>NC_090649.1:362750090-363065840 GCF_040937935.1 Hyperolius riggenbachi | reverse complement strand
TAATCATACGCCCCTACTCTCCTCCTGAAGGGCAGCAATGTGAGGGCTTCAAAAGAGCCCATAACAGCAGCCTCCAAAGTGGCAGCAGCGTTCCGGTAGCCTTGCATAAACCACGACCGCACAGTCACCAACAGCAGTGTCAATGACTTGACAATTCTTAAAAAGAATAAGGCAAAATCAGAGGGTTACAGCATGGGCATGTAATTGTGTCTGAAAGTAAAAAATGTATTTTGTGGATAACTGCTCAATTTTCCAGGCCTCATCTAGTGTGGCTACGACTAGTGTTGGGCGAACAGTGTTCGCCACTGTTCGGGTTCTGCAGAACATCACCCTGTTCGGGTGATGTTCGGGTTCGGCCGAACACCTGATGGTGTTCGGCCAAACTGTTCGGCCATATGGCCGAACTAAGAGCGCATGGCCGAACGTTCCCCGAACGTTCGGCTAGCGCTGTGATTGGCCGAACGGGTCACGTGTAGTGTTGGGCGAACATCTAGATGTTCGGGTTCGGGCCGAACATGGCCGCGATGTTCGGGTGTTCGAGCCGAACTCCGAACATAATGGAAGTCAATGGGGACCCGAACTTCCGTGCTTTGTAAAGCCTCCTTATATGCTACATACCCCAAATTTACAGCGTATATGCACCTTGGGAGTGGGTACAAGAGGAAAAAAAAATTAGCAAAAAGAGCTTATAGTTTTTGAGAAAATCGATTTTAAAGTTTCAAAGGGAAAACTGTCTTTTAAATGCGGGAAATGTCTGTTTTCTTTGCACAGGTAACATGCTTTTTGTCGGCATGCAGTCATAAATGTAATACATATAAGAGGTTCCAGGAAAAGGGACCGGTAACGCTAACCCAGCAGCAGCACACGTGATGGAACAGGAGGAGGGTGGCGCAGGAGGAGAAGGCCACACTTTGAGACACAACAACCCAGGCCTTGCATGAGGACAAGAAGCGTGCGGATAGCAATTTTTGTCGCCATGCAGTCATAAATTTAATACAGATGAGAGGTTCAATAAACAGGGACCGGAAACGCTAACCCATCACAGATGTTCATTGTTCATGTTACTTGGTTGGGGTCCGGGAGTGTTGCGTAGTCGTTTCCAATCCAGGATTGATTCATTTTAATTTGAGTCAGACGGTCTGCATTTTCTGTGGAGAGGCGGATACGCCGATCTGTGACAATGCCTCCGGCAGCACTAAAACAGCGTTCCGACATAACGCTGGCTGCCGGGCAAGCCAGCACCTCTATTGCGTACATTGCCAGTTTGTGCCAGGTGTCTAGCTTCGATACCCAATAGTTGAAGGGTGCAGATGGATTGTTCAACACAGCTATGCCATCTGACATGTAGTCCTTGACCATCTTCTCCAGGCGATCGGTGTTGGAGGTGGATCTGCACGCTTGCTGTTCTGTGTGCTGCTGCATGGGTGTCAGAAAATGTTCCCACTCCAAGGACACTGCCGATACCATTCCCTTTTGGGCACTAGCTGCGGCTTGTGTTGTTTGCTGCCCTCCTGGTCGTCCTGGGTTTGCGGAAGTCAGTCTGTCGGCGAACAACTGGCTAGAGGAGGGGGAGGATGTCAATCTCCTCTTTAAAGTCTCCACAAGGGCCTGCTGGTATTCTTCCATTTTGACCTGTCGGACTCTTTCTTCAAGCAGTTTTGGAACATTGTGTTTGTGCCGTGGATCCAGAAGGGTATAAACCCAGTAATTGGTGTTGTCCAGAATGCGCACAATGCGTGGGTCGCGTTCAATGCAGTCCTAGGCCGAAGAGGTCATAGCCTAGGGTCACAAAAACCTGTTTATTTGGGCTATTTCAATGGTAGTGATGGTGACGTACATAAATCTCAGCCATGGCCGTTAGCAACGTCTGAATTTCACGAAATGTCTCATGCAGGTAGAAGACATATTGTTAGACTTGGATTCCAAAGATGGGGTCCCTACATCTCTGCAAACTAGAGTTACAGGGGTCCAAAATTGGTAAAATCCCCCATAGACTTTCATTGCCTCCCTATTTCACTTTCCAAAATCTCACATCTTTTCAAAGGGCAATGGCTCAGCAGTACCAAATTTTCTAGCATTGTAGGGACCCTTAGGGGGAACATGACTGGTGAGTTTCGGGCCCCTAGGCCAAAGAGGTCATAGCCTAGGGTCACAAAAACCTGTTTATTTGGGCTATTTCAATGGTAGTGATGGTGACGTACATAAATCTCAGCTATGGCCGTTAGCAACGTCTGAATTTCACGAAATGTCTCATGCAGGTAGAAGACATATTGTTAGACTTGGATTCCAAAGATGGGGTCCCTACATCTCTGCAAACTAGAGTTACAGGGGTCCAAAATTGGTAAAATCCCCCATAGACTTTCATTGCCTCCCTATTTCACTTTCCAAAATCTCACATCTTTTCAAAGGGCAATGGCTCAGCAGTACCAAATTTTCTAGCATTGTAGGGACCCTTAGGGGGAACATGACTGGTGAGTTTCGGGCCCCTAGGCCAAAGAGGTCATAGCCTAGGGTCACAAAAACCTGTTTATTTGGGCTATTTCAATGGTAGTGATGGTGACGTACATAAATCTCAGCTATGGCCGTTAGCAACGTCTGAATTTCACGAAATGTCTCATGCAGGTAGAAGACATATTGTTATACTTGGATTCCAAAGATGGGGTCCCTACATCTCTGCAAACCAGAGTTACAGGGGTCCAAAATTGGTAAAATCCCCCATAGACTTTCATTGCCTCCCTATTTCACTTTGCAAAATCTCACATCTTTTCAAAGGGCAATGGCTCAGCAGTACCAAATTTTCTAGCATTGTAGGGACCCTTAGGGGGATCATGACTGGTGAGTTTTGCCACTGCAGAGCCATTGCCCTTTGAAATGGTGTGAGATTTTGGAACGGTAAATAGTAGGCCCAATGAAAGCCTATGGGGGATTTTACCAATTTTGGACCCCTGTAACTCTGGTTTGCAAAGATGTAGGGACCCCATCTTTGGAATCCAAGTCTAACAATATGTCTTCTACCTGCATGAGACATTTCGTGAAATTCAGACGTTGCTAACGGCCATAGCTGAGATTTATGTACGTCACCATCACTACCATTGAAATAGCCCAAATAAACAGGTTTTTGTGACCCTAGGCTATGACCTCTTTGGCCTAGGGGCCCGAAACTCACCAGTCATGTTCCCCCTAAGGGTCCCTACAATGCTAGAAAATTTGGTACTGCTGAGCCATTGCCCTTTGAAAAGATGTGAGATTTTGGAAAGTGAAATAGGGAGGCAATGAAAGTCTATGGGGGATTTTACCAATTTTGGACCCCTGTAACTCTAGTTTGCAGAGATGAAGGGACCCCATCTTTGGAATCCAAGTCTAACAATATGTCTTCTACCTGCATGAGACATTTCGTGAAATTCAGACGTTGCTAACGGCCATAGCTGAGATTTATGTACGTCACCATCACTACCATTGAAATAGCCCAAATAAACAGGTTTTTGTGACCCTAGGCTATGACCTCTTTGGCCTAGGGGCCCGAAACTCACCAGTCATGTTCCCCCTAAGGGTCCCTACAATGCTAGAAAATTTGGTACTGCTGAGCCATTGCCCTTTGAAAAGATGTGAGATTTTGGAAAGTGAAATAGGGAGGCAATGAAAGTCTATGGGGGATTTTACCAATTTTGGACCCCTGTAACTCTAGTTTGCAGAGATGTAGGGACCCCATCTTTGGAATCCAAGTCTAACAATATGTCTTCTACTTGCATGAGACATTTCGTGAAATTCAGACGTTGCTAACGGCCATAGCTGAGATTTATGTACGTCACCATCACTACCATTGAAATAGCCCAAATAAACAGGTTTTTGTGACCCTAGGCTATGACCTCTTCGGCCTAGGGGCCCGAAACTCACCAGTCATGTTCCCCCTTAAGGGTCCCTACAATGCTAGAAAATTTGGTACTGCTGAGCCATTGCCCTTTGAAAAGATGTGAGATTTTGGAAAGTGAAATAGGGAGGCAATGAAAGTCTATGGGGGATTTTACCAATTTTGGACCCCTGTAACTCTGGTTTGCAGAAATGTAGGGACCTCATCTTTGGAATCCAAGTCTAACAATATGTCTTCTACCTGCATGAGACATTTCGTGAAATTCAGACGTTGCTAACGGCCATGGCTGAGATTTATGTACGTCACCATCACTACCATTGAAATAGCCCAAATAAACAGGTTTTTGTGACCCTAGGCTATGACCTCTTCGGCCTAGGACTGCATTGAACGCGACCCAGGCATTGTGCGCATTCTGGACAACACCAATTACTGGGTTTATACCCTTCTGGATCCACGGTACAAACACAATGTTCCAAAACTGCTTGAAGAAAGAGTCCGACAGGTCAAAATGGAAGAATACCAGCAGGCCCTTGTGGAGACTTTAAAGAGGAGATTGACATCCTCCCCCTCCTCTAGCCAGTTGTACGCCGACAGACTGACTTCCGCAAACCCAGGACGACCAGGAGGGCAGCAAACAACACAAGCCGCAGCTAGTGCCCAAAAGGGAATGGTATCGGCAGTGTCCTTGGAGTGGGAACATTTTCTGACACCCATGCAGCAGCACACAGAACAGCAAGCGTGCAGATCCACCTCCAACACCGATTGCCTGGAGAAGATGGTCAAGGACTACATGTCAGATGGCATAGCTGTGTTGAACAATCCATCTGCACCCTTCAACTATTGGGTATCGAAGCTAGACACCTGGCACAAACTGGCAATGTACGCAATAGAGGTGCTGGCTTGCCCGGCAGCCAGCGTTATGTCGGAACGCTGTTTTAGTGCTGCCGGAGGCATTGTCACAGATCGGCGTATCCGCCTCTCCACAGAAAATGCAGACCGTCTGACTCAAATTAAAATGAATCAATCCTGGATTGGAAACGACTACGCAACACTCCCGGACCCCAACCAAGTAACATGAACAATGAACATCTGTGATGGGTTAGCGTTTCCGGTCCCTGTTTATTGAACCTCTCATCTGTATTACATTTATGACTGCATGGCGACAAAACGCAAATTGCTATCCGCACGCTTCTTGTCCTCATGCAAGGCCTGGGTTGTTGTGTCTCAAAGCGTGGCCTTCTCCTCCTGCGCCACCCTCCTCCTGTTCCATCACGTGTGCTGCTGCTGGGTTAGCGTTAACGGTCCCTTTTCCTGGAACCTCTTATATGTATTACATTTATGACTGCATGCCGACAAAAAGCATGTTACCTGTGCAAAGAAAACAGACATTTCCCGCATTTAAAAGACAGTTTTCCCTTTGAAACTTTAAAATCGATTTTCTCAAAAACTATAAGCTCTTTTTGCTAAATTTTTTTTCCTCTTGTACCCACTCCCAAGGTGCACATACCCTGCAAATTTGGGGTATGTAGCATGTAAGGAAGCTTTACAAAGCACGAAAGTTCGGGTCCCCATTGACTTCCATTATGTTCGGAGTTCGGGTCGAACACCCGAACATCGCGGCGATGTTCGGCGAACGTTCGCGAACCCGAACATCTAGGTGTTCGCCCAACACTAGCTACGACTTCAAATGTTTAGGCAGGTAACTGTTCAATTTTTTCAGGCCTCAAATACTGTGGATACAATTTAAAATGTTTAGGCAGATAAATGCAAAATATTTCAGGCACCTCAGACACTGGCTGCGCATAACAATTTTTAGGTAGTTACACACGGCAGCCATTCTGAAGAGTTATATTTGAAAAATCGTAAAACTATATGTGATTTTGGCATTTATGTATGAAAAAAAAACCTCTGCGTAAAATAAGAATATTTTTCCCTCGATCCACCTCCACCAGCATACATTTGAAATGGCCAATGGCAAATTTCGGTGCAGGTTGAAGCTGAAAGACAGCTCAACCATGCTGCAGGAAAACTCTTCGGTGGTGTTAACGCTTTTCCCTCTGAGTTGTCACAACTCTGAGGTATTATGTAGTTTGGGCACTGGCTATTTCTGGCAGACAAATTACGTATTTTCTTCACATTTGAGCTTGGCTATCGCCTGCACCCAAATTGGTCACTGAGCACCACTATAGCCGTAATTCACATCATGGCTTATGGCAGTGCAAAAAGCACTGCGCTGAAATTCACCGATTTGCCTCTGCCATGCCACTGTATGGGCATTTGCACCTTTTTAAAAGAAATTGTGAATTCTCTCACAAATTTTACATACGAACCGATCGTTCGCATCCAGCCTCATTGACTTTAATGGTAGGAGAACTTCTGAAACCTTCAGGGCATCACTGCAGCCACAAATGCAAAATCATGATGTTGGCTATCCCTAGGAGTTAAAATATCACTTTGGAGAAAACTTAGGAAAGTGGATTGAATAAGGGCTACTGGGCCATATGCAATTAACTTTTTCTCTTGAGTTTTCTCCTAGGTGATATTTTTAAACTTGTAAATAAAATGCCTTTTCAGCTACCAGCAAGCAAGAAAATACTCAAAATAATTTTGACAGTTCTTTTTTTACCTAATAAAGATGAATAATTCTCTCCTTTGATAAAATTCGGGAGAAAAAGTTGATTGCATATGGGCCCAATGGCCCAATTCACTTTTTCTCTTGAGTCTTCTTGTAGGAGATAATTTAATAACTTTTCAGCACTTTGCTATTGAAAAAGTACCAAAAAGTAGGTGGAAAAAGTACTATCAAAATTATTTTGAGTATTTTCTCACTCACTGGTAAATCAAAAAAGGCACTTTATTAGCAAGGTGTGAAAATATTACCTAGGAGAAAACACAGTAGATACAGTTAATTGCATATGGGCTCTTGTCAATAAAGCACCGTTGAAACCACCAGCAAGAAAATATCAAAATAATTTTGATAGTAGCTGTTCATCTACTTTTTGGTACTTTTTTAATTACGAAGTGATGAAAGTTTTTTTAAAGATAAGATGAAAAATTATCTGACTCCTAGGAGAAAACTCAGGAGAAAAAGTTAATTGCATACGGGCCACTGAGTGTTATACTCTGCAAAGAAAAATGAAGAGGTGCTTTACACCTCCCTATATTCAGTTGGTGCCCTTTTTAGGGCATGAATAGGTCCAACATAGTTCCTTGGGGCTTCTCTAACCCGCTGGAGCAAATTCAAACCCATATTGCTTTCAGAAAAGAAACAGATAAAACTACATTTATTGTCCTCACTAACTGAAATGAATTTTCACAAAATAGGCTAAATTATATTTTTTCCTAGCAAAAATTATTTTAGTGAGACTTTGTAATTGCGCCTTTTCCTTAGTCCATTCTAAGCATGTCAAGAACAGGTGCAGATTTAGCTATTAGCGGTGATAAATGTTATAAGTGCTCTGTACAAGAACACATCAAAGCCATTGAATGATATAAAATGTTGTTATTTTGAAGTCCATACAGAGCCGGGACAAGGTCCTCCAGCACCCAAGGCTGAGACACCAAAGTGCGCCCCTCCATCCCTGCCACCCCAGCCATCACACACTGATTGCTATTAGACTAAGAGGTGCCACAGGGCCCACAACCCCCCCAACACCTTAATATCTAGTTATCTGGCTTGCAGTCACTGCCATGTATCCCCTTTTCTTATTTCTTTCTGCTTCAAACACAATTAGAAATGACAGCTGAATGAATTTTGCGCCCCCTCCTACACTGCGCCCTGAGGCTGGAGCCTCTCCAGCCTATGCCTCGGCCCGGCCCTGAGTCCATAGATACATAATAGATTTTCTTTAGGGCCATCTATTCATTTTTATGATTTGTGAGTAAAGACCTTACAATTATAATGACAGTTTGACAGTGGGCGGTGGGCCTTAACAACTCTATTTTGTTCTTGAACTGACAACTCACTATCAAGCAGAGAGAGAGAGAGACAGACAGACAGAAAAGGAAATATAGCGAACAGTTTGCAGTGTATTTTGGACTCTTGCATTATAACAGAACTACAATCCGACATAATGAACAGTTAAAAACCTCCTAGCTCTAAATTGCCTAAATAGTTGTCCTAACTGCGACTGTCCCAGATTAATGTCACCCTAGTGGAAGTTACTATAATGTCACCTGAGTGGAAATCACTAAAGTCAATGGCATAGACTTTTCCAGCTAGTGCATTATAATTTTGTTCAGGGCCGGGCCAATGCAGAGGCGAGAGAGGCTCCAGCCTCAGGGGCCAGGCACAGTATAGGAGGGGGCACACAACTCACTCCACTATCATTCCCCTATTGTGTTTGAAGCAGAGAGAAATAAGAAAAGGGGATACATGCCAGATAATTAGAGATTAAGGTGTTGAGGGCCCTGGGGCACCTCTTAGTCTAATAGCAATCAGTGTGTGACGGCTGGGGTAGAAGGGAGGGAGGGGCTCACTTTGATGTCTCAGCCTTGGGTGCTGGAGGACTTTGTTCCGGCTCTGAATTCATTATTCATTAAGTGGCATATTGGATATGATTTTATAGGTACACTTATATCATGTGTTGTCAAGGACAACACTATTATGCTATTGGTAAAATGGGAACCAGAAATGTAAATAGCAGATGTGTTGATATCCCCAGTATCATCTGTGCTACTGATAATCAGAGTTCTAGACAACTGTGAACCAAAACAAGGCTGATTGCAAGTTTGCAACCACTCTGTCAAAATCTTAAGCAATAATAATATGTAATAATTATTTCCCATTAATGTAAAAACTTAAGTAATACAGTTAATTTCCAGTTCAAAACCATGCAGCTACCAAGCAACCCTAACCAGCCTAATTACTGCCACTTCCAACCATGCTTCTTTTTGATACATTGTCCAAATGCAATCAGTTAATGGACCACAAAACATTATAGTTTGTAGATCTCACTACTCTTTCCTGTCAGTAAAGGTGGAGTCTTACAATTGCTTACTCCCTACGTCCTCTGAAATACTTGTCTCACTTCCTCCTCCTGCAGATGGTACATGGTAATTTTACCGAGTACATTTGAATTCGGGGCCGGTAGACTTGGGCGCAGGATCCAGCTGTTATATGGCTGGTCCCGCTTCTGCACAAGTCCGGGCCGAATTAATTACTATTCCCCCACGGGCCACCATGGATAGTGAGGGAATGAAATAATTATTATGATTTTTAAGCAACCTCGGCTCCGTCTTCTGACGGTGCCGACGTTACTCACTGAGCGCCGCTATAGACTGAATCCCTTTATAGTCTATTGCGGCGCTGGCTGCGCCCAAATCTAGCAGCGCTGAAAAGCACTGCTCCGATTTTACCAGCATTTACGCAAGTGACGCAGTGCGCGTTACACACAAGTTGCGCTATGTAGGAAAGGCATGTGTTTGCTTCTATAACTTGCATTACGCAAGTACCATACCATGTATTACATTAGCATCATGTTGCATACATAACGCAAGTTGCACTATGTGCGCAACACCCGCTTCATCACTTGAATAAATAATGGTCAATTTGTATTGTAAGTGGACGTCGTTGCAGGAAGTGACGTCAGTGGAGCGCTCGCTGGAACGCGGAAGAGGCGAGTGATCCCCACCCATTGCCTTTTAATCTATCCGCTGGTACTTTACAGCTGGAGGGGAGCGCAGATCGAGGGACCCAGGCGAGGGAGGGGGGGGGGGTCCGACCCCCCTCCCCACCGCTAGGCCCAATACCCCCTTCCTGCCCGCTACCCCTCCAGCAAAGGGGGGGGGGATGGGGCGGCGATTTTTTTAAATTTTGCCTCAGGCGACAAAAAGTCTAGGGCCGGCCCTAGTAAAATTGCCATACACTCACTACGCATAGCAATTTTACCGGCAGTTTGTAAATCAACCCCTTGGTTTCTACTGTAAGAAAGCAATGCTGAGAACTGAGAAGTCTGACATCTAGTGTTCTTACTGATTTGGGTGTTAAATTGCCACATCTGACTGACCCATCCACCAGTTAAATTCACAGGGAGGAAAGCAAGCTGTTCTGCAGTTCCATGCACATCTGTCCCTGATACAGATTCAGTTCAACACTGTTCTTCTATACACTGTTTATATTTGTTCTTTATACTGATGACTTAGAATTTGCCATGTTCAGTTTTGTGTTACTAGGCTTTAAAGGTATAAAGTTCCTTAACCTAAAAGTTGAAAGAAATATAAGAATAGCTTTCTAATAGCATAGATGCAATAGTAATGTATACTTATTAGTCATTTAGTGGTCATCGCTTCTGGTTTGTCATAGAAAAGGCAATTAAGGGTTTGAACAACAAACTATATAACAAGCAATGGTTTCTCATATAAATAATGCATTGCTACAGCTGTTAGGTCACCAGGAGCCAGAGATATGACTGGCCCCAGGACCTGTGCTCCCAGGTGTTTCTATAAACCAGAAAAATGCAAAGAATTACAATATTTTCATTCCTCCTATTCATTGTCTGTTAAAGCCTTGGCGATGAGCAATAGTCTTTAAACCTAGCTATTGGCTTTTGATAAGAATATGCTCTTGACAGATGTTAGAGGAGCCCTGAGGCCAGCCATAGTTAAGGTGAGACATAAAAGATTTCAGGAAACTTACTTGTCTGTACTCTAAATATTTCTCAGATGAGTTCTTCATTTCAAAAAAAACCTTTGCCTACATGAAACTTAAAGTGGTAGCATCCTTCCTTACACCACAGGGAGTTTGAATATGAATCATATTTGCCCAAGTAAGCTTACATGTACAAAGAATTTTAAAAGATTTATATGAGCAGAATCCATGCATAAAAATAGATCTCTTGAAAAATTCTGTAACCAAGGCAGCTTTAAAGCAACATTGGATCAACATTTCTGCACATGGACTGTGCTTTAGTTAGTGAAGAGTGAAAAGAGGCAGACCTTCTGCTTTCTGGCATGTACAAGCAAATACTGTACATGCACTACAACTTTCAGAAAGCACAGCATTGGGAATAGACAGACATGAATTGTATATATGCAGTTTGTTGCTGATACCTGAGTGAGCATTAGTTCCTTAAAGGGGAACTTAAAGTGGACCCAAATTAAAAATACAAGATTTCAGAAATAAAATCTATTTTCTAAATTATAATAATAAATAGCAGCCTTTTTTCAGCTGCATGACGACAAATATAATTTTTTTTTACATTTATTGGAGGAACCCCTCTTTTCCTTTCAAATTTCCGGGACAAAATCTGGCAAACTGGTGAAGTAGGTGGTGTCCGGCAATGGAGGAATTGCTAATGGCTGCCCCAGTATAATCCTAGTTATGAAAAGAGAAGGGTGAAAAGCATGCACTGAAATGCTCATAGGCTTGAAGGAGTGTTTATTTATCTTTGTATGTGTCAGAGTGGTGCAACTAAATATTTTTAATTAAAAAAAATGTTTGGTTTGGGTCCGCTTTAAGCCTAAACAAACATACTGTCATTAAGTTACATTAGTTATGTTAATTAAAATAGATAGGTAATACAATCTCTTACCCACCCTGTTGTAAAAGAGCAGGCTAATGTTTGTGATTTAATGGGGGCAGCCATATTTTTGGTTGAAAGGAGGTGACAGGGAGCATGAGACACAGTTCCAACTGTCCTGTGTCCTGATTAGTGTTGGGGGAACAGTGTTCGCCACTGTTCGGGTTCTGCAGAACATCACCCTGTTCGGGTGATGTTCGAGTTCGGCCGAACACCTGATGGTGCTCGGCCAAACCGTTCGGCCATATGGCCGAACTAAGAGCGCATGGCCGAACGTTCCCCGAACGTTCGGCTAGCGCTGTGATTGGCCGAACGGGTCACGTGGTTCGGACCCGAACGCGCTCTGATTGGCCGAACGGTCACGTGGTTCGGGTAAATAAATACCCGAACCACGTCATATCTCCGCCATTTCTCTGTGGGTTTAGCTTTGGGTAGGCAGGCAGGGTAGTTCGCTCTCCAGCCACGCTAGCCAGGGTCCCCCCCAGTCATTGTGTGTCGCTGCTGGGAACAGTAGTACACCGCTCGCTCAGCCACACTATATATAGCATTGTTTACTGCCACTGTGTACCTCGCTCAGCCACACTATATATAGCATTGTTTACTGCCACTCTGTGTACACGGCTCAGCCAGACTATATAGCATTGTGTGTACTGCCACTGTGTACCTCGCTCAGCCACGCTATATATAGCATTGTGTTTACTGCCACTCTGTGTACACCGCTCAACCAGACTATATAGCATTGTGTGTACTGCCACTCTGTGTACACGGCTCAGCCAGACTATATAGCATTGTGTGTACTGCCACTCTGTGTACACCGCTCAGCCAGACTATATAGCATTGTGTGTACTGCCACTCTGTGTACACCGCTCAGCCACACTATATAGCATTGTTTACTGCCACTCTGTGTACACGGCTCAGCCACACTATATAGCATTGTTTACTGCCACTCTGTGTACACCGCTCAGCCAGACTATATAGCATTGTGTGTACTGCCACTCTGTGTACACGGCTCAGCCAGACTATATAGCATTGTTTACTGCCACTCTGTGTACACGGCTCAGCCACACTATATAGCATTGTTTACTGCCACTCTGTGTACACCGCTCAGCCAGACTATATAGCATTGTGTGTACTGCCACTCTGTGTACACGGCTCAGCCAGACTATATAGCATTGTGTGTACTGCCACTCTGTGTACACTGCTCAGCCAGACTATATAGCATTGTTTACTGCCACTCTGTGTACACGGCTCAGCCACACTATATAGCATTGTTTACTGCCACTCTGTGTACACCGCTCAGCCAGACTATATAGCATTGTTTACTGCCACTCTGTGTACACGGCTCAGTCAGACTATATAGCATTGTTTACTGCCACTCTGTGTACACGGCTCAGCCACACTATATAGCATTGTGTGTACTGCCACTCTGTGTACACCGCTCAGCCAGACTATATAGCATTGTGTGTACTGCCACTCTGTGTACACCGCTCAGCCAGACTATATAGCATTGTGTTTACTGCCACTCTGTGTACACCGCTCAGCCACACTATATAGCATTGCGTACTCGGCCAGTCAGTGTGTATATTGCTGGGATCAGTAATACTCCACTCACCGCCAACCACTATATGAGCTCACCATGAGTTCCTCAGAGACCTCCGCTGTGAGCAGCACTCCCAACAACAGCAACAGCCAACGCCCCACGCAAGCTATAACATCCACCCCAGCAGCCAGTGGTCAGCAGCAGCCCTCCCCGGAGGAGAACGTTGTGTCCATCGGTCCGTCGCCAGAGTGATTAATGAGGGCTGCCATTGAGGAGATGATGGGGCCTGATGTGGAGGAGGAGGTCTGGCTCAGGCCAGCATCCCAAGTTAATGTTGAGGACGATGAGGGGTCTGTGTCTGGGGATGTTGGGGTGGCAGAGGTGGTGGGTGGGTCAGACTCAGGAGAAGAGTTGTATGATGAGGATGATGATCGGGACCATCTGTATGTGCCTCAGAGTCCGACCCCGGAAAACATGTTGTATCGTGTGTTTAGGTACTAAAATCTGCGTTCCCAGTAGTGTTGGGCGAACAGTGTTCGCCACTGTTCGGGTTCTGCAGAACATCACCCCGTTCGGGGTGACTATATAGCAGACTATATAGCATTGTGTTTACTGCCACTCTGTGTACACGGCTCAGCCACACTATATAGCATTGTGTTCACTGCCACTCTGTGTCTGCTGGGAACAGTAGTACACCGCTCACCCGCCACTGTATAGCATTGTGCTCTGTGTCGCTGCTGGCAATAGTGGTACACCACTCACCCACCACTGTATAGCATTTCTGTACTGCCACTGTACTGCTGCCAGTCAGCGTGTACTTTAAGGATAAGTGAAATGAGGAAGAAATCCGGTGAAAGAGGGAGGGGCAAGGGAAGAGGTGTTTCCCCTGACGGTCCACAGGGGAGCACCCAAGAAAACCCATTCAATACCGCCCATGTTGTCCAGGACAACCACCCTCACAGATCCAAAAGAACAGGACCAGATAATTACTTGGATGACCTCTCAAGCGTCCAGCAGTGGGTTAAGCAGCACCAGCACATCACGCACAAGGTCCGAGTCCTCAGCCAGTTACAAGGAGCCAGTGGGCACAAAGCTGACACAACCGGCAGCGACACCACGCACACAACTGCCAGATAACCAGACGACGTTGGAGTGAGCTGCGCAGAGGTTGTTCTGGGGAGCTCTACTCCACGGCGGCGGCCCCCCACAATGACATATGACGAGTTTGAGGAGATGGAAGAGGAGGGTATGGACAATGTGGACATAGACCCAGATTTTGTGTGTGAACGAGAACATCGCCATCGTAGCAGCAGCACAGATGAGTCTGTTGAAGAACCCACTGCTGCACGAGTTCGTCTTGTGCCACAAGGTAGGCGGCGCGCAAATTCAGGCACCACAAGCGTGGAAGTTCAAGTGAGAGGCAAAAGAGGCGCAAACAGAAATCACCAGCAAGGCAGGTGCTCCAAAGTCTGGGCTTTCTTTGAAGACTGCACTGAGGATGTTACCATGGCGATTTGCAAGGTGTGAAAGACCCGCCTGAGCAGGGGGAAAAGTATTAACAACCTCTCCACCACCAGCATGAGCCGCCACATGCTATCCAAACATCCCACTCTGTGGGCAAACGCGGCAGGACAGGGTACCACCAGCAACACTGCCTCCCTTGGGTTCACCAGACTCACCACCAGACCCGCCTCAGCAGCAGCAGTAGCCCAGCCATTGCGTGGTTCACAACATTCACAAACATCAGACGACACTGACACTGTCACTTTCCGGAGTAGTGCTCTTGAGGTCTCCCAGTGTTCATCAAACACAACAACCAACAGCCCTTCGGTGTGCAGCCCTACGGTTCAGTTGTCTGTCTCGGAGATGTTTGAGCGCAAGAGGAAATTGCCAGCAAATGACCCCCGGGCCGTGGCAGTAACAGCCAGCATAGCCAAGCTTCTGGCCTGCGAAATGCTGCCATATCGAGTGGTGGCGACAAACAGCTTCAAGGGCATGATGTCAGTGGCCATCTCACGTTACGTGGTTCCCAGCCGCTACCACTTTGCGCGCTCTGCAGTGCCTGAGTTGCATGAGCACGTGGTCAGCAAAATAACCCGAAGCTTGAAGAATGCCGTTGCCTGCAAGGTTCACCTCACCACTGACACCTGGACGAGTGCGTTCGGCCAGGGTCGATACATCTCCCTTACCGCGCACTGGGTGAACCTTGTGGAGCCCGGCAGCGATTCCTCACCTGCTACGGCGCGGGTGTTGCCCACGCCGCAAACAGCTGCACCGCCGTCCCTCCCACTGGATAACAACAGCAGCACCTACCTCTCTGACTCCTTCTCCTCCAACGCATCTCAAAGCTGTACCTCATCCGGAAATGCTAACCCAGCACCAGCAGCAGTAGGATCATGGAAGCAGTGCAGCACAGTTGTTGGCATGCATCAGCAAGCGTTGCTGAAGCTGATCTGCCTTGGGGATAAGCAGCACACAGGGGAGGAAATTTGGAGGGGAATAAAGGAACAGACGGATTTGTGGCTGACACCGCTGGACCTGAAACCGGGCATGAAGCTAGACACCTGGCACGAACTGGCAATGTACGCAATAGAGGTGCTGGCTTGCCCGCAGGCCAGCGTTATGTCGGAACGCTGTTTCAGTGCTGCCGGAGGCATCGTCACAGATCAGCGTATCCGCCTCTCCACAGAAAATGCAGACTGTCTGACTCAAATTAAAATGAATCAATCCTGGATTGGAAATGACTACGCAACACTCCAGGACTAGAGATGTAGCGAACGGTTCCCGAACCGTTCGCCGGCGAACATCTCTGAATACATGGGGCATTTACTACTTCCGGGTCGTTCTGACCCGGAGTAGTACGCCTGCGCTGCCCGGCGAAGCGCGTCCTAGATCGCGCTCCTGTTGCCGGACACTCTCTGCGCATGTGCGTGACGTCATGAACGACGTCACGCACATGCGCAGAGAGTGCCCGGCAACAGGAGCGCGATCTAGGACGCGCTTCGCCGGGCAGCGCAGGCGTACTATTCCGGGTCAGAGCGACCCGGAAGTAGTAAAAGCCCCAGAGTTCGCCGAGCGAACAGTTCGCAACATCTCTATCCAGGACCCCAACCAAGTAACATGACCAATGAACATCTGGGATGGTTTAGCGTTTCCGGTCCCTGTTTATTGAACCTCTCATCTGTATTACATTTATGACTGCATAGCGGTAAAAAGCATGCTATCCGCACGCTTCTTGTCCTCCTGCAAGGCCTGGGTTGTTGTGTCTCAAAGCGTGGCCTTCTCCTCCTGCGCCTGCTCCTGTTCCATCACGTGTGCTGCTGCTGCTGGGTTAGCGTTGCCGGTCCCTGTTTATGGAACCTCTTATCTTTATTACATTTATGACTGCATGGCGGTACAAAGCATGCTATCCACACGCTTCTTGTCCTCATGCAAGGCCTGGGTTGTTGTGTCTCAAAAAGTGTGGCCTTCTCCTCCTGCGCCTCCTCCTGTTCCATCACGTGTGCTGCTGCTGCTGCTGGGTTAGCGTTGCCGGTCCCTGTTTATGGAACCTCTTATCTTTATTACATTTATGACTGCATGGCGGTACAAAGCATGCTATCCGCACGCTTCTTGTCCTCATGCAAGGCCTGGGTTGTTGTGTCTCAAAAAGCGTGGTCTTCTCCTCCTGCGCCTCCTCCTGTTCTATCACGTCTGCTGCTGCTGCTGCTGCTGCTGGGTTAGCGTTGCCGGTGACGGTCCCTGTTTATGGAACCTCTTATCTTTATTACATTTATGACTGCATGGCGGTAAAAAGCATGCTATCCGCACGCTTCTTGTCCTCATGCAAGGCCTGGGTTGTTGTGTCTCACAAAGCGTGGCCTTCTCCTCCTGCGCCTTCTCCTGCTCCATCACGTCTGCTGCTGCTGGGTTAGCGTTGCCGCGTGGTCCCTGTTTATTGAACCACTTATCTTTATTACATTTATGACTGCATGGCGGTAAAAAGCATGCTATCCGCACGCTTCTTGTCCTCATGCAAGGCCTGGGTTGTTGTGTCTCAAAGCGTGGCCTTCTCCTCCTGCGCCTCCTCCTGCTCCATCATGTCTGCTGCTGCTGGGTTAGCGTTGCCGCGTGGTCCCTGTTTATTGAACCTCTTATCTTTATTACATTTATGACTGCATGGCAGTACAAAGCATGCTATCCGCACGCTTCTTGTCCTCATGCAAGGCCTGGGTTGTTGTGTCTCACAAAGCGTGGCCTTCTCCTCCTGCGCCTCCTCCTCCTGTTCCATCACGTGTGCTGCTGCTGGTGCTGGGTTAGCGTTACCGGTCCCTTTTCCTGGAACCTCTTCTCTGTATTACATTTATGACTGCATGGCGACAAAAAAGCATGTTACCTGTGCAAAGAAACATGACATTTTCCACATTTAAAAGACAGTTTTTCCTTTGAAACTTTACAATCAATTTTCTCAAAAACTATAAGCTCTTTTTCAAATATTTTTTTTCCTCTTGTACCCACTCCCAGGTGCACATACCCTGCTAATTTGGGGTATGTAGCATGTAAGGAAGCTTTACAAAGCACGAAAGTTCGGGTCCCCATTGACTTCCATTATGTTCGGAGTTCGGCGCGAACACCCGAACATCGCGGCGATGTTCGGCGAACGTTCGCGAACCCGAACATCTAGGTGTTTGCCCAACACTAGTCCTGATCACCCCTCCCAGCTGCACATGCTAGGCTTCAAATCTCAAATTCAAAATTTAAAAAAAAATTGCACCAAAACAGCAGAATGAGAACAACAACAACATCAGAAATCACAGTATGCTAATACAATGCTATGGGGGATTTTTATAAAATCACATCGCTCAAGTGGGATCACACCCATAGCATTACATTAGCAAGAGTTTTCAAATCGCAAAGTGCTCAGAAAATCTCTCCTAGTGGGTTTCTAGCCTTACTTGTTTTTAAGTCTGACACCTGCAACAATGCTTGCAGCCAATAGAGTCAGACCGTAATCAAAGCATCTGACCTGCAAGCTCATTCTGGGCCAGTGGCTTATAACTATTAGAGACGGCACAGAAGTCAGGCAACTAGCATTGTTGATTAGAGAGCGGAGGTGGCAGCCTCCGTATTCCTCTTACTTCATGTACGCTTCAATCATTTATGCCACGCGTATGTGACCTTCATGTCCGCCACGGCAGCTGCTACAACCGCAGGGATGCAATAGTCACGTCCCTGCAGCTTGGGGGGCTGAGCGGGCGATCGTGCGGGCAGATGCCCGCGAACGCGCTGTCACCGGCAACAGGGGGGATTGGCTGCATGGGACAAAAGTCCCATGTGCCAATCCGTACATGTCCGCCGAGAATAAACACTGATTTCGTTAGTGTTTATTCTTCAATAGCGCCGCCGTGCTATCTCCTGCCGTGAGTTCCGCTGCTTTCTGCCGCCGATCGTTACATTTATGAATGGGAAGAAAGTTCCCATTCATTATTGTCCCCGCCGCCACTGTGATCGCAGGCTTCAATGGAACAATTACAATGTAGCAATACACTGTTTCCTAAGTAGCATACTTTGTACGATATTAGGATTTTGCTCAGCGGGGACATCTTGTGGCCAAATAGTAAAATTACATCCACGTTGTTTTTTATCCCATGTCAGTTAATGACATTCACATTTTTGGGCAACAGAAAACACACACACACACACACACACACACACACACACACACACACACACACACACACACACACACACACACACACACACACACACACACACACACTTTTTAAATCTTTGTTTCCCATGTAAACTGGTATTGCTCAGAGAATTCAGAGTTTATGAGCATGGGTCTTCACCTACTGAGCAATTTCAATGCACATTGTTCATAAAATTCAGGGGTACTCTGCAAAAAATCTCATCTTTTCACAAACAATAAGGGAAAATCATAGTTTTCAACCATCACAAGTGAAGTAAAATTGCGTTAAAAAACCTGAATAAAAACCTAACTTTTGCAAACCTTTAGCAATCAGGGGTAGGTTGTGAGCCCTCCTCTCCTCAATATTCTATCAATTTGATTGCAGCATTTAAAACCTATGCAAATATCAGGTGTTTTCCACTACAAGCGTGTATAATACCAACCTTGCAAACCTAAACCTAAAATAAGTACATTTGAATGGAGCTACAGTTTAAATCTATTCCTTGTCTCCGCTTTCATAAACAATAGCTTTGTTGGTAGCAGTAAAAAAGGGCTCCGGCGGATAGTAGACGAAAAGAGCAGTGCAATAGACTCTAATGCAATTATTGTTAATACGGCAAAAAAAACAGAAAAGGGGCGCCTGATAATTATTGGTAACAAGTTTAGAACATTAACGTTTTTAAAGTATGTTATCGTTTTAGAAGCTTGCAACGTTATAGTTTTTGTTATATTATTTATTTATTATTTTTTTTTTTAAAGATTTTATTGAAAGCATTTTTATAATTTTCATCCCACAGGTTTACAAAATATTTACAGCTGAATAAATGCAAGAAGGTGAAATATTTGTTTAATTTCTACACCATTTCTTAAAAATGACGGGTATTTGTAAATCACCATTAGACTTTGACAGTAAACCTTAAAAAAAACACATAACCAAGGAAAATAGAAAACACCCTTTTCTCTCCTCCCCCCTCCCCCCTCTTCTCTGTGCTTTAAAATTGTGTGACTGTGAGTACACTTCGGTTGGGCGTGCAAGAAATAGTATCCTATAATAATTAAGATTGCAGGTATTTTTTTAGGGTTTCGGCTGTAGTCCTTTTTTGGGCCAAAGTTCTAAGGGTCTCAAATTTAGGTCTTTTTATGTTCAAGAGCCCCTAAGGTGCCTCCCAAATCCTCTAAGCAGTACCAAGACGTTGTCGAGAAATGTCCCATCATTGTTTTAATTTCCTCTGGAGTAAAAGAGTGGAGGATACATTTTTTCCAGGTTTTGAAGAAGTTTTTTGTGCGCAGTTCCAAAGATTGCAGCGTATTGAGCTTTTCCAAGGTAAATATTACCATTAGGTCTTTCTTTAACAATGAAATCGTGGGGAGCTGTGCCGAGATCCAGTTTTAGAAAATTACTCTCCGAGCAGATGCCAGAATAATATGAAACAAAGCCAAAGGTTTCTGCTCTTTGGTTTCTTCTTTTTCGTTAGAATAATGAAATAGGAATAACATTGCATTTTTTTGTACTGCTTTTTCACACATATTGTTCGCATACGTGAGGACTTTTCTCCAATAGTGGTCGATAAACTCACATGATGTAGTGCTATAGCTTTTATGCGCCATATTGATGGTGTTGTAGTAAGCCATCTTGTGTGAATCTTTTAATTCAGATCTGTATATTGGTTCATTTGAGTCGGGTGGACTTCTTTAATACTTGTTTATCAGGAAACTAACACAGATGGGTCGATGAGTCATATGTTACTTAAAAACCACCATTATATGAAGTGCTTGCATATAAGGAATGTAGCACTGATACAATACAATACAATACAATACAATAACATTTCTATAGCGCTTTTCTCCCATAGGACTCAAAGCGCTTAGGCTCTCTCAGATTCAGTAATTAGTAGGATGAAGTATTCACACAACAAAAGTTATATTTCTGCAAATGCCAGACTGAACAGGTGGGTTTTCAGTCTGGATTTAAACACGTCCAGGGATGGGGCTGTCCTGATCTGTTGAGGTAAGGAGTTCCAAAACATAGGGGCAGCATGACAGAAGGCTCTGGGACCAAAAGTTTCCAAGTGGACTCTGGGTATGACTAGATTATTAGAACCTGTGGATCTGAGAATGTGGGGATTGCTACGCAGCTGTAACATATCTTTCATGTATCCAGGGCCTAGATTATTCAGGGATTTAAATGTCAGTAGGCCTATCTTGAATAAGACCCTCCATTCTATAGGTAGCCAGTGAAGGGAATGCAGGACTGGCGTTATGTGGCAGTGACGGGGTTGGTTGGTTAGCAGTCTGGCAGCAGTATTCTGTATCAGCTGTAGGCGGTACAAGGCCTTTTTTGGAAGGCCAGTGTATAGAGCATTGCAGTAGTCCAGTCGGGATGTGATGAAGGCGTGGACTAAGGTTGGCAGATCTTCTGGGGGGATAAGGTGCTTGGTTTTTGCAATGTGACCCATCATTTAAGACTCTTCATTTATGAACTAATGGCCTCTTAGTGTATGAAGTTAAGGGACATTAGGATATTGTTTAGGCTATAATGCATGACTATGACCTTATTAATGGGTCGTAAATCTAGTACTTGTATTCTGAAATGAAAGTCTAATTGTGTAGATGGGCGGATGGACATATGAAAGGGGGGCATAAATCTATCAGAAGTATGCTGACCGAAATATGGCCTAATTGGTGGACTTCCAGCCATTATCACTTGATTCAGAAGTTGCTGATTGCCAAAAAGGGGGGGTTTTCTATCATACTCCATAGGCTAACATGGAGTTCCATGTTGGTCTATGGGATGAAGGGCTATAAAACTCAGCTGCTATTTCCAGACAAACGGAATTCCCTCAACTCGTAGCTGGGTTGGCCACCTAGCTAAAGACTGACTGTGCTTCCCGTCTGAGGAACTTCTAATCTATCGTGAGGGAAGAGTTGCTCTCTAGGACAGATAGAAGTTACTGCAACCTTGAGCGGGACACCTAGGAAACACAAGGTGATGTGGTGTGTTTATAATACTGATACTTGTTATGTTATGTTGTTATTCTCTGTCTTCTTTCCAATAACTTGGTATTGTATATCATATCTGTATGAATAAACTTATTAACCTTGTTACTTGTCTCTGAGTTTGGAGGAATCTAAAAGAACCTGCAAGTGCTACATTTGTAAGTGGTGTCACTTTTCCTGTAGCAATACATTTTGGCGTAGTCTGTGGCAGGATTCCTCATGTAACAGATACAAGTAATATATATACGATGTTTGGTAAGAAGTCAAAGACTGAGAAACCCAATGGGGAGAGCCTTGACGCTATTATTCCTGGTTGGGAACAGTCGCCATTCCAGGAGATAGCGCAAGAGTGGGCGCTCGGTACAGGATTGTGTGAATCCTGGACTGAGAAGGTGGCTGCCGGTGGGCCACGTGAGCTTTTGTATTGTTTGCAGCAATCAAAGCTGGAAAAGGGAAAGGTAATGCCAACCATATGTAGGCGAGGTTGGATAATTTTAACAGCCTGGCGTTCTGTACATCAACAGTTAATTGAAGCCAGGGAAGAGAATAATCAGATTAGGCAGCACCTTGCTAAAATACCAGTGGATAATACAGTGCTGCTAAAAAGTAAGGAGTTAATATCACAAAAGAAGACAGGGGATTCTACAGTTGTCCCTGTCTTGCAAAAAAGGCATAGAAAGAAAAATGCAGTAAGGGCTAGAAAATTGCGCCCAGCGTTGTCCACAATTTTTGAAGAGAAATCATCAATGAGGGGTGGTGAAGTTATACCCTCAGATGATTTGGAGCTTGGAATAAAACAAAATATAAAGTTTTTGAACAATGAATGGAGTATTTTTCTAGCGTACCGCTCTATTCATGACCAATTTAAGAAGGTTTCATCAGAAAAGACCCAGCTATTAGAGCTGATAAGGGAGCTAAATAGCCAACATAAAGAGCTAGAGCAACAGTACAGAGAATTAATGAAACAACATGCTGCTTTACAGGGTTGGCATAAAGATCCTCGGAACAGATATAGAAAACAATCTGTCCAAATGGTTAAATATACTGTGAAGGACCAGGGTCTAGTACTAAGATATTAATAAACCTAAAGTATAGGACTGAAAATCAATGATGCCAAATATGTACAATATGTATTAAATGTATGTATTTAGAATTGAGATAATCAGCTATTGTATAATTGATAGGTTGCAAGTGGGAATTTAGGTGGGAGAAAACAGACTACCTCCATTAATTCTTCTGTCAGAATAGATGAATATATTGTTAGCCACATCTGAAAGGTACTTTTGAGTATTAATTAATGTTAAGAGTGATGAAAATATTAGTAAATGATACAGGCAGCTATAAATCTTAGATCATAAATAGTAATTTAAGGAGGTGTGGGATAGATTATAGTTTCTTTCCCCTACTTAACAGGCTGCAGGCAGCATTAAATGTATGGGTTCTGTAACTCTCCAGGGTATGGGACTACAGGTCACAGCAACAAATAGGGAGGGGGGAATTTGCTCTCCACAGTTGAGAATTATATGATGTTCTCATCAGAGCAGAAAACAATGATGCACTGTTAGTTAAAAGCTGTCCAGCAGACAGCGGATAAATATCAGCGTATGGCTGAAAGAGCTGCTGACTTGGCGTCTCAGAAAAATCTTAGAAAGAAAAAGAAAATCAATGTAAATAAAGTACATGCAGCTTTGAGAAGAGTTGGATAGTGAGCCTGAAATTGAGGCTAAGCTTATAGTGAGACAAAAAAGCATATTGCAAGGAACAAATGGTGTTGTAAATTCTCCAGAAGTAACAGTAACAGTGGAGGATTATACCCAACAGGGAATTTCAGATATTTTAGAAAGATTTAGACAAAAAGCCCAGCTAGGACCTGCCTGATTGGCTTGCTGCAGGGTGCTGGTAGAAGATAATTTATATTTTTTAATGGGCAATAGCTAATTCAGCCAATGAATAGGAAAAATAACTGATGTTTGTTGTGAAACTGATTCATGTGTTCAAACTTGTTTTTTCTAATGCATATCATTGTTTTTTCCAGAGATCTAAGGGAATGATAAGTTATATAAATAGAAGTTGTTTGGTAATGTATATAAAATGATTGCATTGTTAAACTGCAAATAGTTGTATTATAACACCCTGTGGATATGGGGGTGCACACCCGTATCCACACTTCTGGGGTAATGGAGTGATGTTTTTTGGAATATTTTTGATATATGCCATGGCTGTAAAAATTGACGGTTGCGCCTGCGAGTTTCACTTGCTCGTATGTTGATATTAAGATGCTCTTTTTGTTGTTTGAGTTTTCAGATGATCTTAAAGTGAGGAACCTTCCTTCTACTGTCAGAGGGAAAGCTTAAAGACACAGATAAATAAAAAGTAAAAAGAAACGTTTCTATGTGTGTACTGAACAGCGCTGAAATGGATCCTTCTAAATAGACAGAAGATAAAATCCCGGGTAAAATAAGTAAAAACTAGCAACCAGAGAACTTTTTTCCTTCAGTTGTTTCAAGGAAAAACAGCCAGCTAGAGAACTTCTCTTTCAAATACTTAAAGGGGAAAAGCTCCCAACTGATGTTACTTCTACAACATAAACTTGAATCCTACTGCAATAATTTTCAGAAGAGGTGTTTTCAGTAATACCGTGATGAAACTGACTTTTTTTTTTAAGACACTCGCAGTAAAATATGCAAAGGATAGAGTGTTGATGCAAAAGATAATTGTTTGATATGAAATAATGATTTTTGTGAGATAATTGGGATGTGCTGTGCATTTACCATGTAATAAGAGAGTGATTTGCATTAGTAAGTGTAACATATGCAAAATGCTGAAAGGATTAAGGGTGGTTTAAAAATGTTTGCTGAGATTTGCATTAGTAAGTGTAACATATGCGAAATGCTGAAAGGGTTACGTTTGGTTTAATAATAATTGCTCTGATGAATTGAGATGTAGTATAATAGGGTTATACTAAGATATGGTAATTATTTTGATGGGTTTGATATGGGATAAGGTTTGAGGGTGGTATGGTTTGGGTAATCTACCTCACAGGTTTCGTTTGAAGGTTAAGAATGTTCAATGTTCAAACTATTATGTTTGGTTATGGGGATCCTTAAAATGGGTATTATGTGTTAAGCTTACTTACGTACAGGTAAATGGGCTGATTATGACATCATTTATAAAGGGGATAAATGAGTGCTTAAATTGATTGTAAACAATTCAATGTTTTACTTAGGCAGAAAAAAAGGACATTATAAATGGTATCAAAATAATTTGTATGTTGAGGAATTAATTAAATGAGTAAATTAGCATTGGTAATATCAATAAGTTTTGCTATAACATAGCAGATGAAAGGAGGAAGGTTTCTTAATTGATAAAGGTTTTTAAATTAATTATAAAAAGGCACTTAAACTAGAAGAAGAAAGATGAAGGTCTTTAAAATAGATTAATTGACCACACTTGTCCTAGTGTTGGCTGAATCATAACCACTATGGGTTAAAAGTTTTTTTTTACCTTTCCCTCTTTCCTTATCTGAACGCCAGCAGGTAATGATGATTGCATAATGCAAAGGTGCAAAAGTATCATAGATATGATAAAGTCTAAAGGAAATCAAAGCCCATGATGTCAATTACTTGTAAATAAATGGATAATGAAAATTTGTTTAAAAAACAAACAAATCCAACACGAACGGTTGGTGAACCTTTTTTTTGGAAAACTCAATCTATAATGAGTGGCAAAGGTGCGCTTAAAAGAAAGTCCAAAGTAGACAGTTGGTGAGCCTTTTTGTGAGCCTTTAACTTGTGTAACCCGGCCTGGTTACCGAAGATCTGCCTGGTTCACAAATAATAACCTACCATCTTAGGAGCCGTTGCTTAGGGGGCGGCATTCAGTTGTTGTCATAAATACGCAGGGAGAAGAGTGGTCATGCATTGCCAGCTGGTTAAAAGGAAAAATAGCAGAGGGATACAGTTGTTTAAAGTCTAGTTTTTGATAAGTGCCTGCTGTGGTTATGTGAAGGTGTTCTGTCAATACAGTACAATATGTGAAACCTAAAATAGTTTAGTAGGTAGGTTTAAAATTAAATGATAAAATAATGGATTGTTAAAAAGGATTTAATTAATGAGAATTTAGATTGTTCTTGATAATAAGAAATAATTAAATCCAATTAACAAATTAGTGTCTATTACAATTAATAGCTATTAGAGCTATTATGTAAAATAGGTAATTGCAAGCATGTGCCCCTACTCATCAGTAGGTGTGTTGAGATTCATGGACCTTGGGGGTCAAGGGATGGAGAATGTTTGGCCACAGCAGTGCCCTCTTGATAATGGTGCCAAGGGTCAAGCTATATCCACCTGTACCCTCAATGTCCAGTAACCACTGCTTTATTCATAAATACTGTATGTAACGATAAACTGGTTAACTGAACTAACATTAAGTGTTATTTTAAGATTCATAGGTTCTGTTATGGGAATAACTATAGATTATTTATTCTTGAAACATAATTTGGGCTATAAAATTTTTGCAGGCATGTGTTGTTTTAATCTTAATAGTCATTCAAGGGATGTTAACTCACATATTCAAACTCTGCATTACATAGTCACAGATGTTGAACAGGATGTCTACCAAGGGTGGAGGGATTGGTTATTTCTGTGGTTATCTGTGATCTGGGGGTTTTAGAGACAGTTTTTTGGGAATTGCAACAATCATTATATGTTTTGCAATTCAGTGTATTTCCTCTCTACTGCATATGGTGGTAGAAACCTGTCACTATCTGTGTCGACGCAGGAAACCAACTAGAGAAGTTGAATAGAACTCTTATAGAACCTACAGACGGACTTACAGACGTTGAATGAAAGGATTCAAGGGTGGAATGTAGTGCTATAGCTTTTATGCGCCATATTGATGGTGTTGAAGTAAGCCATCTTGTGTGAATGTTTTCATTCAGATCTGTATGTTGGTTCATTTGAGTCGGGTGGACTTCTTTAATACTTGTTTATCAGGAAACTAACACAGATGGGTCGATGAGTCATATGTTAATTAAAAACCACCATTATATGAAGTGCTTGCATATAAGGAATGTAGCACTGATATGACCCATCATTTAAGACTCTTCATTTATGAACTAATGGCCTCTTAGTGTATGAAGTTAAGGGACATTAGGATATTGTTTAGGCTATAATGCATGACTATGACCTTATTAATGGGTCGTAAATCTAGTACTTGTATTCTGAAATGAAAGTCTAATTGTGTAGATGGGCGGATGGACATATGAAAGGGGGCCATAAATCTATCAGAAGTATGCTGACCGAAATATGGCCTAATTGGTGGACTTCCAGCCATTATCACTTGATTCAGAAGTTGCTGATTGCCAAAAAGGGGGGGTTTTCTATCATACTCCATAGGCTAACATGGAGTTCCATGTTGGTCTATGGGATGAAGGGCTATAAAACTCAGCTGCTATTTCCAGACAAACGGAATTCCCTCAACTCGTAGCTGGGTTGGCCACCTAGCTAAAGACTGACTGTGCTTCCCGTCTGAGGAACTTCTAATCTATCGTGAGGGAAGAGTTGCTCTCTAGGACAGATAGAAGTTACTGCAACCTTGAGCGGGACACCTAGGAAACACAAGGTGATGTGGTGTGTTTATAATACTGATACTTGTTATGTTATGTTGTTATTCTCTGTCTTCTTTCCAATAACTTGGTATTGTATATCATATCTGTATGAATAAACTTATTAACCTTGTTACTTGTCTCTGAGTTTGGAGGAATCTAAAAGAACCTGCAAGTGCTACATTTGTAAGTGGTGTCACTTTTCCTGTAGCAATACACATGACCAGATACAGTGAAACAGATTTGCATTCGGGTATTTGCACTTGGGGCATTCTGGGACGTAGTGAGCTGGAGGGGTCCGATACTTGATGTTGAAAGCATATTTTGCTCTATGAATAAATAAAAAGTGTGACGTTCTAACTTGTTCATTTTTAATTTGGTTCCTAAAAACTTGTAAACCTTGTATTATTTTATCTTCAATATCCTCCTCCTCCAGGTCACCACACCATTTTCCGAATGCAATTTTATTAAAGTGTTCTTCATCTAACTGCGCTAGGGTCTTAGCAAAGTCTGCTATTGTTTTAAGAGGGCCTCCAGGGTTTATGATTTTATCAAATACCGTAGGCAGGGCCACACTAGTTATATTGGCTATGTGCGAGTGGACCATAGACTTCAATTGCATGTATGGTAGGAAATCAGATTTCGTTGTGTTGTATTTTTCCGCTAGCTCTCGGGGCGTTAACCACCTCCCTTCTTCTATATTTAGCAGTTTCCCCAGTTTATCTATCCCTTTATAGTCCCAATTGGAGAATTGTTGTTGAGAGATGCTTGACGGATAGTGAGGGTTGCCCCAAATGGGCATATATTTGGAAACCAGACATGGGAGACGCAGTTTTTTGCGTAGTACTCTCCAGGTTTGTACAGTATCTCTAAAGATGGCATTTTGTCTGAGTCGGATAGGTAGTTCGAATATTTTTGAGTGCAGGAGGCCAAGGAGGGACCAGGGTTTAACTATTTCTGATTCTAACTTTAAATTAGAGTATTTGCTTGTGCCTTTAATCCAGTCTTGGATGTGGCGCAAAATGGAAGCCAGGTTGTATTGTCTTATGTTCGGCAAGCCCATTCCCCCTATTATTTTTGCTTTCTGTAGTTTTGAAAGAGCCACACGTGGCCTCTTACCCTGCCAAATGAATTTTGTGAAGGCTTTCTCTAGGGATTTTATATCCTTATGTCTTATTAGAAGCGGAACTGTTTGCATAGGATAGAGTAGTCTACCCATTGTTGTCATTTTTAGGAGTGCTATTCTCCCTGCTAGTCCAATTGGGAGGGTGGTCCACCGTTCTAATTGCAACTTGATTTTCTGAAAGAGGTCAGTGTAATTGAGCGTATAGATTTGTGTTGGGTCTCTCGGTATTTTAATTCCTAGGTATTTTATAAAGGTTGTGACTAAGCGGACCCTCAAGCCCTGCCATTCTCGGATATTTGCCGACCTTGACAGGGGCATGAGTTCGCACTTGTCTTTGTTAATCTTTAGGCCGGACCTAGATTCAAAGTCTTTAAGAATTTGGAAAACCTTTGGGATTTGTTCTATGGGGTTCTTTAGAAAAAGAAGGACGTCGTCAGCAAAGAGTGCTTGTTGCACTGATGTCTCTCCCACCTCTATTCCCTTGATATGTGTCCGCAGTTCTATAGCCAAGGGTTCCAAGGCGATGTTGAATAAAAGTGGGGATAGGGGGCAGCCTTGCCTCACACCTCTTTTTAAAGGAAAGGGTTCCGAGAGGAAACCTCCCGTCGTAATCCTTGCCTTGGGTGCTCGGTATATTGCTTGTATTGCTTTAAGAAAGGCTCCCTCAAAGCCCATTATAGATAGTAAGCCCATCATCCAATCCCATTCTACACTGTCAAAGGCCTCCTCGGCGTCTAACACCAGAAGGCCTGTTGACTTGTATGTATCCGGGTAAGCCCGAACATGTTCTAGAACTGTCAGTACTCTTCTGATGTTTGTGACTGCTGCTCGCTAGTGTTGGGCGAACAGTGTTCGCCACTGTTCGGGTTCTGCAGAACATCACCCTGTTCGGGTGATGTTCGAGTTCGGCCGAACACCTCATGGTGTTCGGCCTTTTTAGTTCGGGTTCGCCCGAACAGCTCAATGCCCAGCCGAACATGCCGAACAGGGCCCCTGTTCGGCCGAATACTGCCCCCCTATGGGGTCGCAGGCATAAGGGGGGAGCATGCCCCGGTCGCGGGGGGGGGGTCGGAAATTCCCCCCACCCCCTCCACTAGCGCTCCCCCCTCTGCCCGCTTCCCCATACAAAAATTTTCCTTAAAGTTCAATGGTACCTTCAGTGGCTGGCCTGGCTGGCACTGTGGTGTGTTGTGAGTGAGGAGGAGGAGGAGTCCGGAGAGTGACGCGTTGAGGCCGGGCAGCGGGCGGTTCAGCGGTAGTACCCTTGTAGTACTTCCGCCCTTTCTCTGACCTCACGTCCTCTACGTGATGACGCATACGAGGGTACGCGTGACGCGTACCCTCGTATGCAGAGGACGTGAGGTCAGAGAAAGGGCGGATGTACCACAAGGGTACTACCGCTGAACCGCCCGCTGCCCGGCCTCAACGCGTCACTCTCCGGACTCCTCCTCCTCCTCACTCACAACACACCACAGTGCCAGCCAGGCCAGCCACTGAAGGTACTATTGAACTTTAAGGAACATTTTTGTATGGGGAAGCGGGCAGAGGGGGGAGAGCTAGCGGAGGGGGTGGGGGGAATTTCCGACCCCCCCGCGACCGGGGCATGCTCCCCCCTTATGCCTGCGACCCCATAGGGCCCCCAAAAGCGGGATGTTCGGGGAGTTCGGGGTTCGGGCCGAACATGCCGAACATCTGGCCCATGTTCGGCCTGTTCGGCCCGAACCCGAACATCCAGGTGTTCGCCCAACACTACTGCTCGCCCCTTCACAAAGCCCACCTGGTTTGTGTGTATAAGGGATGGGAGAATTTGCGCTAGTCGGTCAGCTAATATTTTAGATAGTATTTTGCTATCCTGGTTTATGAGCGAAATTGGCCTGTAAGAAGTTACGTCAGTTAAGTCCTTGCCTTCCTTCGGTATTAGTTTTATATATGCTGTATTTCCCGAGTCTGGGTATACTGAGTCAGTTAGTATTGTGTTATATAGCTTTGTCAGGTCCTCTGCTACTTCTTCTTGTAGAATTTTATAAAATTCACTAGATAAACCATCGGGTCCCGGGGTTTTCTGATTGGATAAAGTTTTGATTGTCTCCTTGACCTCCTGCACCCCAACTGCTCTATTCAGAAATTCTACTTGTTCTTCTGTGAGTTTTCTAATTGGAGTTTTCTGAAGAGTAACTTGCAACTCAGTTGGTTCTAACTGCATTGTGGAGCTATACAATTGTGCAAAAAATTCTCTGAAGGTTTGATTCACCTGTTTAGGGTGCTGTAATATGGTGCCCTTTGCGTCTTTAAGGATGCAGGGCTCCTGATTTCCTTTTTTATGTCTCGCCATATTGGCAAGCAATTTCCCTGCCTTCTCCCCGTACTTATGAAATGTTAATGTTGCGTAGGGCTTTTGTAATTCTTCATGTAGTTTATACCACAAGTCTCCCTTTGACTTCGCTTCTAGCCATTTTCTTTTGTTCTCTGGGGTGGGGCTTTGTTTGAAAGCTCTATAAGCTGCTCTTATTCTTTCCACCTCAGACATATACTGTCTATGGGCCTGCTTTTTTCTTGCTGAGGTGTAGGAAATAATTTTCCCCCTTAACACTGCCTTTGCCGTTTCCCAGAATAGTATCGGGTCATTTTTATGGGCCTTATTGTCTTGGGCATACTCCATCCACCACTGTTTTAACCTAGCTTCAAATTCATCATTGCCATATAATTTTGTGGGAAATCGCAACAGTATATCTGTGCCTCTTGGAATCAGATCTTCTAATATCAGTCCCACTGGAGCGTGATCTGAGATGATTAAGTCAGCTATAAAAGCTTTGGATAACCTAGTTCCAAGTGTCTTGGAGATTAAGAATAGATCGATTCTGGAAAAGGATCCATGTTTTGGGGAGTGGTATGTGAATTCATGCTCGTGTGGATGAGAGTATCTCCATGGATCAACAAGTCCACAGACTTGCATAAGGGGGTATAAGTATTTATCTCTGCCACTCAGGGCTCGTTTTGGGTTACTCCTATCTTCCCAGTAGTCTGGGACGGTGTTTAGGTCGCCTCCTATTATCACTAATGGCAAGGATTCCCTCATTATCTGTGTTTGCATTTTGTCATAAAAAGTTGTCTGATTTTGGTTGGGACCATATATATTGTAAAGTATTAACGTTTCTCCTGCGATCTGGAGCTGCAGCCTTGACCATCTGCCCTCTTTGTCTGCTGAGTGGGCAGTCACTTTACATTGTAAACTTTTGTTGATCAAGGTTAAAACACCCGCTTTTTTATGCACTGCCGGGGATCCATACACTTCTCCCACCCAAAATTTTTTCATGAATTTATATTGGTCTTCCCTTAGGTGTGTCTCTTGTATGAAACACACATCTGGTTTAAACTTACTCAAATGTCTTAGAATTCTGGATCTCTTCCCAGGGCTCTGCAACCATTTTACGTTCCATGATACTATTTTCATTTTACTTTAACTGAATGTAAGATCGCCGAGGACAATGCCACAACTCCAGTATTTTGATATGGGCCAAACTGATTCTTGCACAGAGAAGAAAACCCTTTCTAACCCCATTCCCTCCCCCTCTCCCCCCCAACTTATTCCCCAAACCCCAAACATAACCTGTACCATAGTAGTGCGGACTTCACTTTTTTCCCGCACTTTTCGACAGTCTTTAGCTGCCTCGTCTCCGTAGATCTGAACCAAACCGTTGTGACCCACCCTCGTACAGATGCGAGAACATTAGCTTACATGCAGGGCTTCTAACTTTAACTTTAACTATGGTGAGTACTGAATGCTTGCTTATCCGTGCAATAACTGGGGCATTGACAAGAAGCTTGAAAATAAAAGGATCCGCAATGTCTTTCCTGAAGTTAGCAGACGTCCCCTGACTGTATAGGGATAAACCAGCGAGCTGTTTTCTGGCCTAAGCGAAATATTTGGTGGTATATGGTCTATCGTCTCAGTCCTCTTCTTGTGAATTGCCTGGCTCCTCTGAGTTTACCGCGTTCTCCCTGGGGGCGCTCCTTCCTTTCTGTATGTAGCTTTGTGCTTCCTTTGGTGAATAGAATGTTAAGACCTTGTTATCATGGTCTGTGATTTTAAGTATAGCCGGGTACATTAGTGAGAACTTAATCTGTTTGCTGTAGAGTGAAGAGCATACTTTATTGAAAGAGCGCCTTTTCAAGGAGACGTCAGCCGAAAAGTCATTAAACAATCGAACTGTGCTATCTTCTATTTCCAAGTCCTGGCCATGCGCTCTATAAGCTGTCATTACTGCAACTTTGTCAGCATAGTCCAGGTACCTCACCATAACCATGCGGGGTGGCGGATTCTTTCCTTTCACCCGGGGAGGCCCTACTCGATGTGCACGCCCCACTTTCAAAGGGTCTGGTAGACCTAGTTTAGAAGGAATGTCTTTTGAGCATAACGCGTGCAACTGAGAGGCCTGAACACTCTCAGGGATCCCCACAAACCTAATGTTGTTTCTGCGTGATCTGTTCTCGAGATCTTCTATGCGGCTGTAAGCCGCAGAGTTCTCGTGTTGGAGTCTCTCAATTGTAATGTTTGCTTTTGCTAGATCTTCCTCACAGGTGTTCACTCTCTTTTCTACCTCTGCTATTCGCTTGCTATGCTCATTTATCTCTTTTCTAAACGGTTTTAGTGCGCTTGCCATCGCCTTTTCAATCGTGGCCTGTATCTCAGGCTTCAAAGCCTTGCTGACAGCTGCCGCTATCTTCTGGTAGTCTATCTGCATATCTGGGCTCTTACCCCTGCTGCGCGTCTCGCTGGTATCTGAGTCCCAGTCTGCTCCATCTGCATGCTGTGAGCCTTTCTGGTGTTGCTGCCGTGCAGGAGTAGCTTTAGGTCCGGCTTTTCCGCCCGCCAGGTTGGTCTGCGCGGAGTCCGTCTCCGTCCTGGGCTGCGTTTGCGCTCGGGTGAGGTACCTTTCCATGCGCTGCTCGCCCTCCGTCTCCCTGCCTTTGTCTGCACCGAACCGCTTCGTTTAGCGGCGGTTTAGCTGCGTGGTGAGGGTGGTTTTGGCCCGTGATCCGCCGGAGCTCTTCTCCTACACTCCTTCCATGCGGGCGCCGGAACCGGAAGTCCTTATTTATTTATTTTAAAAGGGTGTTTCTGCAGGGAGAGTGGTTAGGGTTAGGCACTACAATGTGGGTGGATATGGTTAGGCAAACCCAGGGGGGTGGTTAGGGTTAGGCACCTCGACGGAGGTGGTTATGGTTAGGCACCACTGGGTGGGGGGGTTAGGCACCACAGAGGGAGTAGTTAGGGGTGGTTAGGGTTAGGCGCCACTAGGGGAGTGGTTAGTTTTAGGCACCACCAGGGCAGGGTTCTGTGTGAGTAAGGTTGGGTTAAGCTGTATTGTTGAATTATGTAATGATTTTTAACGTTAATAACTTTTTGTTATTATCTCCCGTCTTTTAAAAATGGGATTTATCGTTAACCACGTCCAACAACAATGTTTATCGTTGTTAAGATTTCTTTATCCACCAGCGTCATTTCGTTATCCAGCCAGGTCTTTTTTTCCTGGCACCCTTTTTTCATGCACGCGCTTCGTTGTTCATCACAGATGAAAGCAAAAAAAAGAAAAAAAAGGAAAAAAGCATGTTGTATGTAAATTTTTTTTGTAGTTGTGATTGACATTATCTTCACATAATATACAGAGAGCAGATTTGATCAGAAGTGCAATTTGCACTAACTGATTCTGCTTGTCTTTTTTTGTAAACAACTTTTCTTCATGCTAGAAGAAGGAGGGACACAAGTCGATGTACAGCAGAACATGTCAGTTCATCTTTAGTCTCATCGCTGCACCTGTGTTTGCCTTGAGCATTCTGATAATTAGATTCATATCAAGTGCTAAGAGCTGAAATTAATATTACAGATAGAACTATAGCATGGATTCAAGGCAAATGTCAATAAGAAAACGTATTTCATTTGTAACCCTTTCTATACATACAAGATTTCAGCATGTATTTTTGAAATCTTTGTACCTAGTGCCATATTCAGTGCCATCTGCCTGCTCGTTCACAGTTTGCTTACAGTGTACCAGAGCTGAGTAAAAATAAAAGTGTTATACATACCTGGGGCATCCTCCAGCCCCATCCGCACGGATCACTCCCACGCCACTTTTCTCAGCCTTCTCCTGCGCCGGTAGGCTTCTAGTCGCGGCCAGTCTGATGCAAGGGAAGTGTGCTCTTTACGTATCTCTTCGGCAGCCACCGGAGAGATACGTAGAATACGTAGAGGGCGTACTTTTCTTGTGCAGATGGGCCGTGACTAGAAGTTACAGGACCCAGTACCGGAGCTGCAGGCAGCAGAGGATGGCGGCGTGGGAGAGATGCGTGAGATGGGGCTCAAGGAATCCACAGTTATGTATAACACTTTTATTTTTACTCAGTTCTGGTTTCCTTTAAAGAGAACCCGAGGTGGGTTTGAAGAATATTATCTGCATACAGAGGCTGGATCTGCCTATACAGCCCAGCCTCTGTTGCTATCCCAAACCCCCCTAAGGTCCCCCTGAACTCTGCAATCCCTCATAAATCACAGCCACGCTGCTGACAAACAGCTTGTCAGAGCTGGCTGTGTTTATCTTTATAGTGTCAGTCTGCTGCTCTCCCCGCCTCCTGCAGAACTCCAGTCCCCGCCTGCATCCCTTCCCTCCCTGCTGATTGGAGGGAAGGGACGGGGGCAGGGACCGGAGCTATGCAGGAGGCGGGGGAGCAGCTGAGACTGACACTACAGATGTAAACACAGCCTCACAGCACGGCTGTGATTTATGAGGGATTGCAGAGTGCAGGGGGACCTTAGTGGGGTTTGGGATAGCAACAGAGGCTGGGCTGTATAGGCAGATCCAGCCTCTGTATGCAGATAACATTCTTTAAACACACCTCGGGTTCTCTTTAAGCTCGTAACACATTATTATAGAACAGACTTACAGGCATTACAGGCACATTACAGGCTTACGTGCATGCGTGGCACACATGGCAAATTTAAAACCAAAGCACTCTGTCCTTGTCCATAAAAGAATGCTGCAATTAGCACTCAGTGATGATTTGTATATCAAGTTGGGTTAGCTTTGATCTGGTGTTTTAGTTTTCTTGGGCTGCCTGATCCTGTTGAGCTCGTTTGACCTTGGCCTGTTACTTTGTTTATGCCTGACAAATGCACTGTTAAAGGGCCAGACTGTTTTGTTGAACGAAAGTTTGTTCTTTGTCTCTCTATGCCTGACAACCGCCTGCCCTTTACCTTGGCTTGTGACCTGACTATGCTTTGACTTTGCCCGCCCTTGACCTTAGCCTGTGACCCGACTACACTTGAACTCTTAAAGCCACAATCTCAGCTTGTATCTGAAATTTTCCTTTATATTTCAGTGTCTCCTGTTCTGTCTCACCATTGGTTGGGCAATCCCAAGGGTTGTAACCTCTCAGGAAAGCAGACTATCATCCCTTGCAGAACGCTCTGTCAAAGACCCATAGCCACTTAGACTCCATGCCTTTGGAGAGCCCTTGACTACCACTGGTGGTGAAGTCAACAGTGTCTTCTCTTCTTGAACTCATAACAACATAGTAATACATACAGTATCTCACAAAACTGAGTACATCAACACACTGAAGATATGTTGCTTTGATACAGTGTAATGTACTGTAGTGGGGGTATTATGAGGAAAGCTTGCCCACCAGATTGTCTATATAATATATCGCTACAGTGCCTCTTTAAGGGCTCATATACTTATTCTTTGTTTCTTTTTCAGTGTCATTCAGTTCACCTTGTTAAGTTTAATATACTTACATATACATCTACTTATGTATGGCATACTTTAGGCTTCCACTGTATGTTATTATTAAATGAGAACATGTCAAGCTATCAACCAAAGTTCTTTTCTGTCAATACTCCAATTTCACTGATTAAGATGAAATGACTGGAAAAGAACTACTTTGTGAAAGGAAATTGGAAGTCTTGTCAAGATGACATGGCGTAATCCCTTCCATGGGAAGTATCTAAAGTGCATTACCTATGGCCTCAGGATGCCTGCAGAAACAGGCTACGGTAATCTCTATTAAACAGAAAAATAAACAAGTAAATGCACAAAGAGCATCATATCTAAACCAGTATTCAAAACGTTAAGAGTTAATTGTGTAAACTTTAAGAATGCTAAACCCCCCCACAATTGTCACACGGCCAGAAAGAACAAAAACAACCCTAAAAGTAAATCAAACACACAAAAAACTCAATTTGTAGCGCTTGGTTGTCAATTTAAAATGGTGAGATATGGTATACTATTTTTTGCATTTACTGTATAAAGCTCCATTCCTTAAAACATACATGAGGTAACATGATGAGATAGACACGTGTACAGTGCCAAGCACACAAATAACTATGCTGTGCTCCTTTTTTCTTTCTCTGTCTGAAAGAGTTAAACATTGGGAATGCTAATGACAGTTTCTGTCCAATGGGGACCTGGTTGGACTATAGCTAAACCCTCACTGATGAAGAATTACAACTATAAAACACTTTCCTAGCAGAAAATGGCTTTTGAGAGCAGGAGAGAGATAAAAAAAAAAGTCAGTAGTTTAGAGATTTTAGCTCTGGCATACTTCAATGAATGTGTCATTAATCAGAAACAAGTAAACAGTAAAAAAAAATAGTATATTTAAATATAAAGTAAAACCTTGGAATATCTATAAAAAGTCTTTTTTTTTGAGAAAGTATAAATTTCCTGTATGAAGAGGTTAGATGTGTTTCAACAACCAATCAGGAAATTGCTTCTCAGAAGAATCATGGAAAATACAATCTAAGAAAATTGGCTACGGTTTCCAGCAACACAGCCAGCTTTTTCGAGATCCACCTCGCGTATCCATCTTCGTCTATAGGACTGTATGGTCTAGTGTCTTCCTGATTGTGTAGCATTCATGCAGACAAGCACGTACAGCTGTGCCCGCGGCTTACTCCCTCCGGCACCAGTGGTAGCAGCCGGAGGGTAATAATTACTGTATGGCCAGTGACCAATTGGTTACTTTTTTATTTGGCACCTATGGGCTGCTGGGACTTGTTGTATCACCTGATTGGTTCTAGCCCCAATAATGGTCTGCCCCATCAATGCTCCCTTGCCAGTGATAGCAGTTAGTTGCTGCTGGGTGTGATTTGAACTGCCTTTCTCTTTGCTTGATCCTTTAAGAACTACTGAAGTGAAAAAACTATGGATGCTGCCATATTTATTTCCTTTTAAACAATAACAGTTGCTTGTTTGAACAACACCAGAAACAAGCATGTGGCTAATCTTGTCAGATCTGACAATAATGTCAGAAACACCTGATGTGCATATGCTTGATCAGGGTATAAGCCTTAAGCTGGCCATACACTAGGCAGATTCCCCGCCGATTGACAGCAGATTCGATCACTGGGATCGAATCTGCTGTCAAATCGTTAACGTTAACTCTAAATTTCGATCTATTTCATCCCGAAATAGATCGGTCCCGTCGATCATTCTGTGCGGGAAATTACGGTCCATCACCCGCGGGTAGGAAGCGCGTCGCTAGCGTCGTTCGAGTGCCCGACGACCGACGGAATACAGCTGCAATACATTACCTGCTCCGTCGGCGCAACTCCCCTGGTCTCCGCTGTCTTCTTCTCCGCGCTGGTCTCCGGGTCCGGCAGGCTTCACTTCTTCCTGTCCCGGCAGGAAGCTTAAACAGTAGAGGGCGTTCTACTGTTGAAACTTCCCCCAGACAGGAAGAAGTGAAGCCTGCTGGACCCGGAGACCAGACCAGAGCGGAGAAGAAGACAGCGGAGACTGGGGGGACTCGCGCCGGCCGGAGCAGGTAATATATCCAGGGGGGGGGGGGGGGTTGTTAGGGGGGAGCGGCGGCAGCACCACCACCACAAATTGTGAACGGTTTCAGGCTGAAATCGATTCACAATCTGTTTGCAGTAAAGGCAGCCATACGATCCCTCTCTGATTAGATTCGATCAGAGAGAGATCTATCTGTTGGTCGAATCTGATGGCAAATCGACCAGTGTATGGCTAACTTAAAAGTAAGAGGCAGAGGATCAGCAGGATAGCCAGGTAACTGGTATTGTTAAAAAGGAATTAAATATGGCAGCCTCCACATCCGTCTTTTTACAGTTGTCATTTAACTACGTATTAGATTGCTGCCGGTTGACCTCTGCTAGACTGAATCTGCTCCTATATTATCCCTGGTTTCCCATCTGGCTGTTTAATTTTCCATGTATGACCCCTGGCTTTTGCCTGATGTCAAGTTTGCCTCACCCCCAAATTGACAGTCATCTGACCTCCGGCACTGATCTTTGGCCTAGTTTCTGGACTCGCCCTATTTTGCTCTCAGGTATTTCATTGGTTTCCTTGGCTTCAGCTCCTATATCCTGCATGCATAGGTCTCAGCTCCCATTTTCCACAGGGCCGTATTTAAGCCAAGGCTGAATAGGCCATGGCCTAGGGCACCACAGGATCAAGGGTGGGTGGACAGCAGGCTATATTAGGGGGAAGGGAAGAGTCACCTGGCTATCTATACTTGAGGGAGGAGGGTCATCAGCCTATCTATATGGAAGAGAGGGGAAGGGTAATCTGGCTTCTTATACTGGAGGGAAGGGGGGGGGTGTCATCAGGCTATCTAAACTGGAGGGGGGGGGGGGAAGGGCGATCTGGCTATGTATACTGGAGGGAAGGGTCAATGGGCTGCCTATACTGGAGGGGGGGGGGGGGGGGTCATCTGGCTATCTATACTAAAAGGGAACGGCTGCTGACTGTGGCCTTGGGTGGTAAAGAGTTCAAATCCGGGCCCTGACTTTCAATGGTTCTGTTCGACACAGATGCATGCAGACAGTTCTGGGTCCTCTCTGTTTTACTGTCAGATTCATGTCCAGGGGCAGACCATAGGTGGCTATAGGCAACGCATCCGCTCATCTGGAAAAATGCAGCAACTTTGGACTCTGCGGTCAATTTTCTGCAATGCTCTGTTTTTATGAAGTGGTGATTGCAAATTTAGGTTAAGATTTAGGAAAGCCATAGATGCACTATACTTTGCAAAGGCTTTTGACACTTTTCCTCACAATAGTCAAGTCCAGAAACTGAGATACAGGGACTATAAGAAAATGTATGTATGTGGATAAAGGACTGGTTAATGGACAGAAGGCAAAAAAGGGTGGTAAATGGGTCATATTTACAATGGGAAACTGTTAGCAGTCGCGTCCCACAAGGACCGGTGCAATCCTTTTCAATTTACCTATTTATGATCTAGCACAGTGTTTCTCAACATTTTATTGGTATGTATGCCTTTTGGAAGCCTGCGTTCACCAAGTACACCCTAGAAAGGAAAAGATGATCTTAAGTACCCTTTGACACATATATTTCATGGGTAGTACATGATAACGGCTTCTAAATGATTTCCAAGCATTTACTATTGCTTTTAATTAACAAGAAATACTAATTTGGTGTTTTTGTTTATATAGGACTTATTTAACCACTTGAGGACCCACCCTTTACCCCCCCCTTAAGGACCAGCATTGAATTATGTGATCTGTGCTGGGTGGGCTCTACAGCCCCCAGCACAGATCAAACACCAGGCAGAGAGATCAGATCACCCCCCTTTTTTCCCCACTAGGGGGATGATGTGCTGGGGGGGTCCGATCTCTCCTGCCTGCATGTGGCTGGCAGGGGGGGCACCTCAAAGCCCCCCTCCGTGGCGAAATTCCGCTTCCCCCCTCTCCTACCTGGCCCCCTGGTGATCGGGGCTGCACAGGACGCTATCCGTCCTGTGCAGCCTGTGACAGGACGTCCCCTGTCACATGGCGGCGATCCCCGGCCGCTGATTGGCCGGGGATCGCCGATCTGCCTTACGGCGCTGCTGCGCAGCAGTGCCGTACAATGTAAACAAAGCGGATTATTTCCGCTTGTGTTTACATTTAGCCTGCGAGCCGCCATCGGCGGCCCGCAGGCTATTCACGGAGGCCCCCGCCGTGATTTGACAGGAAGCAGCCGCTCGCGCGAGCGGCTGCTTCCTGATTAATCAGCCTGCAGCTGGCGACACAGTACTGCGTCGCTGGTCCTGCAGCTGCCACTTTGCCGACGCACGGTATAAGCGTGCGGTCGGCAAGTGGTTAAAGGACCACTATCGCAAAAAAAGTAGGCAGTTAAAATCTGACAGAACCAAGAAATGCTGTTCAAGAAATGCTGTTGAAAACAAAGAAAACCTTGCAAATCCCCAATGCCGAGATGGACTGGCTTAAAACCTGTTGGTCCTGTCAGATTTTAACTGCCTACTGTGAGGAAACGCGGAAAAGCCACCGCAAAGGCTCAGAGTGAGGCGGCTGTTTCCACGTCTAACATGCCGCATGGGCAGAGCGGTGGAGTCCGCGTTTGAGGCGGCAGATTGCGCGCATGGCAGAGCAGCTGACATTGCGGCCGGACGCGGGGAAACCGCCGCTCGCTTAGAGAGCGGGGCGGCGGTCCCCGCGCCTGAATCAATGGTTGCATTGCAAGACATGTGTGGTGTGGCTGGGACTGCTAGTCTACACAGATTCAGAAGGGCGCGCGCGCTGAGAGGCAGAGCTTATATGACAGCCAGAAAAGGGTCAGCTGACCAGGCTGGTCAGCTGACATTTTCACCACCTGCCATTGGTCCAGCACTTAGGGGAGGCGCAGGAGAGCGCTTTACTATATATACTGGGTGCTGGGCATTCTCTGGTTGTCTGCCGTTGCGATCACAACGTGGTAGCACTCAGACCTTGTCTGTATCTGTGTTCTAGCATAGTTTCCAAAGGTGTTGACATCAAGGCGTTCACACCTTAGCATTAGGAACATTGAATTGTATTCTTTGTTATGACCATCTGCCTGCCTGACTATTCCTCTGAACTCTGATCTTGTACCTTGCTATTTCTGATATCCTGTTGCCAAACTCTGCTCGTTCCTGGAGTCTGTATTTGCCTCCTGATTCTGTACTGTGCTACTCTGATATTCCGTTGCCAAACCCTGTCTGAATATTGGATTCTGTATCTGCCTCCTGAATCTGTACCTTATCTGTCTGTGTGTTAACGACCTGGCTTGCCGACCTCGAGAACTGGCTTTACTGTTAATAGCTTTACTGTAGTCCCAGTGGCTGCAGCTCTTGAGCGCTTTGAGTCCGACAGGAGAAAAGCGCTATATAAATGTTCGTATTATTATTATTATTATTATTATTATTATTATTAATGGCAGTTCCCAGACCTGTTAGTGACACCCTCCCTCTCGGGTGTCACTCACGCTCTGTCCTTCCTACCCTCAGCCTAGCTCCTCCCCCCTGGAGAGTCTAGGCCATAGGAAGGAACATACTTCTGGAGAAGTACTCAAAGTATACTGTTGCATCTAACACTCACTTGTTCTCTCTGGTGTCCAGAGGTTAGTAGATATATCTGATTATCGGTGATACTGCAGATCACCAATAATCAGGTATATTCTGTATTGCTGGTGAGACTGCAGTTCACTGGTAATCAGATCCTCTCTGTAATACACCGATCGTTACAGAACGGCAGACCAAAAATGCAAATGGACGCACACACTGACCGTCTGCGTGCACTTGCCACTTCGGTGGAAAACATCAATCAAGTGCTGGGTAGTCACAAGACTATGATTGAAGCCTTGTCTGGTTCTTTACAAACCCTCCAGACAGCAGTGGATGAAGTGCGATCCCCTCCTAGCTCTGATATACGTTTGCCTGTACCCGAGAAATTTTCTGGTGACAGATCTGACTTCCGAAATTTTAAAAGTAGAGTGTTATCTTACTTTGAGTTAAGACCATGATCTTCTGGAAATATGACCCAAAGGGTCACATTTATTAAGACTTTGTTATCAGGCGATTCTCAGACGTGGGCGTACAGTTTGCCCACCGGGGATTTGGCCCTCTCTTCAGTGGATGAATTTTTTAAAGCCATGGCAGTAATTTACGACGACCCAGACCTTGCCGCGACCTCTGAGCGGAAGCTCAAGCTCTTGCGTCAAGGCAGGGGTCCGGTCGAAGATTACGCAGCCGAATTTAGGAGGTGGTCAGTTTCAGCCAGGTGGGACAGCTATGCCCTATTAGATTGTTTCTTATCAGGATTGTCAGATGAGGTTTCAGATCTCATGTTAAGTCTGCCTGAACCTAAGACAGTCGATGAGGCCATTTCATCGGCCATTCGAGTCGACCACAGACTGCGTTATCAGAAACAGACCCGGGGTAGTAGTCATGTAAGAATGGTGTCCTACGCTGCTCCTCCAGTAACTCCACCTCCTCCTGTCTCTCCTCCACCCGAACCAATGCAAATTGGTCGGTCAAAACTATCTCAAGTGGAGCGAAGACGCAGGATGTCTGAGCGGCTGTGTCTTTACTGTGCAGAGGGGGGTCATAGAGTACGTAATTGCCCTAACAAGCCGGGAAACGCTATCGCCTAGGAGTTGTAGGGGGTAACACCCTAGGCACGCAGTTTTTACCCCTAGAAGATAAACGGTTACTCCTTCCCTGTACAGTCACATGGGAAGATAAAACTGAGATTTCTGAGGCTTTTATTGATTCATGCTCTGCAGCTAATTTTATGGATTTTGAATTTGCAAAGAGATTGGGTATTCCGTTCACCCCAGTAAAACCATCCATTCAGGTTACGGCAGTAGATGATTCCCCCCTGCAAAGTAATCATCCGCTGTCCCAGACACCAGAGGTGGAAGTCACTATAGGGGTGTTACATAAAGAGAGACTACAGTTTTTTGTGTTACACATGACCACCTCCACAGTCATCCTTGGCATGCCATGGCTACACTTACACTCTCCACAGATTAATTGGGCTACCGGTCAGCTAACTAGTTGGTCAGCTCACTGTTTTCAGCAGTGTTTAGGGAGAGTGACACTTGGCCAGACCAGGATCCAGTTGGAGGGGGTACCAGTACAATATTCCGAGTATTCTGATGTGTTCTGTCCCAAGGCTGCAGACAAGTTACCTCCACATCGCCCCTTTGATTGCCCCATCGATCTCCGATCGGGTTGTATGCCCCCTAGGGGCCATCTTTACAATTTGTCTGGTCCAGAGAAAGTGGCCATGCAGGAATACATTCGTGAAAATTTAGCCAAGGGGTTCATTCGCCCTTCCCTTTCGCCTGCTGGCGCAGGTTTCTTTTTTGTTAAGAAAAAAGACGGAGGCCTGCGGCCTTGCATTGATTACCGGGGCCTGAATAAAATCACAGTAAAGAATCGCTACCCTTTGCCCTTGATAGATGACTTGTTTACACAGATAACCGATGCTAAGATCTTTTCAAAGTTGGATTTACGGGGTGCATACAACCTGGTGCGGATCAGAAAGGGCGATGAATGGAAGACGGCCTTTAACACGCCCGACGGGCATTACGAGTACCTGGTGATGCCCTTCGGGCTGTGTAACGCCCCGGCCGTCTTTCAGGAACTGATTAATGAGGTATTCAGGGAGGTATTGGGCAAATTTGTGTTGGTATACCTAGATGATATTCCTAACTTTTCTAACAACCTCTCTGAGCACAGGACACATGTCAAGTTTGTATTGGATAAACTAAGACAAAACATGCTTTCCGCCAAATTGGAGAAATGCATTTTCGAAGTAACATCTGTCACCTTTTTAGGGTACATTATTTCCACCTCGGGCCTGTCTATGGATCCTGCCAAGGTTTCTGCTGTGTTGGAATGGCCTCAACCAGTGGGGTTAAAATCTCTTCAGAGATTTCTAGGCTTTGCCAATTACTATAGAAGGTTCATAAAGGGGTACTCCACTGTTATTGCACCCCTCACCTGTCTCACTAAGAAAGGGGCAGATACTACCCACTGGTCTCCAGAGGCTCTGCATGCATTCTCCACGTTGAAAGATTTGTTTTGCTCTGCAACCATCCTGAGACACGTTGATACTTCCTATCCCTTTTTTATTGAGGTGGACGCCTCAGAGGTCGGGGTAGGGGCTGTGCTGTCCCAGCGGTCAGGGTTGCAGGGCAGATTGCACCCATGTGCCTACTTTTCTCGTAGGTTCTCTCCGGCAGAGAGAAACTACGATATAGGCAACAGGGAGCTCCTGGCCATCAAATTGGCCTTTGAAGAATGGCGTCATTGGTTGGAAGGAGCAGAACATACGATTACAGTTTACACTGACCACAAACATTTAGAATACATCGAGGGAGCCAAGAGATTAAGCCCCTGTCAGGCTCGATGGTCATTGTTCTTCTCGAGATTCAGATTTATAATTACGTACACCCCAGGGAGCAAAAACATTAAGGCAGATGCCCTGTCTAGATGCTTTGAGCCAGAGACAGCACAGCCCTCCCCCCCAGAGACCATTGTCCCTCAGAGACTGGTATTAGCTACAACTAAGACTTGGGAAGATTGGACAGAGACTTTAGGTCCTTTTCAGCAGGACATCCCGGAAAGGGAAGCCCAAAGGGGTTATGTTCATCCCACTGCCATTTTGCCTTCAGATTTTGCAGATGTTCCATTCACACAGGAATGCGGGACACCCTGGGGCCTCCAGAACACAGGACCTTGTAGCCAGATGCGCTTGGTGGCCGTCTCTAGCAGCCGATTGCAAAGAGTTTGTTAGAGAGTGTGCGGTGTGTGCGAGGAGTAAGCCCTCCCGACTGGCACCTGTGGGAAGATTGCAGCCCTTGCCCGCCCCGAGTGAGCCATGGACCCACTTATCCATGGATTTTGTGGGTGAGCTCCCCAGGTCTGAGGGCATGTCGGTCATGTGGGTGGTAGTCAACCGCTTTAGTAAAACGGCCCATTTTGTGCCCTTGAAAGGACTCCCCTCGGCCCAGGAATTGGCCGATTTGTTCATCATCCACGTTTTCCGATTGCATGGCATTCCAGAAAACATCATGTCAGATAGGGGAGTCCAATTTGTTTCCAGATTTTGGAGGGCATTTTGTCACCAAATGGGCATGGAACTGTCATTTTCGTCAGGCTACCACCCACAGACCAATGGTCAGACGGAAAGAGTCAACCAATCATTGGAACAGTTTTTGAGGTGTTACGTTGCAGAAGCGCAAAATGATTGGGTCAAGTTTTTACCTTTCGCAGAATTTGCTCACAATAATTTAAAAAGTTCCTCTTCAGGATTTTGTCCATTCCAGGTAGTGACCGGGAAATTGCCTAAATTCTCCCCATTGCCAGTCGCCTCCACTCCGTTTCCAGCTCTGGAGGCCTGGCAAAGGTCATTTAAAGATATATGGTCGATTGTTAAAAAATAATTTGGAGAAGGCGTTTCAAAGTCAAAAAGGTCAAGCTGACAAGAGACGTTCATTGGAGTGGAGGTTTTTGCCAGGAGATTTAGTCTGGGTGTCCACACGTCACTAGACCTTGAAACAGCCCTCGGCTAAGTTGGGGTCCAGGTATGTGGGTCCATTCCCAGTGACTAGAAAGATCAACGATGTCACTTATGCCATTGACCTCCCTGCCAGTATGCGCGGCGTGAGATCCTTTCACGTGTCGCTGCTTAAGCCAGCAGTTCATGTGGGTCCCACTCCCCCTCCTCCGGTGATGATAGATGACCAACCTGAGTACGAAGTAGAGAAGATTTTAGACTCTCGCATAGTTCAGAACTCAGTACAATATCTGGTTCATTGGAAAGGGTATGGTGTTGAGGAGAGATCATGGGTACCTGAATGTCGCATGCATGCTGACAAATTAAGAAGGGAGTTCCATGCGTTGCATCCTGAGAAGCCTGGTAGGAGCTGTCCGGAGTCCACTCCTCGGGGGGGTACTGTGAGGAAACGCGGAAAAGCCGCCACAAAGGCTCAGAGTGAGGCGGCTGTTTTCCGCGTCTAACATGGCGGCACAACGCGGAGAAACCGCATGGGCAGAGCATTGGAGTCCGCGTTGGAGGCTGCAGATTGCACGCATGGCAGAGCAGCTGACATTGCGGCCGGACGCGGGGAAACCGCCGCTCGCTTAGAGAGCGGGGCGGCGGTCCCCGCGCCTGAATCAATGGTTGCATTGCAAGACATGTCTGGTGGGGCTGGGACTGCTAGTCCACACAGATTCAGAAGGACGCGCGCGCCCTGAGAGGCAGAGCTTATATGACAGCCAGAAAAGGGTCAGCTGACCAGGCTGGTCAGCTGACATTTTCACCACCTGCCATTGGTCCAGCACTTAGGGGAGGCGCAGGAGAGCGCTTTACTATATATACTGGGTGTTGGGCATTCTCTGGTTGTCTGCCGTTGCGATCACAACGTGGTAGCACTCAGACCTTGTCTGTATCTGTGTTCTAGCATAGTTTCCAAAGGTGTTGACATCAAGGCGTTCACACCTTAGCATAAGGAACATTGAATTGTATTCTTTGTTATGACCTTCTGCCTGCCTGACTATTCCTCTGAACTCTGATCTTGTACCTTGCTATTTCTGATATCCTGTTGCCAAACTCTGCTCGTTCCTGGAGTCTGTATTTGCCTCCTGATTCTGTACTGTGCTACTCTGATATTCCGTTGCCAAACCCTGTCTGATTATTGGATTCCGTATCTGCCTCCTGAATCTGTACCTTATCTGTCTGTGTGTTAACGACCTGACTTGCCGACCTCGAGAACTGGCTTTACTGTTAATGGCTTTACTGTAGTGGCTGAATAGAGTACTGGTTAAGAACACCGCCTTTGACATGGGAGACCAGAGTTCGAATCCTGGCTAGGTCAAGTACCTATTCAGTAAGGAGTTCAAGGCAAGACTCCCTAACACTGCAGGGTGGCCTCCTGAGCGCGTCCCAGTGGCTGCAGCTCTTGAGCGCTTTGAGTCCGACAGGAGAAAAGCGCTATATAAATGTTCGTATTATTATTATTATTATTAATGGCAGTTCCCAGACCTGTTAGTGACACCCTCCCTCTCGGGTGTCACTCACGCTCTGTCCTTCCTACCCTCAGCCTAGCTCCTCCCCCCTGGAGAGTCTAGGCCATAGGAAGGAACATACTTCTGGAGAAGTACTCAAAGTATACTGTTGCATCTAACACTCACTTGTTCTCTCTGGTGTCCAGAGGTTAGTAGATATATCTGATTATCAGTGATACTGCAGATCACCAATAATCAATATATTCTGTATTGCTGGTGAGACTGCAGTTCACCGGTAATCAGATCCTCTCTGTGTTACACCGATCGTTACACCTACTTTTTTACACAATAGAGGCTTTTTAGCTTCAGTTACTCAACGCTTCTGTCTGGAGGTTATCTGAACCATTTCTGCTGGATTGCTGACAGTTCCCCCTAACATGATTATTCCAACCACCGGATATTTGGGAGGATGCCGGGGTGAATGCGGGCATGTGGGGGGAAAGTCCCTGCACTGGTGGTGTACAGTTTAGGTGACAGTAGCGTGATCCGAGTCACTAGCGAGGTGGGGGGAATACCTTCCTTCAGAGATACACTATATTTCTCTTCTGTTTTTCCCCACATATAATGTGATGGTCTGAGACAGCGGAGGTGGCATCAGTGGGACTGAGGAGCCTGTTTAACCCTTTAAGGTTGATGGGATTGTGGTCGGCCGAGAAGTGAGACTGCATCACCCCATTGGTTCTTTTAGATCGTGAGCATGGTGACTTTGCTGTAGTTCTGCAGTATCATGGATATCAGATTGAAAAAGCAGCAAGTAAGAATGAGGTCATAGTTATGGGTGACTTCAACTATCTGGATATTGACTGAGATATTGAGGCTACTCATTCTGGCAGTGGCAGATTTCTGGCAACACTCCAGGACAGTTACTTGACTCAAATAGTTACTTAACCAACTAGAGGGAATGCACTACTGTATTTGGTCATTTCAAATAGACCAGATAATGTATTAAATGTGCTTGTTCAAGAACATTTGGAGAATAGTGATCACAACTTGATAACATTTGACCTGGTAATTGATGGTAATTTGCACGGCACAGCAAAATAACTAAAGCTATAAAGTTTAGAAAAGCAAAGTTGAATCAACTCAGGCATGCAGTAAGTTTGATGGACTAGGATAGTATACTACAAGGGCAGGACACTGAAGGGAAATGGGAAACTTTTAAAATTATCCTCAATTAATATTGTAGTAAATATATTCTATATGGAAACAAAACGTCTAGGAAAAAAAGGCCTATATGGATGAATAGAAGGTTTTGAGGTAAAATTAAATGGAAAACGCCTATAAGACCTTAAAACAGAAGGTGACTAAGACCACATTAAGTATTTATAAGTAGTATTAAAGAAAGAAAGAATGATTGGCACTCCCCTTATTCAAGTGTCTGTGTAAAGTGATAAACAGAGGTACATAAATGCTTTTACCAACTTGGCTGTAATCCCAGATGAAGATCCCTCTGGACGTGTGCTCCGCGATGATGGCCAGGAAGAAAGAATCATGAATTGTAGGGTAGAGAGAAAAAAGGAATCTCCGGGCACCAACCGTCCTGTGCAGTTTGTTTATTGCATCATCTTGAACATCATGACTACATACATAGGGATCAAACTTCTCTGTCCGCAGTGATCAGGACCTAGATGGCAGTTGTGGGAGTAGAGGTGGGGTCGTGAGCACAAAGGTGGGACATGTGACTGCCGTTTCGCATCCTGATGGATGCTTGGTCACTGCTTAGTGACCAAGCATCAAGCAGGACGCGAAATGGCCGTCGGATGTCCCACCTTGGTGCCCACAATCCAACCTCCACTGATCACAGCGGACAGAGAAGTTTGATCCCCATGTATGTATTCATGATGTTCAAGATGATGCAATAAACAAACTGCAAAGGACAGTTGGTGTCCGGAGATTCCTTTTTTCTCTCTACCCCTTAAAGCGGACCCAAACCAAACTTTTTTTTTAATTCAAAATGTTTAGTTGCACCACTCTGACACATACAAAGATACATAAACACTCCTTTAAGCCTATGAGCATTTCAGTGTATGCTATTAACCTTTCTCTTTTCATAACTAGGGTTATACAGGTGGCAGCCATTACTTCTGAGCTTAGTAGGAGGTTTTAGATCATGGGTGTGTTTGTCATTAGCTACCCTCCCTCACAGGGGCATCGTCTATGTGAAATCTCACACAAGCTGAGATCACCTCCCCTGTGACATCATCAGTAGCAGCCTGTGTTTTGTTTTTGTTTTTTTTATCTCCTCCACCAGTTTGCCGGAAAAATCCCGGCAATTTGAAAGGAAGGGAGGGGTTCCTCCAATAAATGTAAAATATTTTATATTTGTCATCATGCAGCTGAAAAAAGGCTGCTATTTATCATTATGATTTAGGAAATAGATTTTATTTCGGAAATCTTGTATTTTTAATTTGGGTCCACTTTAATTATAAGGCATGCAGTAAAAGTTGAAAAAAAATTAGGCTGGTAAAGTTGAAGCTGAAAATCAAATCATTAGGGATATAAAATCAAATCCAAAGAAGTTTTAAAATTATATCAGCTCTAAAAAAAGAAAGGTGGACTGTATTAGACTTCTGATAGATGAGGTAGGGCACTCAATAGTGGATGACCGAAGTAGGGCAGAGCTATTGAATACTTGTTTTGCTTCTGTATTCACGCTTCACAAGGGAAACATCTTTGTTGCAAATTACAGATGTGGAAAGATCCCAGTCTTCCAATTTTAATATTAACTACTTAACCACTTGAGGACCGTGGGCTTTACCCCCCTTAAGGACCAGGCACTTTTTTTCCATTCAGACCACTGCAGCTTTCACGGTTTATTACTCGCTCATACAACCTACCACCACTAATAAAGCTTTCTTTTGGTGCTATTTGATTGCTGCTGCGATTTTTACTTTTTATTATATTCATCAAAAAAGACATGAATTTTGGCAAAAAATGATTTTTTTAACTTTCTGTGCTGACATTTTTCAAATAAAGTAAAATTCCTGTATACATGCAGCGCGAAAAATGTGGACAAACATGTTTTTGATAAAAAAAACCCCTTTCAGTGTATATTTATTGGTTTGGGTAAAAGTTATAGCGTTTACAAACTATGGTGCAAAAAGTGAATTTTCCCATTTTCAAGCATCTATGACTTTTCTGACCCCCTGTCATGTTTCATGAGGGGCTAGAATTCCAGGATAGTATAAATACCCGCCAAATGACCCCATTTTGGAAAGAAGACATCCCAAAGTATTCACTGAGAGGCATAGTGAGTTCATAGAAGATATTATTTTTTTGTCACAAGTAAGTGGACAATGACACTTTGTGACAAAAAAAAAAAAAAAGTTTCCATTTCTTCTAACTTGACCAAAAAAAAAAAAATGAAATCTGCCACGGACTCACTATGCCCCTCTCTGAATACCTTGAAGTATCTACTTTCCAAAATGGGGTCATTTGTGGGGTGTGTTTACTGTCCTCGCATTTTGGGGGGTGCTAATTTGTAAGCACCCCTGTAAAGCCTAAAGGTGCTCATTGGACTTTGGGCCCCTTAGCGCAGTTAGGCTGCAAAAAAGTGCCACACATGTGGTATTGCCATACTCAGTAGAAGTAGTATAATGTGTTTTGGGGTGTATTTTTACACATACCGACACTGGGTGGGTGAAATACCTCTGTAAATGACACTTTTGATTTTTTTACACACAATTGTCCATTTACAGAGTTCTTTCTCCCACTCAGCATGGGTATGTGTAAAAATACACCACAAAACACATTATACTACTTCTCCTGAGTACGGCGATACCACATGTGTGGCACTTTTTTGCACCCTAACTGCGCTAAGGGGCCCAAAGTCCAATGAGTACCTTTAGGATTTCACAGGTCATTTTGAGAAATTTCATTTCAAGACTACTCCTCACGGTTTAGGGCCCCTAAAATGTCAGGACAGTATAGGAACCCCACAAATGACCCCATTTTAGAAAGAAGACACCCCAAGGTATTCTGTTAGTAGTACGGTGAGTTCATAGAAGATTTTATTTTTTGTCACAAGTTAGTGGAAAATGACACTGTGAAAAAAAACAATAAAAATCAATTTCCGCTAACTTGTGACAAAAAATAAAATCTTCTATGAACTCACCGTACTACTAACAGAATACCTTGGGGTGTCTTCTTTCTAAAATGGAGTCATTTGTGGAGTTCCTATACTGTCCTGGCATTTTAGGGGCCCTAAACCGTGAGGAGTAGTCTTGAAACAAAATTTCTCAAAATGACCTGTGAAATCCTAAAGGTACTCATTGGACTTTGGGCCCCTTAACGCAGTTAGGGTGCAAAAAAGTGCCACACATGTGGTATTGCCGTACTCGGGAGAAGTAGTACAATGTGTTTTGGGGTGTATTTTTACACATACCCATGCTGGGTGGGAGAAATAACTCTGTAAATGGACAATTGTGTGTAAAAAAATCAAAAGTGTCATTTACAGAGGTATTTCTCCCACCCAGCATGGGTATGTGTAAAAATACACCCCAAAACACATTATACTACTTCTCCCGAGTACGGCGATACCACATGTGTGGCACTTTTTTGCACCCTAACTGCGCTAAGGGGCCCAAAGTCCAATGAGTACCTTTAGGATTTCACAGGTCATTTTTGTTTCAAGACTACTCCTCACGGTTTAGGGCCCCTAAAATGCCAGGGCAGTATAGGAACCCCACTAATGACACCATTTTAGAAAGAAGACACCCCAAGGTATTCCGTTAGGAGTATGGTGAGTTCATAGAAGTTTTTATTTTTTTGTCACAAGTTAGCGGAATTTGATTTTAATTGTTTTTTTTTCACAAAGTGTCATTTTCCGCTAATTTGTGACAAAAAATAAAATCTTCTATGAACTCACCATACTAACGGAATACCTTTGGGTGTCTTCTTTCTAGAATGGGGTCATTTGTGGGGTTCCTATACTTCCCTGGCATTTTAGGGGCCCTAAACCGTGAGGAGTAGTCTTGAAACCAAATGTTGCAAAATGACCTGTGAAATCCTAAAGGTACTCATTGGACTTTAGGCCCCTTAGCGTACTTAGGGTGTAAAAAAGTGCCACACATGTGGTACCGCCGTACTCAGAAGTAGTATAATGTGTTTTGGGGTGTATTTTTACACATACCCATGCTGGGTGGGAGAAATATCTCTGTAAATGACAATTGTTTGATTTTTTTTTACACACAATTGTCCATTTACAGAGAGATTTCTCCGACCCAGCATGGGTATGTGTAAAAATACACCCCAAAACACATTATACTACTTTTCCTGAGTACGGCGGTACCACATGTGTGACACTTTTTTGCAGCCTAGGTGCGCTAAGGGGCCCAACGTCCTATTCACAGGTCATTTTGAGGCATTTGTTTTCTAGACTACTCCTCACGGTATAGGGCCCCTAAAATGCCAGGGTAGTATAGGAACCCCACAAGTGACCCCATTTTAGAAAGAAGACACCCCAAGGTATTCCGTTAGGAGTATGGCGAGTTCATAGAAGATTTTATTTTTTGTCACAAGTTAGTGAAAAATGACACTTTGTGAAAAAAAAAACAATAAAAATCAATTTCCGCTAACTTTTGACAAAAAATAAAATCTTCTATGAACTCGTCATACACCTAACAGAATACCTTGGGGTGTCTTTTTTCTAAAATGGGGTCACTTGTGGGGTTCCTATACCACCCTGGCATTTTACGGGCCCAAAACCGTGAGTAGTCTGGAAACCAAATGTCTCAAAATGACTGTTCAGGGGTATAAGCATCTGCAAATTTTGATGACAGGTGGTCTATGAGGGGGCGAATTTTGTGGAACCGGTCATAAGCAGGGTGGCCTTTTAGATGACAGGTTGTATTGGGCCTGATCTGATGGATAGGAGTGCTAGGGGGGTGACAGGAGGTAATTGATGGGTGTCTCAGGGGGTGGTTAGAGGGGAAAATAGATGCAATCAATGCACTGGGGAGGTGATCAGAAGGGGGTCTGAGGGGGATCTGAGGGTTTGGCCGAGTGATCAGGAGCCCACACGGGGCAAATTAGGGCCTGATCTGATGGGTAGGTGTGCTAGGGGGTGAAAGGAGGTGATTAATGGGTGTCTCAAGGTGTGATTAGAGGGGGGAATAGATGCAAGCAATGCACTGGCGAGGTGATCATGGCTGGGGTCTGAGGGTGTGGGCGGGTGATTGAGTGCCCTAGGGGCAGATAGGGGTCTAATCTGATGGGTAGCAGTGACAGGGGGTGATTGATGGGTAATTAGTGGGTGTTTAGGGTAGAGAACAGATGTAAACACTGCACTTGGAAGGTGATCTGACGTTGGATCTGCGGGCGATCTATTGGTGTGGGTGAGTGATCAGATTGCCCGCAAGGGGCAGGTTAGGGGCTGATTGATGGGTGGCAGTGACAGGGGGTGATTGATGAGTGGCAGTGACAGGGGGTGATTGACGGGTGATTGAACGGTGATCAGTGGGTTATTACAGGGAAGCACAGATGTAAATATTGCACTGGCGAATTGATAAGGGGGGTCTGAGGGCAATCTGAGCGTGTAGGTGGGTGATTGGGTGCCCGCAAGGGGCAGATTAGGGTCTGATCTGATGGGTAACAGTGACAGGTGGTGATAGGGGGTGATTGATGGGTGATTGATGGGTAATTAGTGGGTGTTTAGGGTAGATAACAGATGTAAACACTGCACTTGGGAGGTGATCTGACGTCGGATCTGCGGGCGATCTATTGGTGTGGGTGGGTGATCAGATTGCCCGCAAGGGGCAGGTTAGGGGCTGATTGATGGGTGGCAGTGACAGGGGGTGATTAATGGGTGATTGACAGGTGATTGACACGTGATCAGGGGGATAGATGCATACAGTACACGGGGGGGGGTGTCTGGGGGGGGGGTCTAGGGAGAATCTGAGGGGTGGGGGGTGATCAGAAGGGGGCAGGGGGCCGGGGGGGGGATAAAAAAAAATAGTGTTGACAGATAGTGACAGGGAGTGATTGATGAGTGATTAGGGGGGTGATTGGGTGCAAACAGGGGTCTGGGGGGTGGGCAGGGGGGGGGGGGTCTGAGGGTTGCTGTGGGCGATCTGGGGCAGGGGGGGTAAAATCAGTGTGCTTGGGTGCGACATAGGGTGGCTGCAGCCTGCCCTGGTGGTCCCTCGGTCATTGGGACCACCAGGGCAGGAGGCAGCCTGTATAATACACTTTGTAAACATTACAAAGTGTATTATACACTTTGTATGCGGCGATCCGGGTGTTAGTAACCCGCCGGCGCTTCTGAACGGCCGGCGGGTTACAGCACGAGGTGGGTGGAGCCAGTCCCCGGCGGCCGATCGCGTCACGAATGCCGCGATCGCGCCGCCCATGCCCCTACAAGGACCGCCGCCATTTGTCAATGCGGCGGTCCTTGCGGGGCCCACTTCCCGGCCGCCGATTGTCTATACGGCGGTCAGGAAGTGGTTAAGGAAGGAACAAGTGAAGGCAAGGCTAAATAAAATCAAAACTGAAAAGGCACTGAACCCGGATGGCATACATCCTCAGGTGCTACGGGAATTAAGATCAGTTATCGATAAATGCCTTTATCTTATCTTTTGTGACTTTCTTCCAAGTGGGATAGTTCCAATAGATTGGTATACAGCCAACATTTTCCCATTATTTAAGAAGAAGGCCAAAAAAAATCAGATCTGGGAAATTATAGACCTGTAAGCTTAACATCAGTTGTGTGCAAACTATTTGAGGGGTTACTAAGAGATGCTATACAAGACTTCGTTGCACAGAATAATGTAATTCAACATGCTCACATTGCTCAGCTTTTATGCGGAGGTAAATGTTAGTGTGGATATTGGGAATGCTGTAGATATTATATACGTGGACTTTGCAAAGGCTTTTGATACTGTTTCCCACAACAGTCTGGTGCAAAAGTTGAGGATGCAAGGACTGAGAAAGAATATGTGAGCATTTATAGAAAACTAGCAGAAAGCAAATTGTGATAAATGAATCATATTCAAAATCGGTGACTGTTAGCAGTGGGGTCCCACAGGGGTCAGTACTAGGTCCAGTACTCTTCAGTTTGTTTATTAATAAACAAGTAGATGAAGTAGAACGTAATGTTGCTATTTTTACAGATGACAGCAAATTTTGCAGAATTACATAGTTACATAGTTATTTTGGTTGAAAAAAGACATACGTCCATCGAGTTCAACCAGTATAAAGTACAACACCAGCCTGCTCCCCCACACATCCCCGCCGATCCAGAGGAAGGCGAAAAAACCCTTACAAGGCATGGTCCAATTAGCCCCTAAAGGGAAAAATTCCTTCCCGACTCCAGATGGCAATCAGATAAAATCCCTGGATCAACATCATTAGGCATTACCTAGTAATTGTAGCCATGGATGTCTTTCAACGCAAGGAAAGCATCTAAGCCCCCTTTAAATGCAGGTATAGAGTTTGCCATAACGACTTCCTGTGGCAATGCATTCCACATCTTAATCACTCTTACTGTAAAGAACCCTTTCCTAAATAAATGGCTAAAACGTTTTTCCTCCATGCGCAGATCATGTCCTCTAGTCCTTTGAGAAGGCCTAGGGACAAAAAGCTCATCCGCCAAGCTATTATATTGCCCCTCTGATGTATTTATACATGTTAATTAGATCCCCTCTAAGGCGTCTTTTCTCTAGACTAAATAAACCCAGTTTATCTAACCTTTCTTGATAAGTGAGACCTTCCATCCCACGTATCAATTTTGTTGCTCATCTCTGCACCTGCTCTAAAACTGCAATATCTTTTTTGTAATGTGGTGCCCAGAACTGAATTCCATATTCCAGATGTGGCCTTACTAGAGAGTTAAACAGGGGCAATATTATGCTAGCATCTTGAGTTTTTATTTCCCTTTTAAAAGAAAACTTAAGTCAACTATAAAAAATGAGATTTACTCACCTGGGGCTCCCCTCAGCCCCCAGCAGCCGATCGGTGCCCTCGCAGCCCCGCTCAGATGCTCCTGCACCCGCCGGCGAACACTTCCGGTTTGGCCGTCACCGGCCGACAGGCATGGGAACGCGAGTGATTCTTCGCGTTCCCAGCCTGTATATCGCCCCCTATGCTGCTATTACGACCAGCTGGCCGCAATAGCAGCATAGGGGGCGATATACAGGCTGGAAACGTGAAGAATTACTCGCGTTCCCATGCCTGTCGGCCGGTGACGGCCAAACCGGAAGTGTTCGCCGGCGGGTGCAGGAGCATCTGAGCGGGGCTGCGAGGGCACCGATCGGCTGCTGGGGGCTGAGGGGAGCCCCAGGTGAGTAAATCTCATTTTTTATAGTTGACTTAAGTTTTCCTTTAATGCATCCCAAAATTTTGTTAGCTTTAGCTGCAGCTGCTTGGCATTGAGTATGATTATCTAACTTGTTGTCAATGAGTACTCCTAAGTCCTTCTCCAAGTTTGATGTCCCCAATTGTATCCCATTTATTTTGTATGGTGCTAGACCATTAGTACGTCCAAAATGCATGACTTTACATTTGTCAACATTGAATTTCATCTGCCATGTATGTGCCCATATAGCCTTCCTATCCAGATCCTGTTGCAATATGACACTATCTTCCTGAGAGTTGATGATTCTGCACAATTTTGTATCATCTGCAAAAATAGCAACATTGCTCACTACTGCATCTACTAGGTCATTAATAAATAAATTGAAGAGCACTGGACCCAGAACAGACCCCTGTGGGACCCCACTGCTAACAGTCTCCCATTTTGAGTACGATCCATTGACCACAACTCTTTGTTTTCTGTCCATTAGCCAGTTCCCTATCCATGAACACAGACTCTTCCCCAGTCCTTGCATCCTCAACTTTTGCACTCAATTATTAACTCTGATTGTGTCATCAGCAGAAGCTGGCAATAGGGGAGCCTTGAGGGAGAGGAGAAGTCTCTGATCGCCTTGGGCTTCGATGGATTAGGTGAGCCTTCCTGACGCTGCTTTCTATTTATTGAGGGGGAGAGAAGGACGACACAGGTAGTGGTGGAGATATGGGGGACAGAAGGTGACACATGGGGAACAGAAAAGGACACATGGGGCAGCATAGAAGACACATGGGGGACAGAAGGGGACACTTGAGGGAGCGGAGGAGACACATGGGGGACAGAAGAGGACACATGAGGGAACGGAGGAGACACAAGGAGGACAGAAGAAGACACATGGGGACAGAAGCAGACACATGGGGGACAGAATGGGGACACATGGGGGACAGAAGGGGGACACATGGGGGAGCAGAGGAGACACATGGGGCAGCGGAGACGACACATGGAATTTTCCCCAGGAATTTCTGCTGGTGTCTAATAGCTATAGGAGCTGCCATGTCCCCACCTCCCTTTCTAGGAAATCATTATTTATCCAGAGGGAAGGTGTGAAGACAGCATCTGTGACTTTTGTAAACTCTTTGAAGCAGATGCTCTAATTACCCACCCCTCTGTTGATGAAAGGTATTGTTTGCTCATGTGTGCAATAAAACCATTACTTAAGTCTTTGGCTGCCTGAATTTGCTGCGGGTTGGGCAGGCTGCGGAAGTAGGCTTATAAAAACTCTGCTAAACTTTTAAATGTAAAAAAAAAGGTAAAACGGAAGTTTTTTTTATAATAGGACATATTGTTGGCATGCATTTTTAATGTGCTATTGAGATGCCCTGTGTGCTTAAAATTAGAGTTGGGCCGAACCTCCGATTTTAGGTTCGCGAACCGGGTTCGCGAACTTTCGCGGAACGTTCGGTTCGCGTTAAAGTTCGCGAACCGCAATAGACTTCAATGGGGATGCAAACTTTGAAAAAAAAAAATAATTATGCTGGCCACAAAAGTGATGGAAAAGATGTTTCAAGGGGTCTAACACCTGGAGGGGGGCATGGCGGAGTGGGATACACGCCAAAAGTCCCCGGGAAAAATCTGGATTTGACGCAAAGCAGCGTTTTAAGGGCAGAAATCACATTGAATGCTAAATGACAGGCCTAAAGTGCTTTAAAACATCTTGCATGTGTATACATCAATCAGGTAGTGTAATTAAGGTACTGCTTCACACTGACACACCAAACTCATCGTGTAACGCACCGCAAACAGCTGTTTGTGTAGTGACGGCCGTGCTGGACTGGTGCGCACCATGGCGAGAGTGCAGGTTTTGGTGGCTTTACAGCCCATATGGTCGGCCTGGCTGATGTAGCTGAATGACAGAACAGTGACTGTCCAGCTGATCAAATTTGGTCTGACCACAATGAAGCAACGACCTTATTATCTTTTGTGTGCCCCCCGAGACACTCATCTAGGCGCCGGTCATTGCTTCATTGTGATACGCAAGCCCCTTCACCACGGCAAGGTAATGATCACGAAGGGGAATGGGCGCATGTACATGCCTTTTCTTTTGTTGTTGCAGCTGCCCTCAGTGCAGCCAGAAAAATTAGGCAGTCATGTACACGCACCATAAAAATTATTACAGCGGCCGCTGCTAGCAGCGGCCTAAAAAATTCAGCAATCCGCCTGGAGTCCCGGACCCTGTTGGTGGTGGCGGAGAAGGTAGTGAAGCGGCCTGCAGGCAGACATGCTGTGTGGAGGGACTGGGAGCGACTTAGTCTTTTTGGGGCAGGCCAGGCCAGGCAGCCAGTCACACGGCGTGCAGGCAGAGATGCTGTGTGTGCGGGGACTGACTTAGTCTTGGGGCGGGCAGCAGCCCTCCGGGATCCATGCCTCATTCATTTTGATAAAGGTGAGGTACTTAACACTTTTGTGACTTAGGCGACTTCTCTTCTCTGTGACAATGCCTCCAGCTGCGCTGAAGGTCCTTTCTGAGAGGACGCTTGCGGCAGGGCAGGAGAGAAGTTGGATGGCAAATTGGGACAGCTCTGGCCACAGGTCAAGCCTGCGCACCCAGTAGTTCAAGGGTTCCTCATCGCTGTTCACAGCAGTGTCTACATCCACACTTAAGGCCAGGTAGTCGGCTACCTGCCGGTCGAGGCGTTGGTGGAGGGTGGATCCGGAAGGGCTACGGCGAGGCGTTGGACTAAAGAACGTCCGCATGTCCGACATCACCATGAGATCGCTGGAGCGTCCTGTCTTTGACTGCGTGGACACGGGAGGAGGATTAGTGGCAGTGGTACCTTGCTGGCGTTGTGCTGTCACATCACCCTTAAAGGCATTGTAAAGCATAGTTGACAGCTGGTTCTGCATGTGCTGCATCCTTTCCACCTTCAGGTGAGTTGGTATATCACACTGCGTGCACTCACGTAGGTAGGTGGGTTCACTTAACTGCACAGGTATGCGCACTGATGCGGTGGGTTCACTGAACAGTACAGGTATACAGTGGCGGGTTCACTGAACACAACAGGTATGCAGTGGCGGGTTCACTGAACAGGTATGCAGTGGCAGGTTCCCTGAACACAACAGGTATGCAGTGGCGGGTTCACTGAACAGGTATACAGTGGCGGGTCCACTGAACAGAACAGGTATACAGTAGCGGGTCCACTGAACAGAACAGGTATACAGTGGCGGGTCCACTGAACAGAACAGGTATACAGTGGCGGGTTCACAGAACAGGTATACAGTGGCGGGTCCACTGAACAGAACAGGTATACAGTGGCGGGTTCACAGAACAGGTATGCAGTGGCAGGATCACTGAACACAATAGGTATGCAGTGGCGTGTTCACTAAACAGGTATACAGTGGCGGGTCCACTGAACAGAACAGGTATACAGTGGCGGGTTCACTGAACAGGTATACAGTGGCGGGTCCACTGAACAGAACAGGTATACAGTGGCGGGTTCACAGAACAGGTATGCAGTGGCAGGTTCACTGAACACAACAGGTATGCAGTGGCGGGTTCACTGAACAGGTATACAGTGGCGGGTCCACTGAACAGAACAGGTATACAGTGGCGGGTCCACTGAACAGAACAGGTATACAGTGGCGGGTCCACTGAACAGAACAGGTATACAGTGGCGGGTTCACAGAACAGGTATACAGTGGCGGGTCCACTGAACAGAACAGGTATACAGTGGCGGGTTCACAGAACAGGTATGCAGTGGCAGGATCACTGAACAGGTATGCAGTGGCAGGATCACTGAACAGGTATGGAGTGGCAGGATCACAGTACAGGTATGCAGTGGGCTGAGGGCTCACTGAACAGAACAGGTATGCAGTGGCAGGATCACTGAACAGGTATGGAGTGGCAGGATCACAGTACAGGTATGCAGTGGGCTGAGGGCTCACTGAACAGAACAGGTATGCAGTGGCAGGATCACTGAACAGGTATGCAGTGGCAGGATCACAGTACAGGTATGCAGTGGGCTGAGGGCTCACTGAACAGAACAGGTATGCAGCCAGGAAGAAGTTAAGCCTAACTAATCTTTCCCTATATGAGAGACTGCAGCAGCTCGCCCTACTCTCACTAATGCAGGCACACGAGTGGCCGTAATGGCCGCCGCTGCCTGCCTTATATAAGGGGGGGTGGGGCTCCAGGGGCTAGTGTAGCCTAATTGGCTACACTGGGCCTGCTGACTGTGATGTAGAGGGTCAAAGTTGACCCTCAGTGCATTATGGGGCGAACCGAACTTCTTCCGCAAAAGGTTCGCGTGCGGTACCCGCACGCGAACCACCTACGTTCGCGCGAACCACGTTCGCCGGCGAACCGTTCGGCCCAACTCTACTTAAAATGTTATTTGGTTCACTTTAAAAGGAAATAAATATGGAAGCCTTGCTTTAAGTTCTCTTTAAGCAATACCAGTTGATGGGCAGTCCGCATTGTGGAAAATGCGTGCTATTTTAAGCAAGTGTGACCCCTGCCTAAGAAGCAGATGATTAGCAGGACAGCCAAGAAATGTGGATTGTCTAAAAGGAAATACATATGTTAGTCTACATATTCATCTCACGTCAGGTGAGCAGGTAAGTCGCTGTACTATCCGGTATATCACAAATTGCTTTAAAGAGGAACTGAACATCAGCTTAAAGAGTAACTGTCAGGCTGCAGAAGCTAATTTAAACCTCTATTCTCCTGTGTTAAACAGTTTAGAAGGAAGCTCAAAAGCCATTAGTGAAGATAAAAATCTCAGTTACCTTTGATGTGTGCTTATCAGCAAGTCTGTTATAGACCCATAAAGACGCAAGCCGCATACTAAACTGCAAAGCATTCTGGGGCCCTCCCCTCGGCTGCTAATGAGACGTTACAGAAGCTTCTAATCAGTCCAGCGCGTAGCACTGATAAATCTCGGGGCAGAGTACTCTGCAGGAGTCAGCTATTGTTCCTAGCCACATGGCTCATTAATATTCACTGCACACTGTGTTGTTCAAGTAGGAGCTTATCTGTGATCAGGAAGCAGGCAGGACATGACGACACATTTGACAGAAAAACATGGAGCCTGCCATGAGCTGTCAGGAGCATCTATCTCTGCATATACTATATACAAATTCTGTGAAATCCAAACGTGGACAGTGAAATGCATATGTAATGTAAGTACAGCCAATCTTTAGCTACTGATATATGTGTTTATTTTCTCTGAGACCTTATACCTAACAGCTCCTCTTTAACATCAGTTGCATGCAAACTATTTGAGGGGTGTGATGATTTGCTCAGCTGCCTGTGCAGGCAGGCAGCCCTTTGACCATTGTGTAGGTTTACATGCTGCAGGACTCTGGAAAGAAGAGCTTCTGTCAGTTTTGCAGCTTGTGCTTGCAGAGGAATTTGCATACGTTGTCATGCAAATTGCCTGGCCACATTCATTGGAGGCGTGTACTATAAGTACTATGTCTTTCCCACAATGCTTGGCTGGTCATAAGGATTTCCTCCTATGTAACACTCCTGGTGGGGTGTCAGCCTTGCTCTCTGTTTGAACATCAGCTTAGAGTAATTCCTGAATCTGCGCTAGGCAGATTTCCCTAGTGCAGTTAGGATTGTATTATCTGTATTGCCTGTTCTGTCTTGTCTTACCTGTTGCCATTGTCCTGTCTCAATGGTGGTCGATAGGAAATGGTTCTGATCTCTGTTCTTGGAGTATAGCTGGTGCAGCGGTTGCTACCAGCTATCTCTTCTGTTCTGTCTCCTGGGATCGCGCTAGCTACTTTTCGCTAGCGCTGGGGATCCTTCTGTTCTGTCTCCTGGGATCGCGCTAGCTACTTTTCGCTAGCGCTGGGGATCCTTCTGTTCTGCTACTCTGTACCTGGATCGCGCTAGCCACTTTTCGCTAGTGCTGTGGATCCTATCTCTCGCTTGTCCCTGTTTTTGTGTGTCTGTCTTGTCTGCTACGCTTGCTGGAGGCTCGGTGAGGTAACCGTTAAGCAAGCGCTCGCGTCCTCTGTTTCATGTTTGGCTGTTAATGGTTAGTTAGGCGTGCTTGTCTCTATTGTGCTTATCACGTGGAGACCGCGCATAACCGCGTGCACTGTTGCGAATGAGTGCGGTGTTCGCGGTTAGCTAGCGTTTGTTATTTTCCGTATCTCCTCATTGTTTTATTTGCTGTGCCTTTGCTTCCCTCGTATTCTATTCTGATCTGCCTTGTGTCACGTCTGGCGATCGCACCTCTCGCGATCGCGTTCCTATTTCATATCTGCTGTTGTGTGTGCGCGGTCGCGGGGTGGCGACTGGATTGGCGCACACACATACAACCTGTCCCTTTGCTCATTTTCATTTGCAATCGCCTCTCTTGCGATTGCGTTCTGCGCTTCGTACAATTCCTGTCTGGCATTTGTGGAGGTACAGAGGATTGGTTCCTCTGCACTCCCCAGCGCCATCTGCCGACAGGAATTTCCCTCTACAGGTGCGTAGCACCTTTTGCTGGGTGCCTGCAATTACACGCTTGTGGAGGATTTCCGCCGTGATCAGCGCACGCGTTGTGCGCTGATCACGGAGAAAGTTCCACAATCGTTACAAGGGGTTACTAAGAGATACTATACATGACTTCATAGTAGAAAATAATCTTATTTCTCAGCATCAACATGGGTTTGTTAAAGACAGGTCCTATTTGACTAACATGCTCAGCTTTTATGAGGTAGTGAATGCTAATGTGGATATTGGGAATGCTGTAGATGTGATATACTTGGACTTTGCAAAGGCCTTCGACACTGTTCCCCACAAAAGTCTGGTGCAAAAGTTGAGGATGCAAGGACTGGGGAAGAGTCTGTGTGCATGAATAGGGAACTGGCTAATGGACAGAAAACAAAGAGTTGTGGTCAATGGATCATACTCAAAATGGGTGACTGTTAGCAGTGGGGTCCCACAGGGGTCTGTACTGGGTCCAGTGCTCTTCAATTTATTTATTAATGACCTAGTAGATGCAGTAGTGAGCAATGTTGCTATTTTTGCAGATGATACAAAATTGTGCAGAATCATCAACTCTCAGGAAGATAGTGTCATATTGCAACAGGATCTGGATAGGATGGCTATATGGGCACATACATGACAGATGAAATTCAATGTTGAAAAATGTAAAGTCATGCATTTTGGTCATACCAATGGTCTAGCACCATACAAAATAAATGGGATACAGTTGGGGACATCAAACTTGGAGAAGGACTTAGGAGTACTCATCGACAACAAATTAAATAATCGTACTCAATGCCAAGCCGCTGCAGCTAAAGCTAACAAAATTTTGGGATACAATAAAAGGGAAAAAAACTCGAGATGCTAGCATAATATTGCCCCTGTTTAACTCTCTAGTAAGGCCACATCTGGAATATGGAATTCAGTTCTGGGCACCACATTAAAAAAAAGATATTGCAGTTTTAGAGCAGGTGCAGAGGCGAGCAACAAAATTGATACGTGGGATGGAAGGTCTCACTTACCAAGAAAGGTTAGATAAGCTGGGTTTATTTAGTCTAGAGAAAAGACGCCTTAGAGGGGATCTAATTAACATGTATAAATACATCAGAGGGCAATATAAAAGCTTGGCGGATGAGCTTTTTGTCCCTAGGCCTTCTCAAAGGACTAGAGGACATGATCTGCGCATGGAGGAAAAACGTTTTAGCCATTTATTTAGGAAAGGGTTCTTTACAGTAAGAGTGATTAAGATGTGGAATGCATTGCCACAGGAAGTATTATGGCAAACTCTATACCTGCATTTAAAGGGGGCTAAGATGCTTTCCTTGCGTTGAAAAACATCCATGGCTACACTTACTAGGTAATGCCTAATGATGTTGATCCAGGGAATTTATCTGATTGCTATCGGGAGTCGGGAAGGAATTTTTTTCCCTTTAGGCTAATTTCACACCAGGACGTTGCGTTAGAGGGGGCGTTAAGGTCGCATAACGTCCCCCTAACTCAACGCCTGGTGGTGCTGGATCTGGACGTCAGAGTGAGCCGCGTTGTGCAGCTCACTCTGGCGTCAGTGATGCCGTGATGCGCACTCTTGTGCGCATACGGCATCACGTGGTCCCGCCGGCCAATCGTCGCACAGAGCGGCTGCTCCAGGAAGTAAACACTGCACGTCATAACGTGCAGTGCATATTAATTAGCCATGTGCCTGGCCGCTCTCCGCTCCTCCCCAACATTAGTGAGCATGTGCAAGCAGTCTAACGCGGCTCAGCCGCGTCTGAAGTACTGCATGCAGTACGTTGCCTTGTGACGCAGCGTTACAATGTAACGCAACGTCCGCACTGTGAACAGCCCCATTGATTTTTCATTACTATGCGGTGGGCTGCGTTACAGGCTGCTCTAACGTGCGCCTGTAACGTCCCACTGTGAAACCAGCCTTAGGGGCTAATTGGACCATGCCTTGTAAGGGTTTTTTCGCCTTCCTCTGGATCAACAGGGATATGTGAGGGAGCAGCCTGGTGTTGTACTTTGTTCTCTGGTTGAACTCGATGGACGTATGTCTTTTTTCAATTAAAATAACTAATGTAACTATGTAACTATGTAACATACATGTCACTTGGTAAGATAAGCATAGGTAAATACAATACTAGTCCTACTAAGCAGTCTCTTTTAGTTGTCTTGTACAGCAAGTGATACAAATTAGAGTTGTTATCTATGCACATGAGACAGTGAAACAAGAAGCAGATTTTCCCTGATCTAAAAAGTAAATACTGTACAAGGCAAATTATGTATATTAACGTATATGTCCCTCTCATCTGGCATTTTGGGTGAGTGGCCTGTCTGAATCTTATGCAGACTGCCAAGGTTTGGACACCTTGACCACTATATGCAGTATAAATAATTACAAATTCCTCCTCTCAATATCACTTATACCGGCCAGAGGATTTCAGTACAAGTGTTTTCACATCTACAATGGAACACAATAATAATAATCCAAACATTTGTATAGCACTTTTCTCCTGTTGGACTCAAAGTGCTCAAGAGTTGCAACCACTGGGACACGCTCAAGAGGCCACCCAGCAGTGTTAGGGGAGCTGGGAAAAAAGGGCGCAGACAGCTAGTGGACAAAAAGGGCGCCGCCATTCACTCCCATAATAAATAACGTTTAATGGGCGTGCCGAGCAGGAAAAAAGGGCGCCGGAGCTAAATAAAGTTTACAAACGGCGCCCGGAGCTAAATAAAGTTTACAAACGGCGCCCGGAGATGTTTAATGATTTATAACTGAGCTTGTGGTGATTTACGTTTATAAAATGCACCCGTGCCGAATAACGTTTATGAAAATACTAAACATATTTATCTTATTTAAATAATTAAAACATTATTTAAAGTTTTATCCCTTACTGTTTTTAAAACATTATTCACAAAATAAAGCGATCAGTACGTAATGTAAATTGGAATATATTTTTTGGAGTCACAATTTGTAAAACATTATTATCCACATAATAAAGCGATGACTAAGGAGGGTGGTTAGGGTTAGGCACCACCACGGGGGTCTTAGGTTTAGGCACCACCAGGGGGGTCTTAGGTTTAGGCACCCCCAGGGGGGTCTTAGGTTTAGGCACCCCCAGGGGGGTCTTAGGTTTAGGCACCCCCAGCGGGGTCTTAGGTTTAGGCACCACCAGGGGGTCTAGGGGTTAGGGATAGGTACAGGGAGGGCTTTGGGGTGGTTAGTTTTAAGCACCACCAGGGGGGTCTTAGGTTTAGGCACCACCAGGGGGGTCTTAGGTTTAGGCACCACCAGGGGGATCTTAGGTTTAGGCACCACCAGGGGGTCTAGGGGTTCGGGATAGGTACAGGGAGGGCTTTGGGGTGGTTAGTTTTAAGCACCACCAGGGGGGTCTTAGGTTTAGGCACCCCCAGGGGGGTCTTAGGTTTAGGCACCACCAGGGGGTCTTAGGTTTAGGCACCCCCAGGGGGGTCTTAGGTTTAGGCACCACCAGGGGGTCTAGGGGTTAGGGATAGGTACAGGGAGGGCTTTGGGGTGGTTAGTTTTAAGCACCACCAGGGGGGTCTTAGGTTTAGGCACCACCAGGGGGGTCTTAGGTTTAGGCACCACCAGGGGGGTCTTAGGTTTAGGCACCACCAGGGGGGTCTTAGGTTTAGGCACCCCCAGGGGGGTCTTAGGTTTAGGCACCACCAGGGGGTCTTAGGTTTAGGCACCCCCAGGGGGGTCTTAGGTTTAGGCACCACCAGGGGGTCTAGGGGTTAGGGATAGGTACAGGGAGGGCTTTGGGGTGGTTAGTTTTAAGCACCACCAGGGGGGTCTTAGGTTTAGGCACCACCAGGGGGGTCTTAGGTTTAGGCACCACCAGGGGGGTCTTAGGTTTAGGCACCCCCAGGGGGGTCTTAGGTTTAGGTACCACCAGGGGGTCTAGGGGTTAGGGATAGGTACAGGGAGGGCTTTGGGGTGGTTAGTTTTAAGCACCACCAGGGGGGTCTTAGGTTTAGTCACCACCAGGGGGGTCTTAGGTTTAGGCACCACCAGGGGGGTCTTAGGTTTAGGCACCACCAGGGGGTCTTAGGTTTAGGCACCCCCAGGGGGGGTCTTAGGTTTAGGCACCACCAGGGGGGTCTTAGGTTTAGGCACCACCAGGGGGGTCTAGGGGTTAGGGATAGGTACAGGGAGGGTTCTGTGTGAGAGTAGGCTTAGGTATAGTTTTACTACAATTTTAGTAATATTTACTAATGTTTTACAACACTTATTACGAACGTAGTTATATTTATATCATCGTTATAAAGAATATTTTCAGATTTTATTATAAGAACAAACCATAAATTAAGGTTATTCACAATAATATACAATTATAACAATTAATCATATATTATCGTTATTTTAATAAATGTAATTATAAGTTTCACTTTTAAAACAGGGAAGATTAAAGTTTTCACAATTGCCGATTTCATAAACATTATGTAATGATTTATAAATTTGTTAAACATTATTTGTAAACAAAATATAGCACACTATTTTTATAAACGCTATTAAAGATTAATTGTTAATTAGCGTTTACACCCCGCGCCCTTTTTGTCCAGGCGCCCTTTTTGTACATACGCGTGTTAGGGAGTCTTACCTTGAACTACTTACTGAATAGGTACTGACCCTAGCCAGGATTCGAACCCTGGTCTCCCATGTCAAAGGCGGTGCCTTTAACCAGTACACTATCCCGCCGCCACTACAACTGGCATACACAAAGTTGCTTTTAAAATATCACTTATAATATCATATTTTTTTTAAAAAGTCCGCCAAGGCAATGGCTTCCGCTGCACCAAGCTGTTAACGCGTCGGTTTTATCCTATGTAATAATTTACAAGTGTCCCTGCATCCTGTCAGTGTGTCAGTGTTTTTGCGCTACTACGCATGCCACTGACAGCCGTTGGCACATGACGCAGAGCAGGCCGGCCAGCCGGCTGAGCGGGCGGACGTGTGCGCGGCGGGCGGTGGATGGGTGCACGCGTGCGCACTGACTGGCGGCGGTGGCGGCGTGAAAAGACCTAGAGCCTGTTTTTAAACGGGCTTAGGTCAACTAGTTACTATATAATTGCATCGCATTAGTAATTTGATTATTTTTTCTGAAGCAACAGTGTGAAAATAGACTAACACAATGACAATAAAAAATAAAACATCCAAAATAATAACAAAAAAGAAAACTAAGTTACATTGATTGAAACTTGTATTGCTAGCCTTCAACAAAAATGTCATGATGTTCATAGTTACTGTATATAAAGTCTTCCTGAGCAGAACCACACTTAGTCTTCAACCCCATATGTCAGTTCTAATAATTAATAGACTTTTCCGGGACATGGTGGGCATCACCTACAGTATATACACTTTGCTGACACACTCTTATGTTGTCATCCACCACAGTTCCCTGTAGAGCAATGAACATTCATTCCTAAGGAAGACATTTCTAATTTCAGAGAAGTTTGTCTAAGCAGGCTGCGGAAGGAATCACTTGTTAATGAGAAATCTTCTTGTAACCAGTATTTGATTTGGATATTGTAATTTCCCAGCGCAGTAAAATCTGTTTGAGTTGGAAGCTAGTATTATAGCCTGCCCAATTATAGTACTTTTCTCTCATCAAAACTAGGCCCCTCGTATGTGCTCTTAGTTGATTGCTGGTATTAATAGAAAGTAGCATTGCAATGGTACACTACTGGCTGAGTTAATTTTATATTGCATTAACATGCATCCATGGATGAGATTAGATATTAGCACTTATTAGAGTCTAAACACAGTGTAACAGTGTTTCTAGAACTAGATACTATTTTACTTGTTTACCTTTCTATAGGCTCCTTGCTGGTAGTTTAATCATCATTATTATTCATTTATAGAGCTCTGACATTTTTCTGCTACATTTTACTTAGTACATTAAAACATTCCTGTCAATTCAGAGGAACCTGCAGTCTAACGACCCTATCCAATGTTTAAAAAGACTCCGAGCACCTCTCATAGCTATGCCTTTAAAGGGAACCTAAATTGAGAGTGATATGGATGTTTCCTTTTAAACAATACCAGTTGCTTGTCAGTACTGCTGATCTCTTTGCTGCAGTAGTATCTGGATCTCACACCTGAAACAAGCATGCAGCTAATCCAGTCTGACTTCAGTCAGAGCACTTTATCTGCATGCTTGTTCAGGGGCTGTGGCTAAAACTATTAGAGAGAATCGGGCAACTGGTATTATTTTAAAAGGAAAAATCCATATGCTTCTCAGTTTAGGTTCCCTTTAAGCATAACCACGAACAATTGAGTTTGTCAGCACACTTACCAGCCACTTGTTTTATCCAAACTTCCCCTGGCATTGCTGCTATAAAATGCATAGGGCCAGATGACTGCCAACAAAGTCGTGCTATGACCCCTCTGGAGGAGCCTCTTGCAATGGCCATGCGTGTCACTTCCTACTCCTGCTTCATTCAGTGATGCACTTCTCTAACAGAGAAGACAGGGGTGACCTGGAAGTTATAACATAGCCAAGATGGCAGCCAAAATTTTTAAATTGAAATCGAATGAAAACTATTTTGTGTAGAACGGCAAACAACAAATGAAAGAGGAGGGAGCACAAGCTACAGAAAGATATGCATCTTTAAAAGGGCACTATGGTGAAAAAGTGTAAAATTTAAAATATGTCCAAACAGACAAATAAGAAGTATTTTTTTTTCCAGAGTAAAATGAGACATAAATTACTTTTCTCCTATGTTGCTGTCACTTACAATAGGTAGTAGAAATCTGATAGAAGTGACAGGTTTTGGACTAGTCCATCTCTTCAAAGGGGATTCTCAGCAAGACTTTTATTCTTTATAAAGATATTCCCTAAAAGGGATTGAAATAATGATGCTGGCCAGCTTCCCTGCTCGGTACACAGTTTTTTGGCAGTTGGATAGAGCAACTGCCATTCACTAAGTGCTTTTGAAAATAAATAAATCCCTGAGAATCCCCTATGAAGATATGGACTAGTCCAAAACCTGTCGCTTCTGTCAGATTTCTACTACCTACTGCAAGTGACAGCAACATAGGACAAAGTAATTTATAGCTCATTTTACTTTGGAAAAAAACGTACTTTTTATTTGTATATGTTTGCATATATTTTACATTTTACAGTTTTTTGCTATAGTGCCACTTTAAGTACTTTGCTGTACTGGTCGGAGTCTCTTTAAAGCACCCCCAAGAGATCAATTCTGCCTAGTGCAGGCCGAGCTCATGTTTCCCCTACTGACCTCGCTTCACTGAAGATTCTCCTTTATGAGCTACTGTCATCGCTCTGTCCCCCTCCATAGCAACAGAACTCTTTACTAGCCTGTAGGCCAGTGACGCGTGTATACAATACTCAGACCCAAACTGTCATCCAAGGGATTAAGTCTTGATTCTTGCAGGCGATGATCATTGTGTGTGTGTGTAAGCACCCTAAGATCTCAGTAATTACCCTCTTGAAAATACACTAGGCTGCCACCATGTGTTTAATGGAGTCAGTCACCAATACTGCTAGCTGTGTATCTGAAATGCATGCACACCTGATTCATTCATTGGCTCAAACTTAACAGAGTTGCACACCAACAAGTTATTGCTTGCTGTCAGAAGCCATTAACAAAATTCCTCACAACAACACTTAACAGTAACTTTTTTACAGAGGCAGAATTTGTTGAAGGATGCAACATTTTCAACATTCTACTACAGCTAAAGCCATTCAATACTCACAAATGCTACATATCAGTAATTGACAACTCTTCATCCTCCTCTTCAGGTATTGTTTTTCACAGGATATGATTTTTAACAGCCATTAAATCTCTGCAGCCGTTACATCCACAGCTGAAGACCTCTAAGCTACTGTAAGTAGAAGTCTTTTCAGGTAGACAAATCCAAGTGAAGAAGGAGGACCCTGTGGTTTTTTTTTCTAACTACAAGCCAGTCTCTTTTCTTTCCTCATTTAAACTGTTTGAATTACATGATCACTCAGACCTGGCCAACTATTTCTCCACTAACTCACTCTTTAATCAATGTCATTCTGTTTCATGCCTTAACCACTTCACGGAAACTGCCCTTACTAAAGTAACCTTCTACCTATGAATTTATTATTAAACTAGACCTTAGGCCTGTTAAAATAATGGGCGCTAGACCTTGGCTGCTACGCCCCCTCCCCCCCCTCGGTTGCCATGGAAGCACTTGATTCAGGCGGCAAAATATAGGGGCGCCATTTGGACAAACAGTTTGGGTCACCTGGGGCCTGCCTCCTCTCCACTCTCCTGCCCATTTTCCTGGCAAACTCCCTACCCTCCTCATCTACACATCCCCAAATCCATGTCCTCATTTGACCAGTGGGACCTGCCGCCCTTCCCTATGACATCATAAGCAGGTGAGGTGTCTATTTATGCGCTTATTGAGGAATGCTACGGTAAAAACCCATCACCGGTGAGAGATCACCTTGGCCAGTCAGAGGGGAAGCTTTGGCACACGACCACTCAATCACAGCCGCCTGTTGCTCGTTTAGCTAATTGGTGCAGATGAACTCGCGGGTGGGACCACAGTACTTTAATTCAGCCAATCACCGCACTTGATCAGTAGCAGTGATATTTGATCAATGTCACTGCTACTGGGGGGGGGGGGGGTGTTTATTGCATCCTCCAAAGTTTGCTTCTGGACATGGCCACACTTGACTCTTTCATGGAAAGGCTACCATGTTATCTTTTGAAAAATATTTTCATAGATCCGTTTTACATATATAAAGCATAGTCCAGGACAGTCCAGCTGGCGTTATAATAGAAGGGCTTCTGTGAGCAAATGTTAAAATAGCCACTAAACTAGCCTTACCTGACAGGACGAAACCGTCCAGGAGTCACCTGTTAATTTATGCACAGCTTTCGCATAGGAGTTTATTTTGGTGCGTTAGACACTCTATAACACAACTTTGCTCATATATTTTTATTGTTAGCAAAGTCAGGAAAATCCTAAAATTGAGATTAAAAAGTTACGCCGTGCATAGCGCATCTGACAAAGCCTAATACTGATGTTTTTATTGTTTAAACAAACACTGCTAGTCTACTTTTTATAATTTTGTAAGGTTGGGGTTGGAAACAGAACAACAAATTGCAGATTGACTGAACCCACTAATGTCCACCCAGCATTGACATTTCAAATGAATATGCTGGGTTGTTTTACAAAGTACAGATTTTTTTTAATTTTTAAAATAAACTAATTTTTAATTCTGTAGTCAATAGTACAGAGCGATGCTGAGATTATATAATACCACGTGTTGAGGAGCTTGCCAGAGTTCATATATGTGTATATAGTAAAGCTACAGAATGGTGTTTTTGTGTAAAGGTCTGGCAGTCTGTGACATAACGATGCCTCTGTTAGATTATTCATGTAATGAAATAATGTCTGTGATGACGATGATATTATACACCACATGGATGAATTACCTGGCTTTTAAAAACAGTCCTGTTGGATGGCTCACAAAGCACAGAGTGCCTCCGTTATTTAAATTCAAGCCTCAGTTTGCTTTCCCAGTACTTGCGTTTCTCAAGCTGTCCCATACTTTGGAAGAAAAAGCAACTTTGTTGGTCCAAAAACATCATTTACGCTCACTTTCCAGTATGTTGATATTAAGTCAAATTCTTTCTCTATGCAAATTAACAGCAATGTATCTTAGGCTATTTATAATATGTGGAAAAGTACTGTGCAGTCAAACAAGTAGAGCATTCAAAGGGTACAGCCAGTAAAACCGAGAGATGGAATTAAACTTAGGTAATCGAAGCAGAGAAATCATTTCTTCTGCAGATACTTTCTAACATGACTCAGAAGTGTAATGTGTTCCTTCTGCACTGTAGGGAAGATGGATATTTGTTAAAAGGAACCTGTACAGAGATGCATTAAAATGCTAAATGCCTTGTTGTCTCTGGCTTCACTATATATCAGTTTATTAGTCACTGATTTAGAATGGCTGTTGATTATGAGGTAAAATATGTGCCATATATGTAAGCTGTTTGTTGTTTTACATGCGGGACCTAATTTCCACAAAATAGTGTGCCCTTGGCACCCAGCATGGCATGCTTGAGGTGCCAGCATGTAAATACCATATTCTACTAAATATGGTGGCTCTGTTACCAATATGGGGTAAGAGGAACACTGCATCTGTGGATGTGCACACTGCATGTGTGGTACAGTTGTGCACTTGCAATATGCATGTCTGCTTAAATACTGTGTGTGTGCTACCTTGCTGGCAAAACTTTAGAAAATGGATTTTGCAAAGCCTGCACTGGATTTATAATGGCTTCTGGGTGGAGGCGACACTGCTAGCTGCATTGCAGTGGTGGAATGAGTGTATCACCTGCTCTAGTACTAGGTTAAGTCAGTCGTCCTCTTGAGTGCAGCTGCCCACTTTTAGTCACTTAATTTCTGCCCCAAAGACTCACCACATGCTGCGTGACGCCATGCGAGCTACAAGAAGACCAGTACAGGAGTGAGTACAGCGGTTACAATGAAGAGGATCTCATGATCAGACATGTCATAGGAGCAAATTTTATATCCATTCCACAGCTGCACTTCTCTGCATGAGGGGACAGAAACTGGTTACCGAGGGGGCACAGGAGGAGGTCACTGATTTAGAGGGTGGAAAGAATTCGGCCCCCATGGCTGTAGGAACTACTTCCTCTGTACGCTGCGTAATATGTTGGCGCTTTATAAATACAATAAATAAATAAATAATAAATAAATAAATAAATAAAAAATAAATAAATAAATACTTACGCTATTGACTAGGTGGGATTTAGAGGTGATGTATAGAGCTTACCCCAAAAGGAAGTGTTCAGAAACTAAGAACACAAAAGGGAAGTTTTGCCCAAGGTATAATAAAATTGAGTTAAAAACAATTAATATGAAAAAATTGTGAGGTGGCTTACCTCAATGCAGACAAATTTGTATAATAAACAACAAACTTTAATTTGCACTGGCAATGCATTTTGTGGGTCTGTGCCCACTTCCTCAGGTCGAATACAGTGCTAAAGTAGTAATAAGCCTACGCAGAAGGTGCCTTCTTCTTAGGCTTACTACAACTTTTACTCAATTTTATCATACTTTGGGCACCTCTTTTCCCCTTTGTGTCTGTCTGTTTCTGGAGGGGTGTTCTATTTGGTCAGGTGTATTTTCACTACCCCCATAACCGTCTAGCGTTCTTTAAAAAGAGAGCGACCGCACCAGCCCAACTGGACATCAGAGTGGAGTCGGGTTTGTGCATCTCCACCTTCCAACAGTGGTTGGTTGCCCGTCTGCAACCTACCTTTGTGGGTGCCACAATTTGCATCTTCACCATTTTACCACTGTTGTGACAATCTGCACTATTTGGACTCCCATTGTCCCTGTGGTTTTTTCTCTCCAGGGTGTTCTTTGATCACCTTACACATCTGCAGAAACATGAGAACATTCCTGTTAACACAGTCTCATGGTGAGAGGAAAAACAACAAAACTTTATTGAGACACAAAATTAACAAACAACCAGAATGCAGTACTTAGAATGCAGTACTCTTATGTCACTGTAGGTGGCGCTGACATATGAATCTCAACATCCTAACATCTCCCTTCTTTTGCAGGTATCAGTAAATGCTAAACATAAGACAGTTTGTGGACTGCAGCATCTACTCAGAGAAACTACTGTAAGTTAGAGGATGTGGTCTCTATATTTAACAGGTGTTCGGATAACTCGAGTTAGATTGCAGCGAGGGGGTGAAGAACCATCATCTACAGATGTCCTCAATTCCTATTCATTCAGTAATGTATTGTCTGGTATGCTCACAGCTGGACTGTCTCTGTCCGTCGGAGAGGGTTCCTCATTGTCTGTATCACTTCTCTTCTCTGTTGCTGTAAGAAATATCCTGTTTCAACTCCCTATCTGTCACATCACATATCTTCCTTGTCCACAAATGTACAATGTGTAAGTAACATGTAATGGTGCCAATACTTTCTTACAGCTTGTTAATACCGAGATGAAGGAAAAGCAGTACTAAAAAGAATCTGCATACAATGATCTTGGAATTGTAGTAACATCTAGTGAAAAAAATGAATAAACATAGGCTGCTGGATTTCAACATAGCCAAACTGAAAGCACACCTTGTCAGGAACCGGCCCGCGGCACGCCTGCGTATACGGTTCCCGACTGCGGGTTTGACCAGATTAAGCGGGGAACAGCCTTATTTAAGCTACAAACAAGGCTGGAACCCCTCAAAACACCTCTCACTGCCACCACTAGCGTTGCTAGACACTTCCACTCTGCTGTCGAGTCCTCAGCGCGCACTCCGCGTTTTCGTATTTGGGTCAGCTTTGCGCTTAGGCCAAATACGGGAACGCCACGCACCCACACACACACACAGTTGCAATCTTACACTGTCGTGAAGCAAAGACCCACTAACAGTCCTTCCGAACGATACTGTTAGCTACTCGCACTGGCGTTGTTCGTACGTTGGGTCAGCTGCGCGCTTAGGCCAACGTATGACAAACGCCCCCACACACAATGCAATTACAATTTCCTACGGTAGTGTTGCTCAAGCGTACAATTAGGCATGAACTTATACACGGTTACACTTCAGTCTCTTCTAGGCTATGAGGGTTAGTTTAGTACGGCAGAAGTCAAACTTATTAAATAATAATTTAATATTCTAGAAAAACATAGAACAGTGCAAAACTGAAGATATACAAAGAGATTACAAAAAAAACAAGTAAAAATAGTTACAAGATAAAATGTACAAAGATAACACACAAAGCGATTTTGCTTACCAAAATAAAGGGATCCCGATAGAAGAATCGTGGACTTTGGTGTGGACGGACACAGTCTGGCTAGACCAGGAGTTCACTAGCTTGGGCCAGGAGACCGGCTGCCACTACCGTCAGAAGAGAACTGCTTTGAGGTAGCTGTCCCCTGGTTTTTATAATGAAATATTCGCCTCGAGGCTGTAAGCCTGTGTGGACGGGGGGGAAGCTGGATTTAATTACATCCTCAGTCATAATTGGATTTCCAGAGATCCAACATCCACTATAGTCCACACACCCAACAAAAGACTTCCTTAGCCCAATTTCCCCAGGTTACAATGTCTTTACATCAAGAGATTGTTAAATGAGGCTTTTCAACTCCACCAATAATTCAATTTCCACAGGTAGAAAATGGTATCAAAAGGACTTCACCTCTTCAATAATTTCCAGTAGGCTGTCAAATACATTTCAAACATTCAGGTGTCAGCTTCCCCCTGCCCCCAAGACTCTAGCAGGCTTGCCTTGTCCCAATGGCTGACACCAGACTCAAAAGCCATGCCGACCAGCCTATTCTTCCTCAATTGGCAGGTAATTAGCAGTAGACACAGTTTCCCCTGCTGGACAATGGGGCAGAGGTAATGGACATCTACATACAGAATTACATTAGACAGACTTCAGTTTACTCTGGCCAGGTGACCAATTACTCCCAAGCCCAATACACATCTGAGGCATTATTCAGACAACATGGTCTGACCACCTGTATAGGCTTCACAGCAACTGTCTAATTAAGGGTTTCCTCATTAGAAGCAGACAATGATAGGTAATTTACACTTTATACGGAATTCCAGGAAGACTGGCTAACAGACAATCCCATATGTTACAGTCAAAAAATGAAGGAAATATGTTCCTGTTATCCTTAATATCATCAGCACCTCAATATATCTCCACACCTCCGCCGTTAACTTGGTGCAAGGCAGATGATCTTCCCAGATCATCCTGCCTGCACCTACACTGTTGGTTCTGCTTGACGGGACAGCCCATCAGCATTCCCATGATTGCTCCCCTTCCTATGTTGAATGGTGAAGCTATATTGTTGGAGAACTAAGCTCCATCTCAGCAGTTTTCCATTGTCCCCAGAAACCCGATGTAACCAACTAAGAGGGTTGTGGTCGGTTACGACGGTGAATACACGACCGTAGAGATAGTGCTGCAGCTTTTGTAGGGCCCATACAATTGCCAAGCACTCCTTCTCTATGGTGGCGTAAGCTACCTCCCGGGGTAGCAGCTTCCGACTTAAGTACAGAATCGGATGTTCTTCCCCAGTTTGGTTTACCTGGCTTAATACAGCACCTAGGCCAAAGGCTGAGGCGTCCGTCTGGACTACAAACCGTCGGCTGAAGTCTGGCGCTTGCAACACGGGAGGGCTGGCTAGGGCCCTCTTCAGAGCTGTGAATGACTGTTCACATTCTGGTGTCCAGAGAATCTGCTTGGGCAGCTTCTTTTTTGTGAGGTCTGTCAAGGGCTTGGCGAGGGCACTGTAGCTGGGGACAAACTTTCTATAGTACCCCGCAGTCCCTAAGAAGGACTGAATCTGCTTCTTCGTGTGGGGGGTGGGCCAGGACACAATGGCATCTACCTTCCCAGTATCTGGACGAAGCTCTCCCCCCCCCACCACATGTCCCAGGTACTGTACCTGTTTCATGCCTATCTGACACTTGCTAGGCTTGACTGTTAGTCCTGCTGCAGTGATGCGCCCCAAAACCTGTGACAGCTGCGCTAAGTGGTCGTTCCAGTTGGCGCTAAACACGGCGATGTCATCTAGGTAGGCGACAGCGCAGTGTTCCAAACCCTCCAGGAGACCATTTACAACCCTTTGGAAGGTGGCTGGGGCGTTTTTCATCCCAAAAGGCATCACATTAAACTCAAACAGACCTGAGGGGGTGATAAAGGCAGACCTCTCCCGTGCCTCAGCTGTTAGAGGGACCTGCCAGTATCCCCGACTCAAATCCACGATTGTTAGATATTGCGCACCAGCTAGCTTATCTAACAATTCGTCGACCCTCGGCATTGGGTAAGCATCTGATGCAGTTATCAAATTTAGTTTTCGATAATCTACACAGAACCGAGTGGTCTGGTCCCGTTTGGGTACTAGCACTACAGGTGATGCCCATGCGCTGTGCGACCGTTGGATCACCCCTAGTGACAGCATTTCCTCAATCTCCTTGCTGATGTGGGCCTGAACCTCAGGGGAGACTCTATAGGCTGACTGTCTAACCGGCTTGTTATTTCCGGTGTCAACATGGTGTACAGCCAGGCTGGTCAGACCAGGGCGGGCTGTAAAGGTACCACGGTAAAGGGTCAGCACATCAGATAGCCCAGCCTGCTGCTCTGCTGTCAACTCCGGATTGATCTGCACCTCGGTAACAGAGTCGGTTTCCTGGGTGGATGCCAGGATGTCAACCAGGGCCTCTGCTTCACCGTCCGGTAGCAAACTGCAGACAGGGAGAGCGCAAGCGGTTCTAGCATGATGTTCCTTTAACATATTTACATGGTATGTTTTCAGCTGCTTACCTCGGTCATCCAGCGCGACCACATAGGTCACATCACTAATCTTCCTATGTATGGTATAGGGCCCATCCCAAGCGGCCTGCAGCTTATTCTGTCGCATCGGGTTTAGGACCCATACCTTGCGACCTACCTCATAAACTCTCTCCCTAGCCCCGTGGTCATACCACTGCTTCTGGGTGGCCTGGGCTTGAGTCAGATTCTCTCGCACTAACCCCACCAGGGTGTCCATCTTTTCCCGGAACTTCAGAACGTATTCCACTATGGAGACCCCGTGGCCCATATCCTGCCCCTCCCAGACCTCTCGAATGAGATCGAGGGGTCCGCGTACCCTCCTCCCATATAATAGCTCAAAGGGCGAGAACCCGGTGGATGCCTGGGGCACCTCACGATAAGCAAACAGTAAGTGGGGCAGGTATCGCTCCCAGTCTCTCCCTTGCGATTCAACAAACACCCTTAGCATCTGTTTTAGAGTACCATTAAACCGCTCACATAACCCATTTGTCTGGGGGTGGTAAGGGCTGGCCATGATGTGTTCTACCTGCATCTGCTTACAGAGGCATTCCATTAGGCGCGACATGAATTGCGGGCCGTGATCGGTGAGCATTTCGCGGGGAAAACCGACCCGTGAGAAAATGCGCACCAATGCGTCCGCAACCTTGTCTGCCCGTATGGAGCTCAGGGCTACAGCTTCAGGGTAGCGAGTGGCATAATCTACCACCGTAAGAATGAAACGTTTCCCTGTGCTGCTGGGTACCGCTAGAGGCCCAATTATGTCAACAGCAACCCTTTGGAAGGGCTCCTCTATTATGGGTAAGGGCCTCAGTGGGGCTTTGTCGGTGTCACCTGCTTTGCCGACCCGCTGACAGGCGACACAAGACCGGCAAAAATCAGCAATATCTGTCCCCATGTGGGGCCAATAAAAATTGTGTGCAAGCCGGGATTTGGTCTTGCGGATCCCCAAGTGACCAGCCAGGGGCACCTCATGTGCTATTCTCAATAGCTGCTCCCTGTACCTGTGGGGAACAATCAACTGCCGGTCGGCCTCCTCCACTTCAGACGGCTCAGAGGGAATAACCTCTCTGTACAGTCTGCCTTGCTCCCAGTACACCCTCACTCTGTCGCCCTCCACCGGTGCCCTGTCCGCCAGACTCCTGAGCTCTTCCAGGCTGCTATCAAGTCGTACAGCCTCGGAGAACTCAGCGCTGTCGGCCACAGGCACCAGGGAGGTGGCAAACTGAGAGGCCTCTGGGTCCTCAGAGCCAGGCTCTGAAGTGGAAGAGCCCGACCCAGTGACATCAGCCCCTTCAGTGGACAATTCGTCTGCTGCAGCCCGGTGAGCACTGCGGGTCACCACTGCAGCTGACGGAACGTTCACGGTACACATGTCATTATGCAACACATCACATTTTACATCAACATTATCTGCATTCATGGTAACAACATGTCCTCCTCCAGGCCTGGGCACTGGAGACTCACTAGGGCTGGCTCCTAGTACACAGTCCGTAGCCCCTGGGGCCTCACCAGCACTCCCCGCTTGCACAGCATTATCACACAGTACCTTGCAAGAGTCCTGAACTTCTGCTGGGGGTGCAGGCTCCATGGGGTTTGGAGTAGGCTCATACCGGGCCACTAACCGTCCCAGGTCAGTACCCAACAAAACGTTCGTGGGGATGGCATCCGTTACCCCCACTTCTTTCATTCCGCTGCCGGCCCCCCAATCCAGGTGGACCAAGGCGGTGGGTATGGCGGGGGTGACGCCCCCAACTCCTTTGACAGCCATAGTCTTGCCAGGAATGTACTCCTCAGGGTTCACAAGCTGGGGGTGCACTAGAGTCACCTCTGCTCCAGTGTCTCTTAGACCGGTGGTAACTGTATCCCCAACCGTGACAGGTTGCAGATTCTCTGCATAGCTACCTGCATTCCTGGTGGCACACAACGCATTCCGGGCCCCGACAGAGTTTGGGGCTTCCTTCTTCTTCTCTGGGCACGTAGCACTGATGTGACCCGGTTTGTTACAGGCAAAACATCTCCGAGTGTCAACGGTGGTTGTTCTACCTCCAGGCGGCTGCTGGACTTGGCTTCGCTGGGTGCTCAGAGGAGAAGGTCTCGCAGGCTTTTCTCCCTTCCAGCTGGGCGTCGTAGTCCTCCGAAAATCAGATGCTCGATTGGACGTGTAGGCATCAGCAACTTTCGCTGCCTCATCCACGGTCTTTGGCTCTCGGTCCCGTACAAACTGCCGGACCTCAACAGGGCAAGTGTGGAGGAACTGGTCTTTTATTATCAGTTCCTGCAGGGCATCAAAGGTTTCAACAGCCAGTCCTTTTACCCACTGCTGGAAGGCAGTGCGCAGGTTGCACGCATGATCCAGGTAACTGTCATTAGGACCTCGCTGCACTGTCCTGAAACGTTTGCGATACACCTCTGGCGTGAGGTGGTATCGTGCAATGATGGCTTTCTTAATTGCCTCAAAGTCTGTTTCTTCCTCCTGGGGGAGACTCACAAACGCCTCCAGGGCCTTGCCTCTCAGCCCTGGTGTGAGGTATCTTGCCCACTGCTCACGGGGCACCCCATACTGCCGACAAGTCCTTTCAAACCCCTGTAGGAAAGTGTCTATGTCAGAGTCCTTGTCCATAGCGGGGAACTTATCCAGGGGGATTCTGTGGACTCGCTCACCTTCGCGTTCTGCGGGTCCAGCAGACCGGTTCTGCTGCTGAAGTTTAGCCAGCTCCAGCTGGTGTTGCCGTTCAGCACTTTCCCTCTCGGCCTGGTGTCGCTGTGCAGCTTGTTCCCTCTCGGCCTGGAGTCGCTGTGCCGCTTGTTCCCTCTCGGCCTGGAGTCGCTGTGCCGCTTGTTCCTTCTCTGCCTGTCGGTGCAGTAGGATCAGCTTTAGGCGCAGTTCAGGATCAGCCGAGTTCAGTAGCTGTAGATCAGCTTCCAGAGATGTCATCTCCGTGTTCGGTGGATCATCCAGGACATCGTCTCCACTCGCATCCTGTAGCGGGAGCGATTCCTCCTCTGGCATGTCGTGAGCTGCATCCGCTGACGTTGAAGCACGGGCTTGCTCTGCCTCATCATGCTCCTCGAGGGCACGAACCAACTGCTCCTTAGTCTGGCCGCTCACCGTCTCGATGCCTTTGTGCTCACACAGGTGGAGTAGCATCTCTTTATTTTGCCTTGCATAGCTGGATGCTTTCTGAGCCATCGTGTTGCAAAAAATAAAAAGAAAAAAAAAAGGGGGGGGGGAGGGAAAGCAAACACCAAGTGTGTATCTTTGAACAGAAAAAAAACGTATATAGATTCTGCACTGAGTAGACTTCTGTAGGCTAGTTGCTTCTAGCAAGCTTCCAGCCTTTAGTACTCAGAATAGCGAGCTAAACTGCGTACTAATGTACTAAACGATCCCACCACTGCCAGCCAATTATGTCAGGAACCGGCCCGCGGCACGCCTGCGTATACGGTTCCCGACTGCGGGTTTGACCAGATTAAGCGGGGAACAGCCTTATTTAAGCTACAAACAAGGCTGGAACCCCTCAAAACACCTCTCACTGCCACCACTAGCGTTGCTAGACACTTCCACTCTGCTGTCGAGTCCTCAGCGCGCACTCCGCGTTTTCGTATTTGGGTCAGCTTTGCGCTTAGGCCAAATACGGGAACGCCACGCACCCACACACACACACAGTTGCAATCTTACACTGTCGTGAAGCAAAGACCCACTAACAGTCCTTCCGAACGATACTGTTAGCTACTCGCACTGGCGTTGTTCGTACGTTGGGTCAGCTGCGCGCTTAGGCCAACGTATGACAAACGCCCCCACACACAATGCAATTACAATTTCCTACGGTAGTGTTGCTCAAGCGTACAATTAGGCATGAACTTATACACGGTTACACTTCAGTCTCTTCTAGGCTATGAGGGTTAGTTTAGTACGGCAGAAGTCAAACTTATTAAATAATAATTTAATATTCTAGAAAAACATAGAACAGTGCAAAACTGAAGATATACAAAGAGATTACAAAAAAAACAAGTAAAAATAGTTACAAGATAAAATGTACAAAGATAACACACAAAGCGATTTTGCTTACCAAAATAAAGGGATCCCGATAGAAGAATCGTGGACTTTGGTGTGGACGGACACAGTCTGGCTAGACCAGGAGTTCACTAGCTTGGGCCAGGAGACCGGCTGCCACTACCGTCAGAAGAGAACTGCTTTGAGGTAGCTGTCCCCTGGTTTTTATAATGAAATATTCGCCTCGAGGCTGTAAGCCTGTGTGGACGGGGGGGAAGCTGGATTTAATTACATCCTCAGTCATAATTGGATTTCCAGAGATCCAACATCCACTATAGTCCACACACCCAACAAAAGACTTCCTTAGCCCAATTTCCCCAGGTTACAATGTCTTTACATCAAGAGATTGTTAAATGAGGCTTTTCAACTCCACCAATAATTCAATTTCCACAGGTAGAAAATGGTATCAAAAGGACTTCACCTCTTCAATAATTTCCAGTAGGCTGTCAAATACATTTCAAACATTCAGGTGTCAGCTTCCCCCTGCCCCCAAGACTCTAGCAGGCTTGCCTTGTCCCAATGGCTGACACCAGACTCAAAAGCCATGCCGACCAGCCTATTCTTCCTCAATTGGCAGGTAATTAGCAGTAGACACAGTTTCCCCTGCTGGACAATGGGGCAGAGGTAATGGACATCTACATACAGAATTACATTAGACAGACTTCAGTTTACTCTGGCCAGGTGACCAATTACTCCCAAGCCCAATACACATCTGAGGCATTATTCAGACAACATGGTCTGACCACCTGTATAGGCTTCACAGCAACTGTCTAATTAAGGGTTTCCTCATTAGAAGCAGACAATGATAGGTAATTTACACTTTATACGGAATTCCAGGAAGACTGGCTAACAGACAATCCCATATGTTACAGTCAAAAAATGAAGGAAATATGTTCCTGTTATCCTTAATATCATCAGCACCTCAATATATCTCCACACACCTGTCCCACCATTTCTGTGACTGGAGCTGACATTTAAAGGGACTCCGAGCAGTGCAGAAACTATGGAATGATGCACATCATTTTAAAGCTCTCTTTCTCCTCTTTCCAATGATATATAAACCGCCACCCGACGCCTTTTAGTTTTCGCTATTTTCGCGATTGAAATTGCCGCGGCCGCGATTTCGATCGCGAAAATAGAGAAAACTAAAAGGCATAGGGCGACGATTTAGGTGTCGTCAGAAAGAGGAGAAAGAGAGCTTTAAAATGATATCCATCTTTCCATAGTTATATTGTATTACACAGGGTGACTTTTTGTCAAAGTCAGCAGCTGCATTCTGCTGAATGGAGCTGCTGACACTGGGGAAAGTGTCGTCCTGTGTAATACAATATAACTATGGCTTGATGGATATCATTTTAAAGCTCTCTTTCTCCTCTTTCTGACGACACCTAAATCGTTGCCCTACACCTTTTAGTTTTCTCTATTTTCGCGATCGAAAGCGCGGCCGCGGCAATTTCAATCGCGAAAATAGCGAAAACTAAAAGGCGTCGGGTGGCGGTTTATATATCATTGGAAAGAGGAGAAAGAGAGCTTTAAAATGATGTGCATCATTCCATAGTTTCTGCACTGCTCGGAGTCCCTTTAAAATGGCTCACTTTCTCAGTATGTCTCCATATCAATGCATTTGTGTGTGAGTGTGTGTGAGTAAGATATATATATTGCCATTGGACTAGTACACATTTTACTCTAATAGAAATACCGTAGATAGTTAGTTACCAATAACCTGATTTCTTAGCAATGATTGCAATACAAATTTGTGGAGGCATATTTGAAAGAGAATGTTGTTCCTTTTTATAGGGATTTAGCCTTCCAGCTACTGAAAATGTCAGTGAATGAGTGACACCTGTTGAGTCATTACCCAGAATCCTCCATTTCTGGAATGCTGCAGATCTTTGTATCTCAGGGCAGTGCTTCTCTCTCTTTTAGATGTTAATCATTCCTCTATGTTTTACTACTGATATCTTCAAAATTTGTTTTCCTTAAGAATTCAGATGTTTAATTTCTTACTTCATCTGAGTGTCAATTATAGGAAAATTAAAACTTAATAGATGTTTAAAACAAAATATTTTCAATTTGGTATAATTTTGTCAACTGTGCTGAAAACTGCACCATGTCATGACCTGCATGTAGGTCTTCTAGTCTTCAAGACAACATGAAAAACTGAAGTTATTCTGGTTGATTTAAATCTGATTATGTCAGCATGTTAGAGAACAGTGAAGGACTGGCAGTGAACAAAAAGCTTAGTGTGCACATTTCACACAGTTTGTGCAGCAGATGGCGATCTGTGAATAATCTGTGTTGGATACAGTGTCAGCATTATTTATTTTTAAACAAAAGGTATTGTTCCTTAGTTATAGTTATCAAGATTTAAATAATGAGTATAGTAATCTTCTAGATGACACATGAGAAAAGAGCACTCTAACCTACATTTTTAGTGCTCGAGATCTTTTTGTATCATATCAGATGAAATTTTAACATCAGTATGGGGATCTTACTACGAAGTCGTAATCTACCATATTAGATAGCGAAATGACTGACAGTAACAACTGCAATTGTTTGTAGCCTCTGTACACATCCTCTGGTCTTATCGTTGCTCTTCCTCTCTCTATAGATCAAACAAACAGTTGTAAATGAGCAGTATGTATGTATATAAATACAATAATCTTATATATGGACTTTCTGCACAACATTTTTGTTTCTTTTGTTTCATGTGATATTTGTACTGTGTTAACACTTTATTTCAACCCTTACAAAGCCCCTTGCATGGGGGAAAACATGTTGGTTTAGGAAGCTTTTTTTCACATACAAAGCACTACAATTTTTTCATACAGTTTTGATATGGGCTTCCTGCACAACACTTGTATAGTGTGATAAAGGTACTGTGTTCGGCTTCAGTGTTTCTCAGCAAAATTTTGAATATCCGAGTTACCCAGATAATCCGAACTTTTTCTACTATCCGAACTGTGAATAGCAATTCGGATTTTTTAAAAAATCTGAATAGACTATCCGAGCAAACTCGGATTTCCCATCTGAAATTCAAAATCCAGGTGGATAGTTAGCTTAGATATGAGAGAGAGAGAGAGAGAGAGAGAGAGAGAGAGAGAGAGAGAGAGAGAGAGAGAGATTTAAGAGCCCACATTTCCCTTTCAAAAAACATGATGCTACATGCCTCATTTACTCTAAAAAACGTTTTACAAGCAATTTAAAGCCCACTTCCGGTTTTCTACCCGGATATCTGAATCCGGGCAGATATCTGGGATACTGGGTTCGGATATCCGATTCGGATTCCAAAATTTCAAACTCGGATATCCGATTCGGATAGCTGGGTATCCGGATCCGAATTCAATACAGATTTTGAAAAGGGGTATCCGAGCAGCACTGTTTGGCTTATTTTACCCTTGATTAAACTGCCCACATGTTGGCTTTTGAGGGTTTAATTTGTCATATTTCATATGTGCTGATAGGGCTAGTAATCACCTTGTTGATTAAGTACTGTACAGTTCATATGTATTCCTAAAACTAACAATTTTTCTGAGAAACAATTACTGACATCTGTACAGGCCTTAAGAGGCAAGGGAGCACAGAATTAAATGGGGGAAACCCTCATATGCACGTGGTATGGTAGGGGTGTCTTGACACCCTGGAGTAAAGTCACAGGAAACACAAAAAGTATGGGAGCCCGATAGCGTATAGTATAGTATAAGGTCTATAAGTGGTATAATGAAAACTACACACTAAGGTGGGTTGCAGAGGGCAACCGACCGCAAGAAGCAGGTCGAGACCATAAAACCGACTCCACTTGGGGTGGTCCAGCCGGACCTGGTGATGGTCGCTCTCTTAGGAAAATTGACAGTGGTCTCCTGTGATGTGAACCACATGCAGTCTGTCTGAACCCCTCCAACAGGATATGTTGGGGGGTATATAAGCACAATATGGGTGAAAGAGGCGCCCTGGTGTGTATAAAATTCTTAAAAACAAATAAAAACAAAAGAAAGGGAGGTAGCTTACCTCAAATAACAAAATCTTTGTAACAACAAAAGATTTTTATTATTAAGCACAGGCAACGCGTTTCACGGGTCTAAGCCCGCTTCCTCAGGCCAATAACAGTGCCTAAAATAATAATAATTAGGACTCCTCAGTACAATCATATACAAAACCTATAAATAAATCAATACACAGTATTGACTAGAAAACATAGTTGGAATTATGTTCAAACCTTAGATACAATACTATTTACATATGCAGCTCATTAGAAATTCTACACATATCCATGCATATATATCTTTGTGTTACCCCCTGTTACACATAAAATCTTTTGCAAATTATCAATACAAATAAATTCGTCCAAAAGATGATCAAAATCACATGTGCATGTTTATATAAATACACAAATACCTGTGCTGAGGGTATTTCCAAAAATAATGCATCAATAATGCATAAACCCATTAGTCAGCAGGGAATTAAACTTCAATGGGCTAAGTGTAATCATAAAAAATAATAATAAAGGTTAGGGGCCAGAGAAATCAGTTAATAAAAATCTGTTGGAATGCAAACTTATGCCAACTTAAAAAACAGAATTGACTTGGACACATTTATTTCTACACAAATGTAAAACTTCCTATAATTACTTGGCCACACAAGTATTAAACTTGCTATAAATACTTGGACAGTGAGAAACAAATAAAAATAATAAAAAAAGTTAGGGGCCAGAGAAATCAGTTGATAGAAACCTGTGCAAATGCAAACCATGTTCCATCTCGCTATACTGCATATTAAAAGCTGACTGGTCACTGGTATGGTAAAACAATGTTTAGATATTGTGCTAGAATAAGACAGTAGGGGGAGCACTTACTACCGCAGTATCATGGAGAGTAAATAGGTAAAGATGAAACTTATCAAATGGAAAAACCTTATTAGCATAGGGAGCCTCTAAACGAGAACTTCCCTGTGTCAACTGTAAGGAAGGACTGTAAGATTTTTGTTGGAGCATGCAGCACCTGTGCCAGAATAAAGTCTCTAGGAACGCTCCTAGAGGTAATCTGATGCCTTTACCCATTCCTCAGGTTCCTTGGACCCATATTTATATGGATTTTGTGGTCAATTTGCCTTCTTCTGGTGGGAAAAGTGAAATTTGGGTGATCGTGGACAGGTTCAGCAAGATGGCTCATTTTGTCCCAATGTGTAAATTGCCTTCTGCCAAAGAGTTGGCAGAATTGTTTATAGAACATGTCTTTTATTTGCATGGTATTCCGGAGAGCATTGTGTCTGATAGGGGAGTTCAGTTTATCTCCCAATTCTGGGGGTCATTTTGTTTTCGTTTGGAAATCTCCTTGTCATTTTCATCAGGTTTCCATCCTGAGACCAAAGGTCAGACTGAAAGAACCAATCAATCCCTGGAACAATATTTCAGGTGTTTTGTGTCTGACTGATAGGAGACCTGGCTTCAATTTCTGCCATTTGCTGAATTCGCATTCAATAATCTTTCTAGCTCTTTCACCAAATTGTCACCATTTCAAGTAGTTACTGGCCGAAGTCCTAAATTTACCTCATTCTCCAGTCCACGAATGGATCTTTCACATGCACATAGTCTGGGCTCAGGTCCGAAAAAATTTGGAAGGAGCGGTCGCTCAGCAAAAATTTCAGGCCGATCTTCATCGGTCTCCTGAGTACGAGTTTACACCGGGGGATCTGGTTTGGGTATCTACTCGCAACATTCCTCTTCATCAGCCATCTGCCAAGCTAGGTCCCAAATACATTGGTCCTTATCCTATTGCTGAGAAAATTAATGATGTTGTATATCGGGTGACTTTGCCTCAGTCTATGAGTGGAGTAAGATCTTTTCATGTATCTTTGTTAAAACCGGCAGACAATGTTTCATCTTCTAATCCACCTCCACCAATTGAGGTGGATGGAGAAACCTGAGTATGAAATAGAGAGAATTCTGGATTCTCTGAAGTTCTGCAATTCTCTGCAATACCTGGTAGATTGGAAAGGTTATGGTCCAGAGGAGAGGAGTTGGGTTCCTGCACGGCAAGTTCATGCCGATGAATTAACCTGATAAGCCAGGCACATAGAGTCCGGAGGCCACTCCTCGAGGGGGGGGGATGTTACAAACTTATCTGATGCTGCTGCCGGCGGCTCCTCCAACGTTTCTGGGTAGCGGCAGAAGCCGCTTACTTCATCTCCATCTGGCGGAATTCCCAACTCCCCTGTGTATGTGACTCATCGAGGCGGTTTCCGGCCGTGTCTCTAGGCGGGTGCGCACAATTCAGAATAGCCTTAACAGGCTAAGGAGATGGGTGTGAGGCGTGTCAGCTGACATAGTGGTCAGCTGACACTGGCTCCGACAGGAGCACTGCTGACTGGCTGGAAGTTCCAGGGTGTGGTTCTGTACTTTACCTCGGTACTTAAGTCCTGACTTGTCAGTGGTCCAGTGTCCGTCATAGCTATCAGTTCGCTGAGCGCTGGACCTTGCCTTACTGCTGTGCCTAGTCAGCTAGTTTTCAGAGATACATATACACACACACAGACACTGCTGATATATATGTACTCTAGTTAGATCAGTATTGTATTTTGTATATTGTAATTCTCTGGTTATCTGCCTAATTATTATGCTATATATTCTGTGTATGACCCGACTCGCTTTTTGTCTCATCCTTCTTGAACTGCAGTCATCTGATACTAGTTATGATCTCGGCCTGTTAAACGACTCTGTCTCTGCCTTACCCTCGGTACCTCAGTTTCTGATATGTGTATGACCTTTGGCTATCCCCGAGTTCCCGATATCTCTATATGCAAAGTATCTAGTGTTCAGGCATTACAATGGAGAAGGGATATGTTCCTAATAAAGTGATTATTTCATGTTTGATATTGGTGTGTTTTGCTACACAGCGTCTCATTACCTGCACATTGTCACTGGCAAACCTGCAGCAAAAGGATGGAGAGGGAGAGCGGCTCATTGCTACAAAGTCTGTGCTGACAGCTTCCTCCCTCAATGCCTGCGGGATGCCTGAGTGGGGGGGGTTCCTTCTACAGCAATGGCTTATGATGGGGGAAGGGCAGGAGGTGAGCTTGTACTGTACACTTTGAGTAGTTAGGGAGAGCAGGGATAAACCATCTGTTTTTTTTTTTTTCAAAACCTGACAAGGCTCCCCCTGCAATGACTTTTCAGTTACAAAAGTCCATCAGTGTTAGGTCAGGGACTGATGGAAACAGATTACAGTGAGATGTGGAAAATTGGGCCATGACAAAACAAAATTAAACACACATGAAGGGTTATATATACTTACTATATGTACAGTGAGGTAATTAACCACTTGAGGACCTAGGGCTTTCTACCCCTTAAGGACCGGCCACTTTTTTTCCATTCAGACCACTGCAGCTTTCATGGTTTAATGCTCGCTCATACAACCTACCACCTAAATCAATTTTGGGTCCTTTTCTTGTCACTAATAAAGCTTTCTTTTGGTGCTATTTGATTGCTCCTGCGATTTTTACTTTTTATTATATTCATCAAAAAAGACATGAATTTTGGTAAAAAAATGATTTTTTTAACTTTCTGTGCTGACATTTTTCAAATAAAGTAAAATTTCTGTATACATGCAGCGCGAAAAATGTGGACAAACATGTTTTTTGATTAAAAAAAAACCCCATTCAGTGTATATTTATTGGTTTGGGTAAAAGTTATAGCGTTTACAAACTATGGTGCAAAAAGTGAATTTTCCCATTTTCAAGCATCTATGACTTTTCTGACCCCCTGTCATGTTTCATGAGGGGCTAGAATTCCAGGATAGTATAAATACCCCCCAAATGACCCCATTTTGGAAAGAAGACATCCCAAAGTATTCACTGAGAGGCATAGCGAGTTCATAGAAGATATTATTTTTTGTCACAAGTAAGCGGAAAATGACACTTTGTGAAAAAAAAAAAAAGTTTCCATTTCTTCTAACTTGCGACAAAAAAAAATGAAATCTGCCACGGACTCACCATGCCCCTCTCTGAATACCTTGAAGGGTCTACTTTCCAAAATGGGGTCATTTGTGGGGTGTGTTTACTGTCCTGACATTTTGGGGGGTGCTAAATTGTAAGCACCCCTGTAAAACCTAAAGGTGCTCATTGGACTTTGGACCCCTTAGCGCAGTTAGGATGCAAAAAAGTGCCACACATGTGGTATTGCCGTACTCAGGAGAAGTAGTATAATGTGTTTTGGGGTGTATTTTTACACATACCCATGCTGGGTGGGAGAAATATCTCTGTAAATGACAATTTGTTAATTTTTTTTACACACAATTGTCCATTTACAGAGATCTTTCTCCCACTCAGCATGGGTATGTGTAAAAATACACCCCAAAACACATTATACTACTAACGAAATACCTTGGGGTGTCTTCTTTCTAAAATGGGGTCATTAGTGGGGTTCCTATACTGCCCTGGCATTTTAGGGGCAGTATAGGAAATTTCGTTTCAAGACTACTCCTCACGGTTTAGGGCCCCTAAAATGCCAGGGCAGTATAGGAACCCCACTAATGACCCCATTTTAGAAAGAAGACACCCCAAGGTATTCCGTTAGGAGTATGGTGAGTTCATAGAAGTTTTTATTTTTTTGTCACAAGTTAGCGGAAATTGATTTTAATTGTTTTTTTTCACAAAGTGTCATTTTCCGCTAACTTGTGACAAAAAATAAAATCTTCTATGAACTCACCATACTCCTAACGGAATACGTTTGGGTGTCTTCTTTCTAGAATGGGGTCATTTGTGGGGTTCCTATACTGCCCTGGCATTTTAGGGGCCCTAAACCGTGAGGAGTAGTCTTGAAACAAAAATGACCTGTGAAATCCTAAAGGTACTCATTGGACTTTGGGCCCCTTAGCGCAGTTAGGCTGCAAAAAAGTGCCAATCATGTGGTATCGCCGTACTCGGGAGATGTAGTATAATGTGTTTTGGGGTGTATTTTTACACATACCCATGCTGGGTGGGAGAAATACCTCTGTAAATGACAATTGTTTGATTTTTTTTACACACAATTGTCCATTTACAGAGAGATTTCTCCCACACATTATACTACTTCTCCTGAGTACGGCGATACCACATGTGTGACACTTTTTTGCAGCCTAGGTGCGCTAAGGGGCCCAACGTCCTAATCACAGGTCATTTTGAGGCATTTGTTTTCTAGACTACTCCTCACGGTTTAGGGCCCCTAAAATGCCAGGGCAGTATAGGAACCCCACAAGTGACCCCATTTTAGAAAGAAGACACCCCAAGGTATTCCGTTAGGTGTATGGCGAGTTCATAGAAGATTTTATTTTTTGTCACAAGTTAGTGAAAAATTACACTTTGTGAAAAAAAAACAAAAATCAATTTCCGCTAACTTTTGACAAAAAATAAAATCTTCTATGAACTCGTCATACACCTAACAGAATACATTGGGGTGTCTTTTTTCTAAAATGGGGTCCGTTTCTGGGGTTCCTATACCGCTCTGGCATTTTACGGGCCCAAAACCGTAAGTAGTCTGGAAACCAAATGTCTCAAAATGACTGTTCAGGGGTATAAGCATCTGCAAATTTTGATGACAGGTGGTCTATGAGGGGGTGAATTTTGTGGAACCGGTCATATGCAGGGTGGCCTTTTAGATGACAGGTTGTATTGGGCCTGATCTGATGGATAGGAGTGCTAGGGGGATGACAGGAGGTGATTGATGGGTGTCTCAGGGGGTGGTTAGAGGGGAAAATAGATGCAATCAATGCACTGGGGAGGTGATCGGAAGGGGGTCTGAGGGAGATCCGAGGGTTTGGCCGAGTGATCAGGAGCCCACACGGGGCAAATTAGGGCCTGATCTGATGGGTAGGTGTGCTAGGGGGTGACAGGAGGTGATTGATGGGTGTCTCAAGGTGTGATTAGAGGGGGGAATAGATGCAAGCAATGCACTGGCGAGGTGATCAGGGCTGGGGCCTGAGGGCATTCTGAGGGTGTGGGCGGGTGATTGAGTGCCCTAGGGGCAGATAGGGGTCTAATCTGATAGGTAGCAGTGACAGGGGGTGATTGATGGGTAATTAGTGGGTGTTTAGGGTAGAGAACAGATATAAACACTGCCCTTGGGAGGTGATCTGACGTCGGATTTGCGGGCGAACTATTGGTGTGGGTGGGTGATCAGATTGCCCGCAAGGGGCAGGCTAGGGGCTGATTGATGAGTGGCAGTGACAGGGGGTGATTGATGGGTGGCAGTGCCAGGGGGTGATTGATGGGTGGCAGTGACAGGGGGTGATTGATGGGTGATTGACAGGTGATTGACAGGTGATCAGTGGGTTATTACAGGGAAGAACAGATGTAACTAATGCACTGGCGAATTGATAAGGGAGGGTCTGAGGGCAATCTGAGCATGTAGGCGGGTGATTGGGTGCCCGCAAGGGGCAGATTAGGGTCTGATCTGATGGGAAACAGTGACAGGTGGTGATAGGGGGTGATTGATGGGTAATTAGTGGATGTTTAGGGGAGAGAATAGATGTAAACACTGCGTTTGGGTGGTGATCTGATGTCGGATCTGCGGGCGATCTATTGGTGTGGGTGGGTGATCAGATTGCCCGCAAGGGGCAGGTTAGGGGCTGATTGATGGGTGGCAGTGACAGGGGGTGATTGATGGGTGGCAGTGACAGGGGGTGATTGATGGGTGATTGACAGGTGATTGACAGGTGATCAGTGGGTTATTACAGGGAAGAACAGATGTAAATATTGCACTGGCGAATTGATAAGGGGGGGGTCTGAGGGCAATCTGAGCGTGTAGGCGGGTGATTGGGTGCCCGCAAGGGGCAGATTAGGGTCTGATCTGATGGGTAACAGTGACAGGTGGTGATAGGGGGTGATTGATGGGTGATTGATGGGTAATTAGTGGGTGTTTAGAGGAGAGAATAGATGTAAACAATGGATTTGGGTGGTGATCTGATGTCGGATCTGCGGGCGATCTATTGGTGTGGGTGGGTGATCAGATTGCCCGCAAGGGGCAGGTTAGGGGCTGATTGATGGGTGGCAGTGACAGGGGGTGATTGATGGGTGATTGACAGGTGATTGACAGGTGATTGACAGGTGATCAGGGGGGATAGATGCATACAGTACACAGGGGGGGGGGCTGGGGGGGGGGGGCTGGGGAGAATCTGAGGGGTGGGGGGGGGGTGATCAGGAGGGGGCAGTGGGCAGGGGGGAGATGAAAAAAAAATAGCTTTGACAGATAGTGACAGGGAGTGATTGATGGGTGATTAGGGGGGTGATTGGGTGCAAACAGGGGTCTGGGGGGTGGGCAGGGGGGGTCTGAGGGGTGCTGTGGGCGATCTGGGGCAGGGGGGGGGAGAAATCAGTGTGCTTGGGTGCAGACTAGGGTGGCTGCAGCCTGCCCTGGTGGTCCCTCGGACACTGGGACCACCAGGGCAGGAGGCAGCCTGTATAATACACTTTGTAAACATTACAAAGTGTATTATACACTTTGTATGCGGCGATCGCGGGGTTAACCTCCCGCCGGCGCTTCCATATAGCCGGCGGGATGTTGCGGCGGGCGAGCGGTGACAGGCGCCGGCGGAGGATCGCGTCACGGATGACGCGATCGCTCCGCCCATGCCCTTAGAAGGACCGCCGCCTCTGTGGGTGAGCCGGTCCTTTAGGGCTCCACTTCCCGGCCGCCTCTGTGCGTTAGGCGGTCGGGAAGTGGTTAACAATTAAATGATTCGCGATAGTGGTCCTTTAATACCCTTAACATTTTCACACAGGAGGGGTCATGACTTATTCCCCTTTCCACTGAGGACAATAGAGAGGAGTGGTGGTGGTAGTGAGTGTGGTGCAGTGGTGAGGTGACTACTGCTGCCTAAATATTACTTAAAGGAATACTATCGATGTATGCATTTATTTTTATGTTGTAGCACACATTAGGACAAGTACTAGGAGCAATTTGATTCCTCATACAGCTGTTCCTCTCAGCTGTAAAATCCTCGGTCAGTTTTGGCGTCAGTGTTGGATACAAAATGTATCTAAATACTGGGCTCCCAGAGGGCTAGACCATGTCTCTGCACAGGGGAGTTGCTATCAACTCCTCAGTTTATAGTTTAATTATCACCTTGCTGAAAGAATCTTGTTGATATGGTGGTAAGGGGTTAAAGATTCTAGCAATGTGTGTTTATTATCTTTGCTTCTCTTGACTGATAAAGATACTAATAATGCTAATTGTAAACAGTGGTCTGCCCCTCTCAGCAGCTTGTAAAGGTGATGCAGCCAGGAGTGATCACCACAAGCAGGCAACCAGTCTGAGTGTAAACACAGACTAGTGTTATAGCTAGTTATGTTCCAGCAATATTCCAGCTCATTTATTTACCTGTTACCACCTCAGATCAGCCTATTTCTCCTCATGTCTGCTGCATGCTGTGAGTGACACAGTGAAATATATTTGTGAGCTGTGTGACAGAGTAACCAAGCAGCTCAGGGTGACCCAAACTACTATGAGCTGTGTGAGAAATGAATTTTTAAGCAGGAATAGCGAGAGAGAGACCTGGATGAATAAATAGAGTGCCCCTAGCACTAGTGGTAATGCGTACACTAATATAGAGTATTAAAAAAAAGTCGTTTCAATTGATAGTATTCCTTTAAGGTAACTTTTTTTAGTCTAATTTATATCTAGAATGACATGGGATCATGGACTATAATACAAAAATTTCCAGGGGGGTGAGAACTTAAATAGTATAAGAAGTAAAACATTTTCACCTCTTACTTGTTTATTCTAAATAGGGAATTAAAATATACACTATTGCAGTCACAGCAAGAACAAATGAGGAACAAAATGTTTTCCAACTTAAAGAGACTCTGAAGCGAGAATAAATCACGTGTGCCCCTTCTAAACCGCCGCTATCGCGCCGCTTAACGGGGGTCCCTTCACCCCCAAACCCACCCCCGCAATCGTTGGTCCTAAAATTGGTCGTATATTTAGTCTTCCTGGAGGCAGGGCTAACAGCTGCAGCCCTGCCTCCAGTCGCGTCTATCAGCGGCTCATCGCCGCTTCTCCCCCGCCCCTCTCAGTGAAGGAAGACTGAGAGGGATGGGGGAGAGGCGGAGATACGCGCTGACAGACGCGCGTGGGGCAGGGCTGCGGCGGTTAGCCCTGCCCCAACCAGGAAGCGCTCCCCCGCTGCACCGAGGGGATTTGGGGTTGAAGGGACTCCCGTTAAGCTGCGGGATAGCTGCGTTTTAGCAGGGGCACACATGACCCTGCTATCTATGAGGTCTGAAGCGAGATTTATTCTCGCTTCAGACTCTCTTTAAGAGCAAATATTTACTGGGTCATTTATGGTTTCAAATTTTGTATAGTTAGTTTTGTTGGAAAAAAGACACCCATCCAAGTTAAAAAAAAAAAAAAAAATCACTGTCCTGAACCTGCACATATCCTAGTTGATCCAAGGGGAAAGGCAAAAAACATTTACAGGCTTGGGCCAATTAGCTTTAAAAGGGGAAAAATTCCTTCCCGACTCCAGCAGTCATATACATCTCTGGATCAACTGTGCCTGGAATTATCTAGTAGTTATAGCCAGGGATGTCCATTAATGCAAGGAAAGCATCCAAGCCCTCTTTACATGTAGATACATAGCTTGCCGCCCATAACTACTTCCCGAGTAAGGACTTTCTAGAAAACCACTGTTATTGTAAAGGACCCCTTTTTAATTAGATGGCAAAAACTTTTTCCTCAATATGCAGATCAAGATCCTTGCCCATTCTACAAGAGACAAAAAGCTAATCTGCCAAGGGTAACTATTGCCCACTGATGTATTTATATAGTCATCTTTCCAAGCTAAATCTGCCCAGTTTGTCCAACTTTTCTTGTAAAGTAAGACTTTCCAACCCTCTGATTAATTTAGTTGCTCATCTTTGTACTGTTCTAGAAGGTCAACGTCCTTTTAGTGTGGTGTCCATCTAGATAGGCTCCTTAGTGATTTATATAGAACGAGTAGTATACTAGCATCTTGAGAATTTCCATTTTATGCATCCCATAATTGTATTTGCTTTAGCATTGGCATTGTATACGGTCACTTATATCAACTAATATTCCCAAGTCCTTCTCCAAGTCTGATGTTCCCAGCGGTATGCTATGTATTTCATATGGTACTCTACCTTTGGTACGTCCACGGTGCAGGACATTACATTTATCATGTTCTTCACTGTTCTTCAACCTTAGTCATTTAAACCTCATATATTGATTAAATTAACATAAAAAAAGAAAAGAAAAAAATAAATCTACACAATTTAAATAGGTGAAACAACTTGAGGAGATTTAAACTATGAATGAGTGGGGGATGCTGATACAGACCATTGAGAAGTATGCCATGTGTACAAAATAATTTTACAAATAAAATATTCTGTTTGTAATTCTTCTCTCCACACAGATGAATCATGGTGTCAGTGTTTCATGCTGACAAACATACTTCGACATTGCTAATAAAGCACATGAAATTCACAACTCACAAGTTACAATACAAGTTTCTTTGAACCCTAATTAAATATCATGTTAATCTTTCTCAGCACACTAAGCCAATTCAAGCATTGTTCTTGTGTGTTCTGTTCTCTGAGAAGTACTATGGTCTCCCCACTGTGATTTGAACTTTTGTATCATGCTATGAATTCTGGCAGTCTTCCTTGCTAACTACAGTAAATGAACACAGCTCTATAAGAGATGGAGATTTCTTACTTTTCAGGGAAGAAACTAACCAAAATGTTGGCAGCCACAACAGCAGCAACACAGATTGAGACTAATTGTGCAGTGTTATACAATCATTTATGACTCATTCTTATCTGTTCCCCCTTCCCAGGGATGTAGGTATTAAATTGTTTGCTCTAATATTAAGAATACTTTTCCAAACGGGTGTGACGATAACATCGGTCACCATCTGTGCATTCAGTAACATCCAAAAATCCCTTTATGAAAATAACAGAGATTTTAAATAAATGTATACAATTACTGCTGTCTTGCTATGAGCGAGCAACTCTTATGTGTGGTCTTACTATTTAAGGCAAACATATGTCTATGGTACTGATAAACTGGAAGCAAAGTCACTGTCTTGAATCAGAATTAATAAACAGGATTAGCTCTGCACATTTGCTAATGTACATTAAGCTGCGGTAGTGTGACAAGCCTCCTAGTTCAACCCTACTCCAGTGTCCTATAAGCAGGACTTGCATAGTAAGCCACATGAAGGCTGCCATACAACTCACATTAGAACATTTGAAGGCAGCACTGCATTATCCTGCTACAGAGTCCAACCAAAAAAATACAAATGCTGGAAATGACTCATCATGTCTTTGCACATCATTTGAGCCATGTCTGGCTCTAGGGATTCTGAGAGAAGCAGGTAATTTGGGCATTGTCACTTTGGTAAAATGGGTGCCACATAGATTGGCAACCGCAATGTTCATTTGGACATTAGTGGTGCCCAATAACTTTAATTTTCAGATATCAATGGAGGAGGTTTTTAGCGGTGAGTGCAACACGTTTATCAGGCGATATTACTAATGGGGTTCATTTAGGGTTAGGCGTTGATAAAGGGAGGGATAGTGTGAGAATAGGGTTAGGTTTAGCGATAGTAAAATATCAGTTTGAATAACCAATATTCTACTATCGTATTACCTATTGCCTAATAGTTGAATATATGTCATTTATTCTACTACCACTTATCACCAGCACTCAAAATAACACGAAGCCCTTTTTACATGTATGTGTCCTGAGAACCAAACGTTTCCTCAACCACCTCAAATGTGTTTGACCCAAAGTTTGCCTGTCATGCCTTGCTTAATGCTAATCTCTCCCTCTGCAGTGCATGTCTCTAACCAAAACCCAACCTTAACCTAGCATTTAATATTAACCCTCTCTTTGCCCTACCATTTAAATTCCCCAAAGACTTACCCTAACTTGCTCCAGTGAAATGGTTCCAAAGCCCAGCTGATCTTCTAATCTGTTGTTCGCCTTATCCTAAACTGATTTACTACAATTTTACTTCCTGCATCTCCCAAATATCCAAAATATTTTCACTTTCTGGACTGCAAATTATCATTCATTTTGTGCAAACATAAAAAAAATTAATGGGGGAACTTTGCGCTGAGTTTAACTAGTTCCCGTCTACTCATTGACAATCATTGATGGTTGCGCGTGCAATCCGTGCATGCACATCCCCGCAGCCTCTGCAGGACTTGATCACTGCTACTACAAAATGGATATTTGTAAAACATCCTATTTACACTAAACAGTGCAAAAATAGGACATTTTAAAACATCTATTTTACAGGAAGAGGTTAAAGGGATCCCGAGGTGAGAGGGATATGGAGGCTGACATGTTTATTTCTTTTTAAATGATGCACATCGCCTGGCTGTCCTGCTGATTCTCTGCCGAATACTTTAAGCCACAGACCCTAAACAAGCATGCAGATCAGATGTCTATGACAAATTATATTTTTTTATTTATTTATAAAGGACTAACATATTGTATGGCACTGTACAAAGTAAGAAACGAGCACGGGGTACACAATAATACAGACAAATGGTATACACCAATATGCAAAATACAGAATAGGTGACAAAATGCAGAATCGATACAAAATACAGAATTGGTAATTACAATGACAAGAGTAACATGATTAATAAAATGTATACTGAATTCCAAGACACAAAAGGGGGAGAGAGTCCTGCCCTAGCGAGTTTACAATCTAATGGAATGAGAGGGAAACAAGAGGTGGGGTAGTATATAATACACATACCTAGAGGCAGTGTGTTTTAGGATATCTAGTAGGAGTGCAGGTTGGCATTAAGACAGAGGACAAAGTAAAGTGGCCTAAGGTAGCGCGTATGCCTGTAGAAAAAAAATGATTTTTGAGAGATCATTTAAAAGTCGAGTTTTGAAAGTGATGGATGTGTTGTGAAAGAGCATTCTAGAGGAGGGGTGAAGCACGTGCAAATCTTGTATATGTGAATGCAAGAAGGTAATTCTAGAGGAGGACAAAAGAAGGTCATGTGCAGATCTGAGATTACAATTGGGTTAGTATCTGGAATCTACTAAGGAGATGTACAGAGGAAAGAGATTGTGGAGAAACTTTGTAGGTTAGTGTTAAGAGCTTGAACTGGATCCTCTGGCTAATTGGTAACCAATAAACAGCTTGACAGAGAGGAAGAACGAAAAGAAAGATAAATCAGCTGAGCAGACGAGTTCAGGACAGATTGGAATGGTGCCAGTCTGAGTTGGTAGTCCACAAACCAGTATGTTACAATAGTCCAGTCGAGATAGTATAAGAGCATGTATTAACATTTCAGATGTGTCTTTATTGAGAAAAGGTCGGATGCAAGACTTTTTTTCGAGTTGGAGATGACAGGAGCTAGTTAGGGAGTGAATTTAAGGAATAAAAGAGAGAAAGGAGTCAAATACTGTATTGCCCCCTAAGCACCATGCTTTGAGAACAGAAGTTATGGGAGTGTTATTAACATTTATTGTTATTTCAGGCAGACAGGTGGACAGAGATGATGGGAAAAGGATTAGTTCTGTTTTACTCATATGAAGTTTTAAGAAGTGAGAGGACATGAAGGAGGATATAGCAGACAAGCAGTCAGGAACACGGGTGAGGAGGGAGTTACCGTATATACTCGCATACAAGCCGAATTTTTGACCAAAAGTTGGGGGGGTCGGCTTGTATGCGAGTCATGTTGGTCCGCGGGTCCCCCTCCCTCCGCTGGTCCGCGGGTCCCCCGCTCCCGCCACGACTGCCGCCCGCATCTTCTATTCCCCTCTCCGTGCTTGTAAACATACACAGCAGTGCGCCCGGCGCTGCTACTGTGACTAGGCAGGAGGCAGGAAAGAGTGCGGCTTCCTGTTAATATGGGAACCGCTCTTTCCTGGCTCACCGCTCGTCACAGTAGCAGCGCCGGGCGCGCTGCTGTGAATGTTTACAAGCACGGAGAGGGGAATAGAAGATACGGGCAGGTAATAGCAGCGGCGGCGGCCATGGGGGGAGCGGGGGACCCCCACAGACAAAGGATGAGGAGGAAAGATCTGATCTGAGTAAGAGACTGTGAAAGACCTTCCAGACAGATAGAAAGATAACCAGGAGAGAGTAAAGCCCTTTATGCCTACAGATGAAAGTAACTGTAGGAGTAAGGTGTGGTCAACAGAATCAAATGCTGATGACAGATGAAGAAGGATGAGTATGGAAAAATTACCTTTGGATTTATCTGTAAGAAGATCATTGGCCCCTTTGGTAAGAGCTGCTTCTGTGGAGTGGTTAGAGCGAAAGCCAGACTGGAACTGATCAAGCCGGGAGTTAGCAGATAAATAATGGCTTAGTTTAGCATGTATTGAATGTATGTATTGTATAGCATGTGTTCAAGTAATTTGGATGCAAACGGGAGAAGTGAATCCTGGCAGTAGTTGACGAGTGCAGTGGGATCTAAAGATCTAAAGGAGCTGTCAGCCATTCTATCTCAGACAAAAAAAAACAAATATATAAGTAGATAAATACTTCCTCTACTTACATAACATATGTATTGCACTGTCCACATTTTGATTTTAGTGATTTTTCTACAGTAAAAAAAAAAGAGAAAAACCTTTTTAGCATTTCCAATTTTAACTGTGGCTATTTTGAAGCCAATCCTGATGTCATTTCCTCCCTTACTCTCCTCTGCCAGATTTGCCTGCCCTTCGCTATAGAAAGCGCACTGTCTCAGCATGAGAAATATTGGCCAATCAGAGAGGAACAGAGGTGTGGGAGGGGAAAACAGGAGAGAAAGAGGCATTAGTTAAGTCTGAGGGGAAGTAGAGAAGCAAAAAAGGACAACCCAACATGCCCTGCAACTTCCTTTTTGGTAAACTGGGGAATAATCATGTATCAACAAGAAAAGTAATAGTGATTTTAACGTTTGGATTGCCTGGTTAGCATCCTTATTACTTGTTCACCAGATAAAAATAAAGAATTTATTTTTGATTTTATGCCCGACAGTTACACTTTAAAGAGAATCTGTATTGTTAAAATCGCACAAAAGTAAACATACCAGTGCGTTAGGGGACATCTCCTATTACCCTCTGTCACAATTTTGCCGCTTCTCGCCGCATTAAAAGTGGTTAAAAACAGTTTTAAAAAGTTTGTTTATAAACAAACAAAATGGCCACCAAAACAGGAAGTAGGTTGATGTACAGTATGTCCACACATAGAAAATACATCCATACAGAAGCAGGATGTATACAGCCTTCCTTTTTAATCTCAAGAGATCATTTGTGTGTTTCTTTCCCCCTGCAGCTATCTTGAACTGAAGTGTCAGGCTGTTTCTTCCTGCAGAGTGCAGACAGCTCTGCCTATATGTAATTCCTCAGTATGTGAAAGCCCAGCCAGCTCAAAGGAGGATTTATCCAGCTTGTAAAAGATAAGAGAGCAGAGAGAAGCTGCACTAATCTAAATAACACACAGCAGTGTGCAGAGAGGGGCCTGGAGGGGGGAGATGCATCACAGAACCACAACACTGAAGAACTTGGCAGCCTTCCAGACACAGGCCTGACAAGTCTGACAAGAGAAAGATAAGTTGATTTATTACAGAGATGGTGATAGTAGAACGTGCTGCAGTAAGCCAGAACACATTAGAATAGCTTTTGGAACTTGTAGGATGATAAAAAACAGGATGCAATTTTTGTTACGGAGTCTCTTTAAGTAGCAGTGTCACAACAGCCTTTTTGAGTGGGGACGGAAAGATGCTAGTTATATAGTTACATAGTTATTTGGGTTGAAAAAAGACATACGTCCACCAACCAGAAAAGTGAAGAGGGATAGGTTAAATAGCGATGTTAATACAGACATGAAGGATAAGGATAGCTGCGGAATGAGATTGGAGGGAATAGTCTCCAAAGAACAGGTGGTTAGATGGGATTTGGAGATAACAGAGGAGATAGAGGCCCATATGCAATTCACTTTTTCACCTGAGTTTTCTCCTAGGTGATAATTTTAAACTTGTCAATATAATGCCTTTTAAGCCACCAGAAAGCAAAAAAAAAAAATACTTAAAATAATTTTGATAGTACTTTTTCACTTACTTTGTGGTACCTTTTTAGTTAAAAAGTGCTGGAAAGTTATTTTAAATTAAAGATGAAAAATTATCTCCTAGAAGAAAACTCAGGTGAAAAAGTAAATTGCATACGGGCCAGAATGTTCAGAGAGTGGAGAGAAGGCAGATAGAGAGGAGTTGTTGAGAGGTGTGGAGATGGGATTTGACGGCAGCAAGGAAAAAACACTTCAGATTTTGTAAATTTTACGAGTGAAGTATGTTGCAAATTCTTCAGCTGATAAGCATGAAGAAAGAGGAGGAGGAGGAAGGGGGACACAGAACGGAGTTAAAAGTGCTGCACAAGCACTTTGGATTGTGGAGATCTGCCCAGATTAGCTGCATACTTGTTTCAGGTGTGTGATTTAGACCCTACTGGCCATAAAGATCAGCAGGACTGCCAGGCAACTAGTATTGCTTAAAAGGAAATAAATATGGCAGCTTTAGGTCTCACACCTCTGGTTCCTTTTAAAGCGAATCTGAAGTGGCATGAGGGTTGATTCACTTAAAGAGACACTGAAGCGAAAAAAAAATTATGATATTATGATTTGTATGTGTAGCACAGCTAAGAAATAAAACATGAAGATCAGATACATCAGTGTAATTGTTTCCAGTACAGGAAGAGTTAAGAAACTCCAGTTGTTATCTCTATGCAAAAAAGCCATTAATCTCTACGACTTTCAAAGTCATGGAGAGGACTGTCTTCTGACTTTTATTATCTCAACTGTAAGTAAACAGTTTTCTTTTTATCTGCCAGAGGAGAGGTCATTAGTTCACAGACTGCTCTGAAAGAATCATTTTTAATGCTGAGTTGTGTAATCTGCACATATTAGAGAATGATGCAATGGTAGAAAACACACTATATACCTGAAAATAAAAGTATGAGAATATTTTCTTTGCTGCTAATCTTCTAGTAATTATTCATAGTACACAACCAATTCATTATATCATATATTTTTTTTTTCGCTTCAGTGTCTCTTTAACCACTTTCTCCTTTGCTACAGTATATCTACGTCAGCTGTGGCTCTCTCCAAGCCACAGCCACGTAGATATACTGACCTGCTTGCAGCCCTGTTGTGCAGGAACAGGTGCGCTTCAGAGCGCACCTCCTGGCACTAACAGCTGCAATACTAATTGGTGAAAGGGAAAATGTTCCCTTGTAGCCAATTAGTGACCCCCCCGTGGATGAACGATCACCGCTGTAGCAAACAGCGTGATCATTCATCTCTCCCCCTCCGTGGTCGGATCTGCTAAAAAAAATGATAAGAAAGCAGTCTGACTCACCTTTTCCTGTTCCAGCGACCAGCCTGCAGCCCGAGCCTCCGATCCCCGCTCTGCACGCAGCCCTGTGATGCTGAATAGCCGAGTCCCGGCTTGATGACGTCATCAAGCCGGGACCCGGTAACCGGCATCACAGGGCTGTGTGCAGAGCGGCGATCGGAGGCTTGGGCTGCAGGCTGATCGCTGGAACGAGATAAGGTGAGTCAGGCTGCTTTCTTATCATTTTTTATAGCGATCTGGCCACCGAGGGGGCTGCCTGGGGGGGGGGGGGGACATCTGGCTGGGTCATATGGGGGTGTGTGGTCCCCCTGGTGGGGGGTGGGGGGTAAAATGTGCAGCTGGGGGGGGAGATAAAGTATGAGGGGCCACATATATTTTTTTTCAAATGTAGAATTTTATACTGGGGGCAGATCTGGCTATAATGGTGGGGGGGGGGGGGGGGCTAATCCTGGGTGCACCTGCAAATCCTGAGGGCGCATCTGGCTATAATGGGGGACCACTATTCCTGGGGACACATATGGACACATGAGGGGCAGCAAACCTGGGGATACATCTATCTATCTATGCTGGGAGGTGCCAAACACAGAGGACACATTGGGCTATACTGGGGGGACTGATATTGGGGACACATCTGGCTATAAGGAGGGGGTCTGATACTTGGGACACATTTTGCTTTCACTACTGGGAGACATAATACTAGTGACATGTTTTTATCTCCTGTGGTACTTTTTATTTTTAAACTGGAATTGATAAAAACTGAGAAAAAATGCATTTTTTTTCATTTTCCCCCTCTCTTTCCCATTAAAATGCATAGAAAACTTTTTTGGTCTAGGGATAAAATACCCACCAATGAAAGTCTAGTTTGTCCTGAAAAAAACGATACCTAGATCAGTTAGGTGTCATGAGTAATGATAAAGTTATGGCTGATTAAAAAGGGACACCGCTAAAGTGTCAAAACTGCTCTGGTCAATAAGGGGAAAACAAGGTCTGGATGCGAAGTGGTTAACAGCTGGTAACATTACCTTGCACACACAGCCCACAGCAATTTTAGTTTTAATGCCAGTAAGTACCATAAGTTATGCTATTAGCTTGACTCGCGGTACTCGAATAGCGCGACCGTTACTATGGCAATGTGCGTAACTAATGGTAAAACTTGTTAATTAAGCGTGTTACATTACTCGAGTACCGCAAGTTGCGTTATAGCGTAACTCAAGATATTTACCGGCATTAGTAAGGGTAAGATGGCCATGCACTGTGTGTGCACAGTAATATTACTGCTGTTAAAGTGAACCTCCGGACTAAAAATCGACTCAGCATCACTGAAAAGGCTTGGTGTTTCTTTAACAGTTTCACGTCATCAGAACTTTGTTTCTCTTATACAAACCTCATTTTTAGCTGCACAGAAGAAAACTGCCCGGGCAGTTTTCCCCTGATGCTGTGCAAAGCATGATGGGATTTCTGATGTTGTTGTTCTCGTTCTGCTGTTTTGGTGCAATTTTTTTTTTTTTTACATTTTGAATTTGACATTTGAAGCCTAGTGTGTGCAGCTGGGAAGGGTAATCAGGACACAGGACAGTTGGAACTGTGTCTCCTGCTCCTTGTCACCTCCTTTCAACCAAAAAGATGGCTGCCCCCATGACAAAGATGGCAGCCCCCATGAATCACAAACATTTGCCTGTTCTTTTAAAACAGGGTGGGTAAAAGATTATATTACCTATGTATTCTAATTAACATAACTAATGTAACTTAATAACAGTATGTTTGTTTAGGCTGAAGTTCCCCTTTAAGTGAATCAACTCCAAGATGAGACGAACATATTCATATATGATACTAGCCCTACTAAGAAATTATCTGAAGTCACTCTCTGTTTAAGAAGAGTTAAGAAAACTTGAGTTATCTATGCAAAAGAGTTTCTCTGAGCTATTCCACCAACTTTGTCAATTTTTTAAGAGCTTAAAGATAACCTGAACTGAAAATGAAAAGTCAAAATAACCATACACAGGTCACACTTATCTCCTGTGTAGTCTACTCCTCAATTTCTTTCTCCTCTCCTGCATCCCATTTGTCCACTGTAATCAGTGGAATTCTCCATCCTCCATTTTAAAAATGGCCATTACCCCATAACAGCTTCCTGGTCAGTACACTGTTAAACTGTAATATCACCCACTTGAGCCAAAGGGAGACATGGACATTACCTTGCACATTCGGTTATAATTGACTGATATGTAACTGACAGCAACTGGTGTATTTCAGTTCTGACAAAATATTGTCAGAACTGGAAGGGATCACTGTAAAAAGAAATGGTGAGCTTCTAAGAGGAACTGACAGCGAGAAAAGTATGTAATATTAATTTGCAGCTACGTCCTGTGTTTATTTGAAATAATTTTACTTGCTTCAGGTTCCCTTTAAACAGCCATGAAACTGCAAGAAACAGCTTGAGATAAGGTTTTACTACAGGAAAATTCAAAAGGTTATTACTTCTGCTTTGTTTTACAGCTTAATAAATTGCAACTGTGACAATCTGATGCTGATGATAAAATGTCAGACTATACTTTTTGCTACTAATGTTCTATCTATTATGCATACTACACATACAATTCAGTATCTCATGTGTTTATTTTCACCTCAGATTTGCTTTAAAGTGGAATAGCAACCAATTATTTTGGTTCTTCCATTTAAAGTGGAATTCCAGGAAAAATTGAATTGACAGCTAAAGGTGCCCGCCGCCTCTGCACCTCCTAGTGCTATGAGTGTATATTGTCTAGTTAAAGAGGAACTGCAGTGAAAATAACATAATGAAAAAAAAGTGCTTAATTTTTACAATAATTATTTATAAATGATATAGTCAATGTTTGCTCATTGTAAAATCTTTCCTCTCCCTGATTTACAGTCTGATATTTATCACATGGCAACATTTTTACTGCTGGCAGTTGATGTCTGTGGAAAAAAGATGATGCATTTTTGGCAGTTGGAAACAGCTGTTATTTCCCACAATGCAACGAGGTTCACAGACAGCAAACTGTCAGGACCATGGTCATAACATCACACTGTGGGAGGTGTTTCACCACAATATCAGCCATACAGAGCCCCCTTATGATCCTTTTGAGAAAAGGAAAAGACATGGGAAAGGGGATATCAGCTACTGATTTGGATGAAGTTCAATCCTTGGTTACGGTTTGTCTTTCAATAAATTAAAACTGTGTAAATAACTATTGCAATGAGGACAATTTCCCTGATCAGATGTTCAGCAATTTCACTTCACAAGTCATTAGAGTATGGCAGGTAAGGTCCAGCATCCTTGTAGTTCTGGACACAGCCACCTCCAGTAATATCTTGTGGGGAATTGCATCTTAGCTTTGGATGTACAGTACTTATTATGTAACTATGCAACGCCCCTCCCTTTGGCAAAAGTGGAACAGCAGAAGTGAAGCAGCCAGACACAATACTAGGCGATAACTCCTAGGGCAAAAGGACATCTGGTAGCATGGAGGTTACTGTAAATAGTGGGATTTCTGTAATTAGTGAAATTTGTTTCAAAGGGCTTCTGTATTATATGTAAAAGAAAAAATAAGTTATCTGCCCTTTTCTTTCCTAAAAAACGTTGATGTCTGATGCAGCTGCAGCTTCTTGCTTCTAGAAGTAATATCTGTAGTACTTACACATCTTGTGCAATATTTTAGAAATTAATGTTATATTAAATAATTAGTGAAGTGTGTGTGTGTGCGTGCACATTCACCTTGCAGTTGCCATCAGTAAAGATACTGGTATCATTTTGCGATTTCAAAATGTAAATCAGAGCGATGTACGATTTTACAATGTGGCAAAAAAGGTATAAAGAAATATTGTAAAACATAAACACATGTGTTCATTAAGTTACAAATCCAGGACAAAAAAAATTGTCACTGTGAACATACGAACCTACAGTTACAGTCATTTGCACACTCAATTACTGTATATTACAGTATAAGTGCTACATTGATTGCGAAGAAGTTATTATGTTTATGTTTCTGAACAAGAAATGCTAGATTTATACTCAGAATCAAAAGTAATATATATTTTATTCTAGACCAGGAGTCCTGTAGCTGTTATTAACAGATGTTATCAAAGTTTATGTAACCACACCCTGTTTATTAATAAAGTTACAGAGAACACAACTGGCCCTATTAAACAGATGTTTAATTATTTCATCCTCCACCTTCTTGTTTATGGGGACTTTTGAGACTATTCCAGTTGGCTCGCCATTCATCGAGCAAAATTGGGACATTGTTCCTTAGCCAAGTTAGGAAACTGCCCTTCCTTTAGCTGGGAAGACATCAGGGAAAGTGTAAGCACATGGTCAAATGTTAATTTGTTAACATTATAATAATAAAAAATAATTAATTCACAAAAATGGAGAAGCACCCATGCAAGAAGACCTCTGTGTGCCTTAGCTCATGGTCACAGTACCTAGTGACCCAGTAACAAAAATTCCACAAAGCTGGTACCACCGAATGTAGTAAAAAAAGCTCTTTATTCAAACGTCATTAAAATGACATTCAGTCAGTAATCAAAAAATGTAGCAATGGCGACAGCCCGCTGTTTCGAACTTGACGTCCTTTGTCAAGCCATACTGCTATAGAGCAGAATAAAGAGCTTTTTTACTACATTCGGTGGTGCCAGCTTTGTGGAATTTTTAAAAAATAATTCATAAATAGTTTCACTAAATTTATTAAAAGGAATAATTGTAAAGCAACACAAGCATGTTGGAATGTATGAGTAACAACTCAGGCAGAAGTGCCTATAGTTTTTATTTAAAAGTTATGTTACAGTGATGAAGAAATACAGAATGTGCACCAGGCATGTTGTTATAGACGGGGATAATAGGCTTAGGGCCCAAATCCTCTGGCACTGTGCTCCACATGTCAGGGCAATGAGTGCCCATCAGAGTGCCCCAAATACCATAGCGCCCATTACTATTGTCATGGTGCCAGAGCTGTTCTCTGTAGGCCTATGCACAGCACTGTGCGAGCCCCCATCTCACCAAGTGCCGACATCCATTACAGTGATGCTGGCACTACTACCTGGAGGCCATTTGGATGCTAATCAGTCTGGGTTTAATTGCTGTGGCTGCCAGGTAGCTCTGCCCCCACATCTCTGCAGTAGCTCTGTAGTCGTTGGGGTTCATGGGGCAGGAGCTAAGGCTCAAGTGTGCATCTGTGCCACAGAAGAAGAGGCACTACAATAACATGCACAGAGTGGGGTGATGGGTTTAGAGAGTGTATGCATTAGGTAAATGTAGAGGGAGAGTAAGTGGGTAATGCTTGCTGCACTTCATGTCTGGGGGCTAAGTTTGCAGGATTTCATGTCCGGGGCAACATTTTCTGTATTTCATGTCTGGAGGTAAAGCTTGCTGCATTTTGGTGGGTAATGCTTGGTTCATTACATGTGGGCAGTAACATTTGATGTTTTTCAAGTGTGGGGAGTAACATTTGCATTACATGTACAAATAAGGGTTTGCTTATTTTTACATCTGGGGTAATGTTTGCTGCATTTCATGTCGGGGGAGGGGAGTTTTGCTGCATCCCATGACTGGGGGCAACATTTACTGCATTTCATGTGTGGGAGTAAAATTTGTTGCATTTCATGTCTTGGGTTAATGTTTTCTGCATTTCATGTTTGTGTGGGGTAACATTTGCTTAATTTCATTTTGGGGGAGGAATAGCATTTACTGAATTTCATATGTGGGGTGTAAAGTTTGCTGCATTTCATTTATTGATGGTAGTATTTGTTGAATTTCATGTGTGTGGGGTAGTGTTTACAGCTTTTCATATATAGAGGTTATTTTTTGCTGCATTTTAAGTGTGGGAAATATTATTTGCTGCATTCATATCTGGAGTAATATTTGCTGCATTTCATGTGGGCAGTAACACTTGCTGTATTTCATGTGTGGTGAGTATCATTTGCAACATTTCATGTCGGGTGGGGGGGGTCAGTGCTTGCTGCATTTAATATCTGGGACATAATGGTTACTGCATTTCATGTTTTTGTTGTGTTGTCACTGGTATTGTTTGAAAGGAAATAAATATTGCAGCCTCCAGATTCCTCTCAGGTCAGGTTTCCTATAAGCACAAAAAAATTTGTCTCTGTCTAATCCTAGACATGAAGTGGTGAATTAAAATTTAGATCTTGCGAAAACTATAGATGTAGTGTTCTTGGACTTTGCAAAGGCTTTTGACACTGTTACTCACAATAGCCTGGTACAAAAGCTGAGGATACAGGGACAAGGAGAAAATGTGTGTATGAGGATAGAGGACTGGTTAAGGGATAGAAGGCAAAGAGTGGTGGTAAATAGAACATACTCAAAATGGGAAACTGTTAGCAGTGGGGTACCGAAGGGGTCAGTACTTGGTCCTAACCTTTACAATTTATTTATTAAAGCGGATCCGAAAACTAACTATAACAAGTAACTTGTCCATATATCTTATCTAAAGTTTAGATAGTTTACACAGAAAATCTAGCTGCAAACGGAAGCAGTAGATTTGGGCGCATGAGACAAGTGGACAAAAAGGGCGCCCCATTCACTCCCATTATAAATATCGTTTTTCGGGCGCCGAACAGGGAGAAAAAGGCACCCGAGATTATTAACGTTTTAACAAACGGCGCCCGGAGAATTTTAAGAATTTATAACTATGTTTGTGATGATTTAACTTTAGAAAATGAGCCCGTGACGAATAACGTTTATAAAGATACTAAATCACTATTTATAAAACATTTCTAAAACATTATTATCCACCCAAAAAAATTAATTACATTTTTTTATTTACATTTTTTATTTATTAATGTCTGTAAAACATTATTATCCATAGGGGGTCTTAGGTTTAGGCACCAACAGGGGGGTCTTAGGTTTTGGCACCAACAGGGGGGTCTTAGGTTTAGGCACCAACAGGGGGGTCTTAGGTTTAGGCACCAACTGGGGGGTCTTAGGTTTAGGCACCAACAGGGGGGTCTTAGGTTTAGGCACCAACAGGGGGGTCTTAGGTTTAGGCACCAACAGGGGGGTCTTAGGTTTAGGCACCAACTGGGGGGTCTTAGGTTTAGGCACCAACAGGGGGGTCTTAGGTTTAGGCACCAACAGGGGGTCTAGGGGTTAGGGAGAGGTACAGGGAGGGTTTTTAACAAACGTTAAAATAAGTTTCAGTTTACAAATAGGGAAGATTAACGTTTTAAGAATTGCCGATCTCATACACATTATTTAGTGATTTATAAACTCTTAAAACACTATTTCTAAACGAAATTCTACACAATATTTCAATAAACGATAATACTGTTTATCGTTTACACCACGCGCCCTTTTTTCCCGACGCCCTTTTTTGATGTACGCGCTGCAAACAGCTTTATTGGAAATTATTAATTCTTCCTGTGATACAATGACAGCAGCCATGTTGTTTGTAAACATTACACAGAGGCAGGCTTATCTGCATCTTGAGCAAAAAAAACCTAATCCCCTTCCTCCTCCCTCCTCCCCTCTGCCTCTGAAATCTCTGGCTAGTAATACCTCCCATGAGCCCTTGCTACTGTCTGAAAGTGCCTTGGCTCTCTGGAAACCCATGGGCGTGGCTTGTTTAGTTTATAGGGAATTAGAGTATTAAAACAAAAACAAAAAAGTATTTGGCTTGAGGAATGCCCTATAAACAACAGGAAAGGAACACAATTATGCAGTCAGTAAAAGTGCATCTCAGATCCACTTTAATGATCTAGTACCTAGGTTCTCAATGTGTGGTACACGTACCCCAGGGGGTACTTCTGATGGAACCAGGGGGTACTCGGGCTTGATATGCTTAACCAAGAATAAGAAATTTAGATTTTTAGAAAATTATGAATCTTATTTAAACAACATCAAATTGGTCATTTTTCATAACACAGGGCTTTGCAGGTTTATCAGGTTGCTGCACAGCCGTACAACTAAGCACACAAATATGAATATTACCTTGGAGGTGTCTGATTTCTCCTGTGATCCTTTGTTGTTTTTTTTCAGGCTTTCAGTGCCAGATTTTCCTTCCCTCTCCTTCCCACCCCCCTGCCCCATTCTGATTTGATTAGGACGGCGATCTGTCCTCTTCTCTGCCTCTCATAGGTATCAGCCTATGAGAGGACTTTGATTCCCAGCCGCTCTGAGCGACCAGCCGAGTGTCCCTTGTACAGTGCTGCACTCGATAGCAGAGCTGTATGGATGTAAACAAAGGGGATTTCTTTTCCCTTTCATTTACTAATGGCCTGCTAGCCACGATCGCAGCTAGCAGGCTGATTACGGAGCGGGCTCCGTCAATTGTCAGGGAACGATCGCGCATGCGCGTGTTTCCTGCTAAACTGCAGCTCAAGGACTGGAGGCCAATCGATGTTAGGCAGTCCTGGGGCTGCCGCCACGTTCACGCCCATTGGCGTGACATGGTCGTTAGGTAGTTAAAAGCAATAGTAAATGCTTGGAAATTGTTACATAGTTACATGGGTTGAAAAAAAGACATACGTCCTTCGAGTTCAACCAGAGAACAAAGAACAAAGCCTGCTCCCTCATATATCCCTGTTAATCCAGAGGAAGGCGAAAAACCCTTACAAGGCATGGTCCAATTAGCCCTAAAAGGAAAAAAATTCCTTCCCGACTCCAGATGGCAATCAGATAAAATCCCTGGATCAACATCATTGGGCATTCCTAGTAATTGTAGCCATGGATGTCTTTCAACGCAAGGAAAGCATCTAAGCCCCCTTTAAATGCAGGTATAGAAATTTGCCATAACTACTTCCTGTGGCAATGCATTCCACATCTTAATCACTCTTACTGTAAAGAACCCCTTTCTAAATAAATGGCTAAAACGTTTTTTCTCCATGCACAGATCATGTCCTCTAGTCCTTTGAGAAGGCCTAGGGACAAAAAGCTCATCTGCCAAGCTTTTATATTGCCCTCTGATGTATTTATACATGTTAATTAGATCCCCTCTAATGGCCCATACTCACGAGGGACTTTTGTCGCCTCAACACGCGGCGCGCGCGTGTTGCGGCGACAGGTCGCCCGTGAGTATGGGCCGCCGCACGCGCGCGCACCCCGAACTGTCGCCCGCCGCTCATGTCGCCATGCGATTGAAAGTTTCAATCGCATGGCGACAGTCGCCGCCGCACCTCCCCCGCAACTGTCGCTAGTCCGCGTGAGTATGCGGACTAGCGACAGCAACCTCCATTGTATCAAATGGAGCTTCCGGCGGGGGGAGGAGGAACGTCGGCGACAGCTTCCGCCTCGCCGCTGGTCCCTCTTCCGCGTGTGTACGCGGAGGGACCTGGCGAGAAGCTGTCGCCGGCCTGTCGCCCACACGCTCACGTGTGCTGGCGACAGGCAACATTTGCAGCCCGTGAGTACGGGCCTTTAGGCTTCTTTTCTCTAGACTAAATAAACCCAGTTTATCTAACCTTTCTTGGTAATTGAGACTAGTGATGGGCGAACACCTGGATGTTCGGGTTCGGGCCGAACAGGCCGAACATGGGCCAGATGTTCGGCATGTTCGGCCCGAACCCCGAACTCAATGCAAGTCAATGGGGACCCGAACATGCCGCAATACGGCCCCACTATGGGGTCGCAGGCATAAGGGGGAGCATGCCCCGATCGCGGGGGGGGGGGGGGGGGTCGGAAATTCCCCCCACCCCCTCCGCTAGCGCTCCCCCCTCTGCCCGCTTCCCCATAAGAAAGTTGGCGTAAAGTTAAATATTACCGGTGGTGGCTGCTGCAGTGGCTGGCTGGCAGTGGTGTGAGTGAGGACTAGGAGGAGGAGTCCGAGTATGACGCGTTGAGGCCAGGCAGCGGGCGGTTCAGCGGTAGTACCTCACGTCCTCTACGTGATGACGCATACGATGGTACGCGTGACGCGTACCCTCGTATGCGTCATCACGTAGAGGACGTGAGGTCAGAGAAAGGGCGGAAGTACCACAAGGGTACTACCGCTGAACCGCCCGCTGCCTGGCCTCAACGCGTCATACTCGGACTCCTCCTCCACATTCACACCACTGCCAGCCAGCCACTGCAGCAGCCACCACCAGTAATATTTAACTTTACGCCAACTTTTTTATGGGGAAGCGGGCAGAGGGGGGAGCGCTAGCGGAGGGGGTGGGGGGAATTTCTGACCCCCCCCCCGCGATCGGGGCATGCTCCCCCCTTATGCCTGCGACCCCATAGGGGGGCGGTATTCGGCCGAACAGGGCCCTGTTCGGCCCTGTTCGGCCAGGCATTTAGTAGTTCGGGCGAACCCGAACGGTTTGGCCGAACACCATCAGGTGTTCGGCCGAACTCGAACATCACCCGAACAGGGTGATGTTCTGCAGAACCCGAACAGTGGCGAACACTGTTCGCCCAACACTAATTGAGACCTTCCATCCCGCGTATCAATTTTGTTGCTCGTCTCTGCTCCTGCTCTAAAACTGCAATATCTTTCCTGTAATGTGGTGCCCAGAACTGAATTCCATATTCCAGATGTGGCCTTACTCGAGAGTTAAACAGGGGCAATATTATGCTAGCATCTCAAGTTTTTATTTCCCTTTAATGCATCCCAAAATTTTGTTAGCTTTAACTGCAGCTGCTTGGCATTGAGTACGATTATTTAACTTGTTGTCGATGAGTACTCCTAAGTCCTTCTCCAAGTTTGATGTCCCCAACTGTATCCCATTTATTTTGTATGGTGCTAGACCATTTGGTACGACCAAAATGCATGACTTTACATTTTTCAACATTGAATTTCATCTGCCATTTATGTGCATTTATATAGCCATCCTATCCAGATCCTGTTGCAGTATGTCCCTATCTTCAAGTGAGTTGATGATTCTGCACAATTTTGTGTCATCTGCAAAAATAGCAACATTGCTAGAACCAATTATCATGTACTGTGATTAAATATATATTTGTAAAGGGGTACTTGGGATAATGTTTACTATGCTAGGGCGTACTTGGTAAGTACAGGGTTTTAAAAGGGGTACATGCCAATAAAATGTTGAGAAACACTGATCTAGTAGATGGAATACAGAGTAACGTAGTCATCTTTGCAGATGATACAAAATTATGCAGAATTATCAACACTAAGACTGATAGTGACATATTATAACAGGACCTAGACAACATGACCATAAGAGATGGCCCGAATCTCAGATTTTAGGCTTGTGAACTTTCGCGGACCGCAATAGACTAGAATAGAATAGAATAGACTAGAATAGAATAGAATAGAATAGAATAGATGGGGAGGCAAACTTTGAAAACTAGAAAAATTTATGCTGGCCACAAAAGTGATGGAAAAGATGTTTCAAGGGGTCTAACACCTGGAGGGGGGCATGGCGGAGTGGAATACATGCCAAAAGTCCCCAGGAAAAATCCGGATTGGACGCAAAGCAGCTTTTAAGGGCAGAGATCACATCGAATGCTAAATTGCAGGCCTTAAAGTGCTTTAAAACATCTTGCATGTGTATACATCAATCAGGGAGTTTAATTAGAATACTGCTTCACACTGACACACCAAACTCACTGTGTAACGCACCGCAAACAGCTGTTTGCGTAGTGACGGCCGTGTTGGACTGGTGCGCACCATGGCCAGAGTGCAGGCCGTGGCGGTTTTCAAGCCCATCTGGTCGCCGGGCTGTGGTAGCTCAATGATAGAACAACAGTGACTGTCCAGCTGATCAAATTTGGTCTGTCCACAATGAAGCAACAACCTTATTATCTTTGGTGTGCCACCCCGCGAGACACTCATATAGCCGGCGGTCATTGCTTCATTGTGATACGCAAGCCCCTTCACCGCGGCAAGGTAATGATCACGAAGGGGAATGGGCACATGTACATGCCTTTTGTTTTGTTGTTGCAGCTGCAGTGCAGCCAGAAAAATTAGGCAGGCTTGTACACACACCAGAAAAACTATTATAGCGGCTGCTGCTAGCAGCGGCCTTAAAAATTCAGGAATCCGCCTGGAGTCCTGGACCCTGTTGGTGGTGGCAGAGAAGGCAGTCAAGCGGCCTGCGGGCAGAGATGCTGTGTGGGGAGTGACTTAGTCTTGGGGCAGGCAGCCAGTCACACGGCATGCAGGCAGAGATGCTGTGTGTGGGGACTGACTTAGTCTTCGGGTGGGCAGTAGCCCTCCGGGATCCATGCCTCATTCATTTTGATAAAGGTGAGGTACTGAACACTTTTGTGACTTAGGCGACTTCTCTTCTCAGTGACAATGCCTCCAGCTGCGCTGAAGGTCCTTTCTGACAGGACGCTTGAGGCAGGGCAAGACAGAAGTTGGATGGCAAATTGGGACAGCTCTGGCCACTTGTCAAGCCTGCGCACCCAGTAGTCCAAGGGTTCATTGCTGCTCACAGTGTCTACATCGACACTTAAGGCCAAGTAGCCGGCTACCTGCTGGTCCAGGCGTTTGTCTAAAGAATGTCTGCATGTCCGACATCACCATGAGATCGCTGGAGCATCCTGTCCTTGCCTGCGTGGACATGGGAGAAGGATTACTGGCAGTGCTACCTTAATTGCGTTGTGCTGTGACATCACCCTTAAACGCACTGTAAAGCATAGTTGCCAGCTTGCTCTGCAAGTGCTGCATCCTTTCTGACTTCAGGTAAGTTGGTAACATGTCCGCCACTTTGTGCCTATACCGAGGGTCTAGTAACGTGGCCACCCAGTACACCTCATTCCCCTTGAGTTTTTTTTATGGGGGTCCCTCAACAGCCTGGACAGCATGAAAGACGCCATCTGCACAAAGTTGGATGCAGACATACTATCCATCTCCTCTTGCTCTTCCTCAGTGACGTCAGGTAAGTCCTCCTCCCCCCAGCCATGAACAATACCACGGGAACGTCGAACAGCACAAGCCCCCTGTGACGCCTGCTGCGGTTGTTCTTCTGCCACTGCCTCCTCCTCCAAAGAAACACCTTCCTCATCATCTGACTCCTCTTCCCCACACGACTCTTCCTCCTCCTTCCCCCTCTGTGCTGCCGCAGGTGTTGAGGAAACATTTGATGTAAATTGCTCCCACAACTGTTCCTGCCATAACTGTTCCTCTTCATGCTCTTCCACAGCTTGATCCACCACTCTAAGCGTGGCACTCTCCAAGTAAGTGTACAGGATCAAGTCGCTGATGGTGCCTTCACTGCGACTCACCAGGTTGGTCACCTCCTCAAACGGCCGCATGAGCTTGCATGCATTTCGCATGAGTGTCCAGTTGTTGGGCCAGAACATCCCCATTTCGCATGAGTGTCCTTTTACTGTAATTGTACAGGTACTGGGTGATGGCTTTCTCCTGTTCTAGCAGGCGAGAGAACATGACCAGGGTCGAATTCCAGCGAGTTGGATATCACATATCAAGCGTCTTACCAGCAAGTTGTTTCTCCGCTGAATGTCCGCAAAGCGTGCCATGGTCGTGTAAGACCGCCTGAAATGCCCACACAACTTCCTGGCCTGCTTCAGGACGTCCTCTAAGCCTGGGTACTTTGACACAAATCTTTGAATGCCATGCAGGGTACATGTGTCAGCTTGCACAATTTCAATGCGGTAATGAGATTGCTGCCGTTGTCACACACCACGTTGCTGATCTCCAGCTGGTGCGGGGTCAGCCACTGATCCACCTGTTTGTTAAGAACAGCCAGGAGAGCTGGTCCAGTGTGACTCTCCGCTTTGAGGAAAGACATATCTAATATGTCTAATATGGCGTGACACCGTCGTACCTTGCATGCAGCATAGGCCCTGGGGAGATGGGGCTGTGTAGCTGGAGAGGAGATCGCAGCACCAGTAGAGTTGAACTGCCACTCAGCCAAGGAGGAGGAGGACGACGACAGCGAAGAGGATGTAGCAGGAAAAGAGGAGGTGGCAGGAGGCCTGCCTGTAAGCCATGGAGGTGTCACAAGTTGGTCCGCTGCACAGCCACATACACCCTGCTTGCCATCGGTCACCAGGTTGACCCAATGGGCTTCACGGTACAGTTTGGGTATCGCCTTTTTAGAAAAATAATTGCGGCCTGGTATCTTCCACTGTGGTGTCCCAATGGCCACAAATTTACGGAAGGCCTCAGAGTCCACCAGCTTGTATAGCAGTGGGGTCCCACAGGGGCAGTGGGGTCCCACAGGAGTCTGTATAGCAGTGTATAGCAGTGGGGTCCCACAGGGGTCTGTTCTGGGTCCAGTGCTCTTCAATTTATTTATTAATGACCTAGTAGATGCAGTAGTGAGCAATGTTGCTATTTTTGCAGATGATACAAAATTGTGCAGAATCATCAACTCTCAGGAAGATAGTGTCATATTGCAACAGGATCTGGATAGGATGGCTATATGGGCACATACATGGCAGATGAAATTCAATGTTGACAAATGTAAAGTCATGCATTTTGGACGTACTAATGGTCTAGCACCATACAAGATAAATGGGATACAGTTAGGGACATCAAACTTGGAGAAGGACTTAGGAGTACTCATTGACAACAAGTTAAATAATCGTACTCAATGCCAAGCAGCTGCAGCTAAAGCTAACCAAATTTTGGGATGCATTAAAAGGGAAATAAAGTCTCGAGATGCTAGCATAATATTGCCCCTGTTTAACTCTCTAGTAAGGCCACATCTGGAATATGGAATTCAGTTCTGGGCACCACATTACAAAAAAGATATTGCAGTTTTAGAGCAGGTGCAGAGACGAGCAACAAAATTGATACGTGGGATGGAAGGTCTCACTTATCAAGAAAGGTTAGATAAACTGGGTTTATTTAGTCTAGAGAAAAGACGCCTTAGAGGGGATCTAATTAACATGAATAAATACATCAGAGGGCAATATAATAGCTTGGCGGATGAGCTTTTTGTCCCTAGGCCTTCTCAAAGGACTAGAGGACATGATCTGCGCATGGAGGAAAAACGTTTTAGCCATTTATTTAGGAAAGGGTTCTTTACAGTAAGAGTGATTAAGATGTGGAATGCATTGCCACAGGAAGTCGTTATGGCAAACTCTATACCTGCATTTAAAGGGGGCTTAGATGCTTTCCTTGCATTGAAAGACATCGATGGCTACAATTACTAGGTAATGCCTAATGATGTTGATCCAGGGATTTTATCTGATTGCCATCTGGAGTCGGGAAGGAATTTTTCCCTTTAGGGGCTAATTGGACCATGCCTTGTAAGGGTTTTTTCACCTTCCTCTGGATCAACAGGGATATGTGAGGGAGTAGGCTGGTGTTGTACTTTATACTGGTTGAACTCGATGGACGTATGTCTTTTTTTAACCAAAATAACTATGTACCTATGTAACTATGTAACAGCTGGCGAGCTAACAGTTCTGCGTTGCCAGCTGTCAGACGCCAAGCAAGGGGGTGACTGGCAGAAAATGACTTCTTCCACTCAAAGATTTTCTTCACAGACACCTGGCTGCTGTGGGCAGAGGAGCAGGAACGGCTGAAGGTCAGAGGCGGAGTGGAGGAGGGTGGCTGTGAAGGCGCAAGGGAGAAAGCGACTGAAGATGCTGCACCTGAAGGAGAAAGAGGAGAAGGAGGGTGGCTTTTCTTTTGTGTGCTGCTTTTGCTTAGGTGCTCTTCCCATTGCAGTTTGTGCCTTTTCTCCATGTGCCTTCGTAAGGCACTTGTCCCTACTTGAGTGTTGGCCTTTCCATGGCTCAATTTTTGGAGGCAGAGAGAACAGATGGCATTGATGCAATCTGAGGCAGACACATTAAAAAATTTCCAAACCGCTGAGGCCCCCTGGGGTGATGGCACTATGGTGGCATCAGCAGCTGACGTTGAAGGGCATGTTGGCTGACTGTACATAGGTGGCGATACATGGCGCCGGCCACTGCCACCAGCTGTTTCTGACAACGAGCTCCCCCTGCTTCTTTCAGAAACTCGTCTCCTCCTACTCCTCTCTGACTACCCCTCTGAACTGTCCCCTTGGTCATCTTGTCCATAAGGAACCCATTTGGGATCCGTATCATCATAATCATCATAATCATCCTGCCCAGCTTCGCTTGCCTCAGACACCTCCAAAACTGCATCAACAGCAGGTACTTCATCATCCTCCTCCTCACACGTTACGTACAGTGTCGCCACCTAACTCAGACATATGAGGTGGTGTAACTTGTTTAGCGCCTTCATCTGGTTGTAACAATAATGTCTGTGAATCAGTTAATTCCCCATCAATTAACTCCTGCGAAGTGTCAAACGCAGCAGATGTGGTGCTTGTAGTAGCGCTGGTGGCTGCAGAAGATGAGTTGTTCTGTGTTAAATAGTCAACGACGTCCTGACAATCTTGGGAGTTGATGGGACGTGCCTTCTTCTGAGCACTGTACTTTGGGCCAGGGCAGCATGAAATCACATCAACACGACCTAGCACAGACCTGCCGTATGGCCTTCCTCTGGGTCTGCCTCTATCTCTGCCTCTACCTGTTTTGTCTGTTGTGTCCATATAGGGGGGGGGGGGGGGGGTTGAAGTGGAAGGTATGCACTGACTTGACTATTACTATGTGCAGTCACACAGGTGCAGTTAACAGGTATGCACGGAGTGGTATATCACACTGCGTGCACTCACGTAGGTAGGTGGGTGCACTGAACACAACAGGTAGGTATATGCAGTGATGAGGTGGGTGCACTGAACCCAACAGGTAGGTATATACAGTGATGGGTATTACAATGTGCACCTATAACACACAGACAGGTAGCGGACAGGCACAGTGACACTGCGTGCGCTCAACTCACGTGGGTAGTTGGGTGGGTGCACTGTAAACAACAGGTAGGTAGGTATATGCAGTGATTGGTATTACAATGTGCACCTGTCACACACACAGGTAGTCACTGAATGTGCTGGGCCTGGCAGTGGCACACACACAGTATGAATTATCAAGGCTGTCTATGCAACGCAAGCGTCAGTGGGACACACAGAAAAAAAAATAGATCACAAGAACAAGATTAGCTCTCAAAAGAGCTGTTGTGGGGTGCTATTTTAGCAATAAGAATTTGCAAGGAGCAAGCTAAGAAGCCTACAAGAGCCTAACTAATCTTTCCCTATGAGAGTCTGCAGCAACAGCTGTCCCTTGCCTATTTACTGCAGGCACACGAGTGAGTAAAATGGCCAGCGATGCCTGCCTTTTATAAGGGGGGGGAGTGGTTCCAGGAGGGAGTGCAGCCTGATTGGCTACAATGTGCCTGCTGACTGTGATGTAGAGGGTCAAAGTTGACCCTAATGGTGCACTATGGGGGCGAACCGAACTTCCGGAAAAGTTTGCGGTTCTCCGCGATCGCGAACCCCCCGAAGTTCGCCTGGAACCGTTAGCCGACAATAGAGCAAGAGAACCAGTCCTTTAAACCAGCACCACACAAGAATGAAGTTCAATCAATCAATTTATTTATATAACAAAGTTAATTTCTCACAAGAAACATGTTAAAAACACTTAAAATCAGTCATGCTGCCCAATACAATGACAATCATAATGCAAGTGCAAATCAATATACTATAGACATATATATATATATTATGAAATACTAATGCGCCTGGATATATATTAGTATGGCTGATTATAATCAGCAATTAACACTGTAGAGTGCTCAAAACAGAGCTGCTCACAGTGATTGAATCCGGGTTCAGTATATGACTCATAAACAGTACAGTGATATAACAATGTCGTACAAATAGTGAACACACAGTGTAAAAAGCCAACCATCAATATGATGCATACAATATATAAGATGCAATATGATCAATTAGAGTGAAGAAAAAGATCCTAAAGTGAATAGTGATACTCAATGAAGTGACCATGATACTGCATACTGAAAAGTGGACACAGTAAAGAATGCAATATACTTATCCGGACAGCGCAATAAAGAGGGCAGCAGAGCAATGAAGGAGCCCCCGGCGGATGTCTCCACCGGTTCCGCGGCCGCAACGCCGCTTTGTCAAGAGCAGGGGGGACTCGTGTGTGGTAATGGCGATAGACGCCAAGTTTTATAGTGAGAGGAGGCGGAGATCACGTGATCGCGTGACGCACGCGAATCACGCGCTCCGTCTGGCCAATGACGCCGCAGGAGGCTGGGAAGGCGGGGAGAGGAAGACGCAGAGTCCACGCTGGAGCGCATTAAGGAACTAGGTGTGAGTCCTAGAGGCAACAGGCGAAGCAGAGGGGAGCGGCCATGAAACCCACGCTGGAGCGCAAACAGGAAGTAAGTATCAACTAAAAGAAATACTACATTAGAATGCATCAACATATCAATAGAATCAAAAAGTACTTCAATAAGTATCATCTCAGTTCCATCCACCTACAGGGTTATAAATTGCCAACCATATTAACATTATATATATATATTGATAACGACAGTATAGTAGATAGACATTCCAAACATACAGTCCAATGCGTGTCTGATTAGAGTTCCTGGGTACAGTTTATGTACACCAGGGACCAACAATGAGGTCCCCCAGTATATCATATCCGGAAAACAAATTCAGGGGGATCCAAATGTCCATCTGCTTAATATCACACATTTGTGACACATGAGACCTGCAAATCCAGCGAAAAAGAGGTCCAGGGCAAAGATCTCAATCCACAATCAGTCCCACAGAGTCCGAGTTCACATGACCACAAGTAACCCAACAGGAACATGATAACAAACAGGTATGTATATAGAGATATCCATGATTCTCAATCTGCAGAGTAAACAGAACAATCATCAAAATACAGTATACACTCAAATTCTATTCATTACAAAAAACCAGTAAAATCAATCTCCTCATTAAGTCCATGTGGAGATTTAGTGTTGAGCATGTAAATCCATCTGGCCTCTTTTTGCAATAAAAGCCTGACCAAATCACCTCGTCTAACCGTAGATTTAACCTGTTCAAGACCATAAATCTGAATACTCGAATAACTACCCATGTGGGCATGTAAAAAATGAGAAGCTACTGACGTCAAGGTTTTGCCCTCCCTAAAATCCCTTTCGGCTAACCTGATCTTAGATAGATGTTGTTGGATTCTCTTTTTCAGTACGTTCTTCGTTTGCCCAACATAAATCTTCGGACAGCTGCATCTTAAAGCATATATAACACCATGAGACTTACAGTTCACATATTGTTTGATTTTTTTTTTTGGAACCGTTAGCCGGTGAACCGTTCAGGCCATCTCTAATGGCCATATGCGCAGGCACATGGCAGATGAAATATAATGTTGATAAATGTAAAGTAATGTAATTTAGATGTACCAATGGTAGATCATCATATAAAATAAATGGCATACAGCTCGGAAAATCTGACTTGGAGAAGGATTTAGGAATACTGGTTGATAACAAGTTAGGTAATCGCATACAATGCCAAGCAGCGGTAGCTGAAGCAAATAAAATTCTGGGATGCATAAAAAAGGGAAATTATATCTCAAGATGCTAGTATACTACTCCCTCTGTATAAATCACTTGTGAGGCCACATCTGGAGTACGGAATACAGTTTTGGGCACCACACTATAGAAAGGACATTGACTTTCTGGAATGAGTAGAAAGATGGGCAACCAATTAATCAGAGAGATGGAAGATCTCACGTAACAAGAAAGATTAAACAAACTGGCCTTATTTAGCTTGGAAAAAAGGCGACTGAGAGGTAACCTGATTAACATGTATAAATACATCAGAGGATAATACAGAAGCTTGGCAGATGAGCTTTTTGTCACTAGGGTTGTACGACGGACAAGTGGACATGATTTGCGTGTGAAGGAAAAAAGTGTTGCCATCTATTTAGAAAAGGGGTCCTTCACAGTGAGAGTGGTTAAAATCTGGAACATCTTAACTCAGGAAGTAGTTATGGCAAACTCTATATCTGCATTTAAAGGGAACTTGAATGCTTTCCTTGCATTAAACAACATCCACGGTTATAATTTTTAGGTAACTCCCAGAAGAGTTGATCCAGGGATTTATCTGACTGCTATCTGGAGTTGGCAAGGAATTTTTCCCTTTAAGGCTAATTGGCCCAGGCCTTTTAAGGTTTTTTTTGCCTTCCCCTATCTATTGGGTCTAGATCTTCCCCGATCTATTGGGATATGTGCAGGTTCAGGATGGTGTTTTATTTATTTACTAGTGACCTTAGCCCGTTTAAAAACGGGCTAGGTCTGTCACCACATTGCTGCGCGCCCCGCATGTGCTCACCCACCGCGTGCGCTCCCCGCACATGCACAAGTGCACCTGCCTAGTGCATGCCCCACAGTGCCCCGCCCGCCGCGCGCATGCCCGCCGCACACGCCTGTCCCTTCCGGCTCCGTCCTCCCTCAGTTCTTCACAGTGTCTCTGTATGTCCCTGCACATGCGCAGTAGTGCAAAACATGACACACACACACACACACACACACACACACACACACACACACACACACACACACACACACACACACACACACACACACACAAGTGCAGGGATGCAGAGACACTTGATTATTATTATATATGATTTATTTATTTTTTTCTGTTTGGACTTGATGGATGGATGTCTTTTTTCAATCAAACTAACTATGTAACTATGTAATGAGATTTATAGGTTTGAATATTTAAAAACCTTTTATTTTCCACAGAACCCTCACCTGATAGGCTGTCACTGAGCTGGAGGAGGACCGTGACAACACAAGTGGTGGCAGCCATAGAGCTCCGGACTTCATTAGTGCAGCTTTGGCCAAAAAACGCCATGGTGGCTGAGGGAGGTGGGGTGTACAAATAATGCTCATTTTTTGGCAAACAGGTGAGTTATTCAGCTGTTTAACCAATGATCCAACTATAGGGAATAATGAGGAGTAAACTAAATTTAAGCTATATTTCACTGTAGGTACTCTTTAAAGAGGAACTCCAGTGATAATAATGTAATAAAAAAAGTGATTCATTTTTACAATAATTATGTATAAATGATTTAATCAGTGTTTGCCCATTGTAAAATCTTTTAAATCCCAGATTTATATTCTGAGATTTAGTACGTACTCAGAATTTCTTTGTGGGAGGGGTTTCACCACAATATCAGCCATACAGCGCCCCCTGATGGTCTGTTTGTGAAAAGCAATAGATTTCTCATGCAAAAGGGGGTATCAGCTACTGATTGGGATAGAGTTCAATTCTTGGTCGGAGTTTCTCTTTAAGTCACCCATATGTCCAGAAACCTGAAGGCCACTCGAACTGTGCCCCTCGCAAGAGAAAAGGGCTGCTACCAAAACATCTGTTGTTATGAATAGTGAACTTGTGCATATTCATTTATTAATGCAGGGTTTGCTCTGTTTCCCCAGCAAAACATCATCTGTAAACATTTTGCACACATGATCAGTTATACCAGGTTGATTTGTCCACAGAAAACAAGGGTGCCTTGTATCATATACTCATACAGTGAACATGCCATTTACAATATATTCTGTTCATGGAATATACAGTGGGTTGCAAAAGTATTCGGCCCCCTTGAAGTTTTCCACATTTTGTCACATTACTGCCACAAACATGCATCAATTTTATTGGAATTCCACGTGAAAGACCAATACAAAGTGGTGTACATGTGAGAAGTGGATCGAAAATCATACATCATTCCAAACATTTTTTACCAATAAATAACTGCAAAGTGGGATGTGCGTAATTATTCGGCCCCCTGAGTCAATACTTTGTAGAACCACCTTTTGCTGCAATTACAGCTGCCAGTCTTTTAGGGTATGTCTCTACCAGCTTTGCACATCTAGAGACTGAAATCCTTGCCCATTCTTCTTTGCAAAACAGCTCCAGCTCAGTCAGATTAGATGGACAGCGTTTGTGAACAGCAGTTTTCAGATCTTGCCACTGATTCTCGATTGGATTTAGATCTGGACTTTGACTGGGCCTTTCTAACACATAGATATGTTTTGTATTAAACCATTCCATTGTTGCCCTGGCTTTATGTTTAGGGTCATTGTCCTGCTGGATGGTGAACCTCCGCCCCAGTCTCAAGTCTTTTGCAGTCTCCAAGAGGTTTTCTTTCAAACTTGCCCTGTATTTGGCTCCATCCATCTTCCCATCAACTCTGACCAGCTTCCCTGTCCCTGCTGAAGAGATGCACCCCCCGAGCATGATGCTGCCACCACCATATTTGACAGTGGGGATGGTGTGTTCAGAGTGATGTGCAGTGTTAGTTTTCCGCTACACATAGCGTTTTGCATTTTGGCCAAAACGTTCCATTTTGGTCTCATCTGACCAAAGCACCTTCTTCCACATGTTTGCTGTGTCCTCCACATGGGTTGGGGCAAACTGCAAACGGGACTTCTTATGCTTTCTGTTAACAATGCCTTTCTTCTTGCCACTCTTCCATAAAGGCCAACTTTGTACAGTGCATGACTAATAGTTGTCCTATGGACAGAGTCTCCCACCTGAGCTGTAGATCTCTGCAGCTCGTCCAGAGTAACCATGGGCCTCTTGACTGCATTTCTGATCAGCGCTCTCCTTGTTCAGCCTGTGAGTTTAGGTGGATGGCCTTGTCTTGGTACGTTTACAGTTGTGCCATACTGCTTCCATTTCTGAATGATCGCTTGAACAGTGTTCCGTGGGATGTTCAAGGCTTTAGAAATCTTTTTGTAGACTAAACCTGCTTTAAATTTCTCAATAACTTAATCCCTGACCTGTCTTGTGTGTTCTTTGGACTTCACGGTGTTGTTGCTCCCAATATTCTCTTAGACAACCTCTGAGGCCGTCACAGAGCAGATGTATTTGTACTGACATTAGATTACACAAAGGTGCACTCTATTTAGTTATTAGCACTCATCAGGCAATATCTATAGGCAACTGACTGCACTCAGATCAAAGGGGGCTGAATAATTATGCACACACCACTTTGCAGTTAATTATTTGTAAAAAATGTTTGGAATCATGTATGATTTTCGTTCCACTTCTCATGTGTACACCACTTTGTATTGGTCTTTCATGTGGAATTCCAATAAAATTGATTCACGTTTGTGGCAATAATATGACAACATGTGGAAAACTTCAAGGGGGCCGAATACTTTTGCAACCCACTGTATGTGTATGCAGTTTGCACACCTTATCTGCACACAGTAAAGGTGTTCAAATTTGTGATCAGATTTTTCAAATCATATTGTACAAAAGCAGAGAAGCCCAGGCAATCCTGAGTGAACACATTATCGATTGACGTGGCTTGCAGAACTTCATGCAATTGATCAGAACTGGTTTAGATTTGATTGCAAATTGGATTCTTTGTTGCTATAGATCAGGGGTCTCAAACTCAATTTACCTGGGGGGCCGCAGGAGGCAAAGTCAGGATAAGGCTGGGCCGCATAAGGAATTTCACAATCGCGGCGCATCACCGCCTCTGCCCGCCCCTCTCACTCTTCCTTCACAGAGAGGGGTGGGGAGAGGCGGCGATTCGTGCGGCGATTGACATCAGGAGGGGCAGAGCTGAAGCTGAAAACTCTGCCCCTTCCAGGAAATGCCGGCGGATTTCCCCCCGGCAATTTGGGGGCTCTGCAGCCCTCGTTTCATGCAATTGATCATAACTGGTTTAGATTTGATTGCAAATTGGATTCTTTGTTGCTATAGATCAGGGGTCTCAAACTCAATTTACCTGGGGGGCCGCAGGAGGCAAAGTCAGGATAAGGCTGGGCCGCATAAGGAATTTCACAATCGCGGCGCATCACCGCCTCTGCCCGCCCCTCTCACTCTTCCTTCACAGAGAGGGGTGGGGAGAGGCGGCGATTCGTGCGGCGATTGACATCAGGAGGGGCAGAGCTGAAGCTGAAAACTCTGCCCCTTCCAGGAAATGCCGGCGGATTTCCCCCCGGCAATTTGGGGGCTCTGCAGCCCTCGTTTAGAGGCGGGGATGCGGCGGATTACTTGGGAGCACTGAAGCAAACTATAAGGAAGCTTTTGCCGGCGAGGGCCACAAAATATTGTATCGAGGGCCGCAAATGGCCCGCGGGCCGCGAGTTTGAGACCCCTGCTATAGATCATTTACATTTAATATTTTCTTTGAATCTGAATGGTCTTAATAATAAAATTGTTTTCAAGATGAAAAATGTGCCACTTTCAAGTGAGTTTTATACTCCTTAGTGACCATTTGTCATAAAAAATATACTGTCCAAAGACTCCATAATATTTTAGAGTCTCCGTGGTATAAAAATGTAAAGTGGTATGGAGTTGTAAAAAGTGTGCAGATTATAGTGGATGCTAATTTGCATGGAAGGCATTGCTTCCTGTTTTCACACCTCATTTTCATCAATTTTAAACACAGCTATGCGTACATTACTATTTTAAGAACACAGCAGTAAAACCAGAGCCAATTCTGGTTGAGAATGGGCCAGGCTAAGCAGGGGTTAAGACACATTACACTTTTTTTTTGTAATTTTCATAATATTCTTGATTTAAAAAATTCATTTTTGGGGGGAAAAATCTCATAAGCTTTGAAAAAAATGCATTTTTTGGGGGGGAAAATCTCATAAGCTTTTGCATAAGGACTGAAAACTGAAAAAATAAATTGCTTCCACACATGAAGCATGCCAGTATAGCCAGTTCTCATTAAACTTTACTTGCAGAGTTGCAGTGTGTAGATTCTATGTGCAATATTTATCTGTGTAGATTGGAAAGGAAAACTGACCATTTTTCATTGGCTCCAGTCATAATTACACTTCCACCACAGTCACACTTTCATACCACAGCCTGCTTAGAAGCCCAAATATTGCTGTCATAAGCAATTTGTCTGATAGCTATAACAAGCAAGTAAAATTATATCTTGGCTGAAATGCTTCCAAGTGAGAAAGACGCCCTATAGAAAACATTCATTCATTTCCTTTTATTACCTGGCTTGGAGCCCATAACTCAGCAAATAATATATGTGATGCTGCTTAAGGTACACTGAAATTTCAGTGATCTGCATAATAACATAATATAAGAAGAATCTGTCGAAACCTGCATGACCTTTTCCCCAAGAACTCTTCACTGAGAGATGTGGCAAAAGAATGCTTTTTTCTCATTCTCCGGCAGACTTCAATAGGTACATACTTTTACTGATACTATGTAAAGTTCAGTGTTGTAATGAAATGCACTGTAGTCTTTCCCTGTATGCGTGTCTTCGTACAACATGCAATGTTACTTTCTAAGGGTTCATAATAAACGTGCCATTTAGTAGCCCAATTACTGGGAGTAAGTCCCTCCAGGTTCACAAAATACTGCAACCGAATAGGAGTATTTGCAACAACTCACGTCAGCAGTTGACACGCAGTGTGGTTACTGCCTGGTAAAAAAACACTGCATGTCACGTCAAGGGGCCTCGAAAAATTGCTCAGCTATTAAAGCTACTAATTAGTTGTCCAAAATTATACGTTGAAAACCTGACTGCCTAACTGCAATAAAGTGCCCTTTGTTTCTAAAGAAAAGTAGCACTTTTTTAGATCTCCTGATTTAAGATTGGCAAATTACAATGGGTAATGTTGTGACGAATACAACATACTACAATAAAGAACTGTGGTGTTCAAGTAAAATGTCCTTTTTGCTAGTGTGTCCCAGATCACCACATTAAAAAGTCTTTTAAGCTATACACTGCTAGATTTTATATTGAGAAATAATAATGGTGGCTGGCAGTCCATTATACCAGTACTAAATTTATGAATATGCAACATATCTATCAACAAATCAATCAATCCTATATTAAATTTTTTTATGGCTGCAACTAAAACTTCCCCTTTATCAGATCGACAAATTTTCCATGCAGATAACAGAAGTACAACTAAAGGTGCATACACACCTATGTTTCGATGAGGGGGGGGGGGGGGGGTGACGGACGATGGAGTGACCACAGGCTGAAGGCGGAGAGTGGGATCTTCAAGGAAGTTGGCTGCCGCTCGACCAAGTTTATCCGCCAGGTGGATTGCTTGCCAAGTGGCCGTCCTCGGTACACACGACTGACTATATGCTGAGGCAGTTGTTATTGGCTGCCTTGGCCAACATTAGCCAGTCAAGTGTACAAGGCCCTAATGCTGAATGAAATCTTGGGTTATCTTAAACGTTTTCAGTTTTTTTTTTTACTTAGACTAAGTAAAAATAACATTCAATGGCTGCAGTACTAGTGCTTTGTATACATGCTAGATGACTGTCAGTGGCCATTCAGGATGGTCTTGGCCAAGAATCTAATATATGTTAAGATGTCTTTTGACAGAGCATAAAGAAAAAGCATGCTGGATCTTTAGCAACAGTGATGTCCGACCATTGCCCAAGCCCATTGTCCTTCTTCCAATTAAAGTTGCTATGTCATGCATCATGCAATTATCCCTCCTCCCCCTCGCTATAGCAAAAGAACATATTGTGAGGTGATGGCCTTGTGATGCATCTATATAGCTCCCGGCACCAAATTGTTGCCTGAGGGATCAAGTCCAGGTCCCCATGGGTGAAAACCTTTGGGCTTGTATGCACATGTTTACAAGTGGGATAATCAGGGATCCGTTGAAAAGGGCGCCTGAGCTGCCTGTATGTAAAGGGCACCTTCATAGACATCAATGTTATTTCTGCAAGTATCGGCTACAAGGTAGTGAAAAAGGGTGCGCGCGTTTTAATATAGGCTACAAGCGGGCGCCCCTTGGTAGCCCATATTTTATTTGGCTACTTTCGGCTACAGTAGAGCACCCCTTTGTAGCCCATATTTTTTTGGCTACAGTAGGGCGCCCCTTTGTAGCCCATATGTTTTATGGCTACAAGGGTTTCAGCTACAGTAGGGTGCCCCTTTGTAGCCCATATTTTTTTCGGCTACAAGGTTTTCGGCTACAGTAGGGTGGCCCTTTGTAGACATTTTTTTTGGCTACAAGGTTTTCGGCTACAGTAGGGCTCCCCGTTGTAGCCCATATTTTTTATTCAGCTACAAGGTTTTTGGCTACAAGGTTTTTGATTCTGCTACAAAAGGGCACCCCTTTGTAGCCCATATTTTTTTCTGCTACAAGGTTTTTGGCTACAGTAGGGTGGCCCTCTGTAGCCAGGTTTTTTTGGGCTACAAGGTTTTCGGCTACAGTAGGGCTCCCCGTTGTAGCCCATATTTTTTATTCGGCTACAAGGTTTGTGGCTACAAGGGTTTTGATTCTGCTACAAAAGGTCACCCTTTTTTAGCCAAGATTTTTGATTCGGGGGTGCAGGGGGGGGGGGTTAGGATTAGGTATCACAAGCGTGGGGGGTCTTAAGGTTAGGCACCACCAGGGGGGAAAATGGAGTTAGGCACCCCCAGGGGGATATAGGTTTAGGCACCACTAGGGGAGTCTTGGGGTTAGGCACCACCAGGGAAGTCTTAGGGTTAGGCACCACCAGGGGGGTCTTAGGGTTAGGCACCACCAGGGGGGTCTTAGGGTTAGGCACCACCAGGGGGGTCTTAGGGTTAGGCACCACCAGGGGGGTCTTAGGGTTAGGCACCACCGGGGGGTCTTAGGGTTAGGCACCACCTGGGGGGTCTTAGGGTTAGGCACCACCTGGGGGGGGGGGGGTCTTAGGGTTAGGCGCCACCAGGGGAGTCTTAGGGTTAGGCGCCACCAGGGGAGTCTTAGGGTTAGGCGCCACCTAGGAGGTCTTAGGGTTAGGCACCACCGGGGGGGGGGGGGGGGGTAAGGATGTTTCTGTGTGAGAGTAGGGAGAAGTTAGGTCATAGTAATTACCAGGGGATGTCTTAAGGTTAGGCACCACCAGGGAGGGGTTAAGGTTAGGCACCATCAAGGAGGGGTTAGGGTTACGCACCATCAGGGGAGGGTTCTTTGAGAGAGTAGGGATAGGTTAGGTCATAGGAATCACTTTTCTCAGCTATATCTAGAGCTTTTTTATAGCCCAGCAAATTTTGCCTATAACAGCATCCTTTTTTATAAACTAAAACTAGCTTTTTTGGCTACACCAGGAGGCAGGAGCCCTTTGTAGCCGAATTTGGCATATATGGGCTACACCAGGCACCCTTTGCAGCTGAATTCGGCATATATGGGCTACACCGGGTGCCCTTTGTAACCGAATTTGGCATATATGGGCTACAACAGGTGCCCTTTGTAGCCAAATTTGACATATATGGGCTACACCAGACGCCCTTTGTAGCTGAATTTGGCATATATGAGCTACACTAGACGTCCTTTGTAGCCGAATTTGGCATATATGGGCTACACCAGGCGCCCTTTGTAGCCGAATTTGAAATATATGGGCTACACTAGGCGCCCTTTGTAGCCGAAGTTGGTATATATGGGCTACCCCAGGCGCCCTTTGTAGCCAAAGTTGGTATATGGGCTACACCAGGCGCCCTTTTGTCCAGACGCCCTTTTCAAATAGACGCGGATAATTGTCACTTTCTTATTAAACAGGGAGGTAATAATTAACCATTACCTGTGTCTTGAGAAACAACACTCTGTTCTGACCAGGATTAGCAGGATAGAAAATAATACAAAAATAGGCTGTCTCTGTAGGGTTCATTCATCCTCACACAGACATGAAGTAAACAGAGCTGTGGAAAGATAATGTAATAGAAAATTTACAAAACACTAGAAGACAATGGTATGATATTACCATAAATAGGTGCATTGGCTGCGGAGTAAGATTAAAATTTAACAAAAAAGCAAGAAAAAAAGCCCCGAAACACAAGAGCCACACTACCATATTATTTCCGTAAACCAAATCATCTTTATTAAATAAATTGTAAAACATGATCACAAGAGAGTCATACATATTTAAAACAACAAAAATTAAAACCCTTCTCATCTGACTATCCCAAGGCAACCTCCCAGTCCAAATATATATATATATATATATATATATATATATATATATATATATATATATATATATATATATATATATATATATATATATATATATATATATATACACACATACACACACACACACACACACACACAGAGAGAGAGAGAGAGGGGTAGGTTGAACTTCCGGAGGAGCGATCAGAGTTGTGCTGTGTATAGTTGGTGCAGCTCTCAATTTCCGTGCAGGACGGCTAGGATATATGGAGACAAAAACCTCTATTCATAAAGCATTACCGCATGCTTGCCGCTGGAAACAGCTGATTTTACCGACCATATAGCAATGTGTTCATTCACAAAAGCTGTTTCCGCATGAAAATCTGACATTCCTGAGCAGTGCGGGGGAAATTAACGCCTTGTGCAGAGATTATCACAACACATGTCACTGAAGGTTAATTTATAAAGATTAGAGCAGGCAGAATGTGAGCGGAGAAACCCAGCTGTTTAGATAAGGCGATAAGCCAGCGATAACAGGCAAGCTAATGGAGAGACGGAACTCCCAGGCAGCTGCAGTGAGAGCAGAGCAGACAAGGCATTCCGGAATACCAAGGCTGTGTTTTTTTAACCCCTTGGGTACCTGTTTTCAGATAAATTTCACATCAGAAAGCCTGCATGTGTAACATTTCTGGAACTTCTGTTAAGCTGCAGCAATTAAACAGATTGTTTAGGAAGACTAATAGATTCAGCGCAGATTCAGGAGGAGAGGCAGAAAAATCAACATGTAAAGGGATGCTAGGGCTGCCTCCTGTATACTAACTCTGTCTCTGCAGAAGAAAATGTATCGACTCAGCCAGCAAATGTAACAACTCAGCCAGTACCGCCAGTTTAGTGCGGGAATTCCCCAACCTATTATCGCAAGTGTAAACATTTTTATGAATTAGCACACAAAAGTCTAAAATACCGATGAGGTGTTTTCCCTCCAAGATTTTTTTTACCGCAAATGTTTTATGAATAGAGCCCAAAAGTGGGAGAAAGCGCACTCAGTGTGTGGAGTATGAAAAGTGGCCAGCCGACCGTAGAATGATCTCACCTCAGTGTAGTGCTGGTTAGCCCATATGGGTGTACCAGCTCACAGGCGTTGTCCCTTTGAGCCAGGGACCAGGCTCTTGGCAACTGGAATTCCTTCGTTCCTCTCCTCTCACAGCTGTGGATAGCACCACTTTCCTTGCATTCACCAGCATTCTGCACTATGCAGGTGCTCAGTGGCCATGGCGGGCGCCAATTGTATGAGTATATTCCCTTTTGTAGAGGGATCAGTGTGCAAGCTGTCTTCCACCTTCCAGCACAAGCGTTACCTGCACTCTGCGGACACTTGCTAGCTGGTAGTGTATAATGGAGTTGGCAGGGGTGAGGTGCAAGTCTGTGCAAACAACAATACACGGGGAAGCCGTGTAATGTAAAGATCTGTTTATTGTAACACGTTTCGAAAGGAATAAAGCCACCCCTTCTTCTTCAGACAAATGTTTGAACATACAATGAGACATTTCTTAAATACATAGTCTATTGGCTTGACGATGGAGGTCACATGCTAGGTGATTTAACCAATAGGTTGCTGCATCATTTAAAAAATCCTATCAGAATGAAGTATGCAAATAGGATGAGGACCATGATTCTCTGCTCTGTATCCTATCAGACAAAAGTATGCAAATAGGGTGTGGACCATGATCCTCTGCTCTGTATCTTATCAGAGTGAAGTATGCAAATAAGGTGAGGGCCATGATCCTCTGCTCTATATATATAAAAGTGGAGTAAATACGTTTTTAATAGTAATATGAGTGGAATAAATGTATCAGTCCCATTTAAAAGTCCATTTAAAATCGTTAGATTAAAAAACAGTAGCAGGGGTGGTTTAAAGTATTTTAAAAATCGCCATAAGATCGGTAAATATTTTAAAATTGAGGTATCCAGGAGAACAAGGGAGAAGCGTGATTGTGATATGTCATGGTGTCTGATGTACCAGTTAGCACTGGCAAACTGCCATGTATCAATAGGTGATGATAAGCATATGTATCAATAAAAATATATAGCTGTGCTAAAATATTGAATCTTAAAATTTACCAAGTAAATATAATATAAAAGACACAGATATATTAAATGTTGTGCAGGCATAAATGAATGAATAAATTTATAACAGCATAATGCAATTAATAGATATTAGAGATGGGAAGTTCGGATCTTTTCAATGATCCGGATGATTCGAATCGGATCATTGAAAAGAACCGGATCTTTGATCCGAATCTCGGATCATTTTACAAGGGAAGCATTCAGGGGTGAAATGACTAGCAGGACAGGAGAAGGGGAGGGAGGTGGACACACAGAAGATGAACAGAGGGCAGGGAGTGGACAGAGAAGGGAGGAGGGACGAGCAGAGAGCAGAAATGTTTGCTTGCACACAATACCTACATGCTGCAATCATATGCTTTACATGTATTTCACCTATATGTTCATCTGTGTACTTTGAAAGAAAAGGTCGCACAGTGAAAGAAAGCATTCCCAGAAGATAAGTGCAGCTGTTTAGAGCGAGTGCAGGAGGATCATATTCCACAGCAATCACAGTGCCTGCAAAGTTACTGAGCTGTGCTGAGCCAAAAGTTTCCAATGTGGTCACTGTGCACAACTACGGAACAGACAGCCTGTAATGAGCAGCACATTTCAGCCAGTATGTGTGTTCTACACATATCTGGCAGTGGCACCGATGTCCCCTCTACCTGTCCCTGCAAGGCTGGCTCCCCTGAGTCCCTCCAACAGAGCGATCCATCCCAGCTCTGCTTCCAGGACCCCGCTGAGAGGGGGCGTGTCGCTCCTGGCCCCGCCCCTTTTGCGATCCGAATCACTCATTTTGATGATTCGGATATTCGACTCACAAAATAGATTCGGATCAAAGATCCGAATCGTTCATGATCCGGACAACACTAATAGATATAATATTGTCCCACGTTTTTAAAAAATTGTGTATTGCATAAAATGCTGTCCACATATCTGCTACAATTAGAGATTCATATTTTCAAGGGCAATATTCAGGCCATTTGGTGTCAACGTTTCCATCTGTAGAATCCAATAGGTTTCTCTATTGCATAGAGTTTTAAATCGACTATATTTATTTGCGTCTATGACCTGTTCGATTAAGATTGCTTGTATCAATTCAAATTGTCTGTTATGAACTAAATCAAAATGTTTCAAAACACTGTGCTTTTGGCAACCTTTCCTGACATTTTCCCTATGTTTATTTAGTCTCTTATGGAAGTGTTGTTTAGTTCGTCCAATGTATTGTAGATTGCAAGGACATTGTAGAAGGTATATGACGTAAGTGCTTTTACAGTTTAGGTGTTGATGAATGTTCCATGTTTTGTTATTGCTTGAGGAGGTGAAGTTAGTAGTTCCATTGCAGATGTTTCTGCAACTGAGGCATCTGTTTGGCAGCTGTAGCTTCCCACAATCCTATTCGATTTGATTGTAGTGTTTGGTTGGTTGGATGCATTTTTAAGCCGGCTGGGTGCTATAATATTTTTAATCGTTTTCCCTCTTCTGTATATCACTTGGGGTTTTGGTGGGAGGATATTTTTTAGGAGTGGATCATTTAGAAGAATTTCCCAGTGCCTCTGTATGATATTTTTACATTCCCTGTACTGAGCTGAATAATTCATTACCAGATTCACCAGTTTTGTATCATTTATGATTTTATCCTTATTTTTTGGTTCAAGACATTCTTTTTGTGTTAGGTTTGTTGATCTTTTTATAGCATCTTCTACTAGATTTGGAGGTAATTTTTTTTTACAGAGGAATCTGTTTTTAATGATTTTAGATTGTATTTCGAAATCGGATGTTTTTGTACAATTTCGTCTAATCGGTTTGAATTGACCATAGGGGACATTTTTTGGCAAAAATCCCATTTTTTATCATTTACCTAAAATTCATAAGGATATAAATAACCCCCCTAGCCGTCCAATAGTCTCTGGCATAAATTCCATCTCCAGTAATCTCTCACACTTTGTAGACATACACCTTCAAAAATTCGTTAGAACATTATCATCCTATCTTAAAGGCACATTTTGATTTAGTTCATAACAGACAATTTGAATTGATACAAGCAATTTTAATCGAACAGGTCATGGACGCAAATAAATATAGTTGATTTAAAATTCTATGCAATAGAGAAACCTATTGGATTCTTCAGACGGAAACGTTTACACCAAATGGCCTGAATATTGCCCTTGAAAATATGAATCACTAATTGTAGCAGATATGTGGACAGCATTTTATGCAATACACAATTTTTTAAAAATGTGGGACAATATTATATCTATTAATTGCATTATGCTGTTATAAATGTATCTATTCATTTATACCTGCACGACATATAATATAGCTGTGTCTTTTATATTATGTTATTTTTATTTTATATTCTATTTACTTGGTAAATTTTAAAATTCAATATTTTATCACGACTTTACATTTTTAGTGATACATATGATTATCATCACCTATTGATATAGGCAGTTTGCCAGTGCCAACTGGTACATCAGACACCATGATATATCACAATCAAGCTTCTCCCTTGTTCTCCTGTATTCCCCAATTTTAAAATATGTACCAATCTTATGGTGATTTGTAAAATACTTTAAACCACCCCTGCTACTGTTTTTTTAATCTAACGATTTTAAATGGACTTTTAAATGAGACTGATACATTTATTCCACTCATATTACTATTAAAAACGTATTTACTCCACTTTTATATATAAAGAGCAGAGTATCATGGTCCTTACCTTATTTGCATACTTCACTCTGATAAGATACAGAGCAGAGGATCATGGTCCACACCCTATTTGCATACTTTTGTCTGATAGGATACAGAGCAGAGAATCATGGTCCTCACCCTATTTGCATACTTCATTCTGATAGGATTTTTTAAATGATGCAGCAACCTATTGGTTAAATCACCTAGCATGTGACCTCCATCGTCAAGCCAATAGACTATGTATTTAAGAAATGTCTCATTGTATGTTCAAACATTTGTCTGAAGAAGAAGAAGGGGTGGCTTTATCCCTTTCGAAACGTGTTACATTACATGGCTTCCCCATGTATTGTTGTTTGCATAGACTTGCACCTCACCCCTGTCAACTCCATTATACACTACCAGCTAACAAATGTTAGCTGGTAGTAAAAGCTAAGAAATGTTTTTTTTTTCCACAATAATGCCTCTTGTACATCGTCTCATTATCTTTTGGGAGACACCTATGTTATTTTATTTCCCTTCAAAAAATTACTTGCTGGTTGAATAAAAGTAAATTTAAGTCAAAATTTGTCAGGGCTATGAATAATTATGGGTATATATATATATATATATATATATATAAATATATATATATATATATATATATATATATATATATATATATATATATATATATATATATACACATACACATATACTTATACTGTATATATATACATATATATTCTCTCTCTCTCTCTCTCTCTCTCTCCGAATCGGATATCCGAACCCAGTATCCCAGATATCTGCCCGGATTCAGATATCCGGGTAGAAAACCGGAAGTGGGCTATAAATTGCTTGTAAAACGTTTTTTAGAGTAAATGAGGCATGTAGCATCATGTTTTTTGAAAGGGAAATGTGGGCTCTTAAATCTCTCTCTCTCTCTCTCTCTCTCTCTCTCTCTCTCTCTCTCTCTCTCTCTCTCTCTCTCTTCTCTCTCTCTCTCTCTCTCTCTCTCTCTCTCTCTCTCTCTCTCTCTCTCTCTCTCTCTCTCTCTCTCTCTCTCTCTCCCCCCTCTCTCTCTCCCCTCTCTCTCTCTCTCTCTCCTCTCTCTCTTTATATACAGTGTAAGTATATGTGTATATATATATATACCCATAATTATTCATAGCCCTGACAAATTTTGACTTAAATTTACTTTTATTCAACCAGCAAGTAATTTTTTGAAGGGAAATAACATAGGTGTCTCCCAAAAGATAATAAGACGATGTACAAGAGGCATTATTGTGGGAAAAAAAAAACATTTCTTAGCTTTTATTTACATTAGAGCAAAAAGTGTCCAGTCCAAAAATAATCATGTTTTTATAATTTATTATTTATTTATATATATTATTATAGCACTAAATTATAGCACAGTGCTGTGCATTAAATAAGGCATTACACAGTATATATTCATTGGCCCAACCCTTAAATTATTCTGAGAGCAAGTGAGTGACATTGACAGTCACAAATTTGTAGTGGGATTTTAGATTCATTTTGCAACTCTCCAACCTTTTGCAGGCAGGGTCAGCACCTCTTTTCTGTCCTGTTAAGTACTAGTTTAATATATTACCCAGCAGCTCCTGCTTAGTCATTGCTGCTATTGCACTGTACACTGATGAACAGAACAGACAGAGCAGCAGGGATGTGGGCTTATTAACCAGGAGGCATAACACTGACAGACGCTGGACTGAATAATTATGTGCCAGAGCTCCACACCACCTTTTTCATGCTCCTGCCCAGATTTCTGCCTTCAAGAACACTGTGCTGATTACACCACATGCATCTGATTGCATTGTGGCATTGTGGTAGAAATGGGCAGTCCCATTCATTTGTTTTGAATGGTGGCGATCAATGTGCACCATTGCTTGTGCAAGAAGGCCATAAGACAGTGCTGTGTACTACTGTCTGTCTCTTCTTGGGAATAGGGCATTGTGTTGATTAGGAATAGATTCTTAGCCAAGGTTCTGTAATGAGAGAGACCAGGAGCCCGATGGTGCAGTATCGTTAGGTAAAGTTGGATTGAGTAGGATAGTAAGATGTACTCACAAGGGTGGGTTGCACCCCTGCAACCACTGACTGAGCCTACTTGAAATTAACCATTCCTGTTCGATATCCCAGATCCGCTCGGCAGGTACTGGTCAGTCTCTCTCCTAAGGTATTTGGACACATGGTGTACCATATACTACCCTGAAGGGTTGGACTACAACTCAGAGAACTTGTTGGGGTGCTCAAAATATAACTATCTTAAATCATAAGGTATAGGAGTAATTGGATCTTAGCTCCATAAATGGACAAATCAGATGGGTAAAATTGGTTTTACTGATACACAAAAAAAATCTTACCATTTATATGTAATATAAGAGACTGCCTAAATTATCCATTCAATGTATTCACTCAATTTACCCTTATACTACATAGATTTGTATAAAACATTGGATAAAAAGATTGGATCATTAGTGGCCACATTATGTTGTATAAACAAATACATTTTAGTGATCACAGGATTAGAGATGGCCCGAACGATTCGCATGCGAACTTATTTGCGTGAACATCGGTGGTTCGCGATCGAACGCGAACTTTATGCGAGTTCGACCCGCCCCCTAAATCATTGGGCTAAACTTTTACCCTCTACATCACAGTCAGCAGACTTGGAGTAGCCAATCAGGCAACACTCCCTCCTGGAGCCCCCCCCCCCTTTATAAAAGGCAGCAGTGTGAGCCATGATCTCAGTCTGTGTGCTGTGTAGTTAGTGAGAAAAAGGAGAGAGTTGCTGCAGAGATTAAGGAAAGCTTAGTTAGGCTGTTGTTAGGCTTGTTAGCTTGCTCCTTGCTGATACTTATTGCTAAAAAGCACCCGCTAAACAGCTCTTTTGAGAGCTAATGTTGTTCTTGTGATCTGTTTTTTTTTTTTGTGTGGCCCACTGACACTTGCATATACAGCCCTGTCAATCACAGCTGGCCCTTGCTAATTGCTATACCGTGCCAGGCCCAGCACATTCAGTGCCTACCTTTTTACTGCACCTGTGTGTGACAGCTGCACATTTGTAATACCAGTCCGTGCATACCTGTTCATGTTCACTGCACTTGCGTGACAGCACGCAGTGTTTTATACCAGTCACTGCATAACTATTCACTGCACCTGTGTGTGTGACAGCTGCACATTGTATTGATACCAGTCACTGCATACCTGTTCACTGCACCTGCGTGACAGCACGCAGTTTTATATACCAGTCACTGCATACCTGTTCACTGCACCTGTGTGAGTGTACATTGTTATACCAGCAGTCACTGATTACCTTTCACTGCATCTGTCACTGCACATTGTATTATTCCTGGGAGTCAGTGCATACCTTTCACTTGAATGGATGGCAGACTTGCCCTCCATAACAGATCCTCGTTAAAGGCAAGTGGTGTCATCTCTGGCACACAGCGTTGGGTCAAGGGTCCATCTGACCACAGATGCCTGGTCTGCAAAGCACGGTCAGGGCAGGTATATTACTTATAAAGCACATTGGGTCTTTCCTTGGATGTGTGGTGGTAGCCGTTTCTCAAGCTCCCACTCCGGACCGGAATCGAACCCTGATTCCCAGGCCATTACCCGTGGTCACCATGGTGCAGAAAGTACCAAAGAGAGTTGACCACACAGTTGAATTAATGGTAGACTTGCCCTCCATAACAGATTCCCGTTAAAGGATTTCAAGTGTACTCATCATTATACAGGGCCTCAAAAGAGTCCCCTATTGTTATTTTTCGTCACTACCTCCCCGAGTCGGGACTTGCGTGCCGTGCCTGCTGCCTTCCTTGGATGTGTGGTGGTAGCAGTTTCTCAGGCTCCCATTCTTGACCAGAATCGAACCCTGATTCCCCGGCCGTACCCTTTCTTTAACAATGGTAGAGAAAGAACCATCAACAGTCTGAGCAGTGATGAACCTCTGGACTACTTGATGCGCAGGCTTGACCTGTGGCAAGAGCTGTCACAATTTACCATCCAACTTCTGCCTTGCCCTGCCTCAAGCGTCCTAAAAAGGACCTTCAGCGCAGCTGGAGGCATTGTCAGTGAGAAGAGAAGTCGCCTAGGTCAAAAAAAAGTGTTCAGTACCTCACCTTTATTACAATGAAAAAGGCATGGATCCTGGAGGGCTACTGCCTGCCCGAAGACTAAGTCAGTCCCCAAACAGCATCTCTGCCTGCAGGCCGATTGACTGCCTTCTCCGCCACCACCAACAGGGTCCAGGACTCCAGGTGGATTCCTGAACAAAAAGAATAATAATTTTTCTGGTGCGTGTACATGCTTGCCTAATTTTTCTGGATGCACTGGGGCTGCAACAACAAAACAAAAGGCATGTACATGTGTCAATTCCCCTTCGTGATCCTTACCTTGCCGTGGTTAAGGGGCTTGCGCATCACAATGAAGCAATGACCGGCGGCTATATGAGTGTGTTGGGGGGCACACCCAAGATAATAAGGTCGTTGCTTCATTGTGGACAGACCAAATTCGATCAGCTGGATAGTCACTGTTGTTCTATCATTGAGCTACCACAGCCCAGTGACCATATGGGCTTGAAAACCGCCATCGCCTGCACTCTCGCCATGGTGCGCACAAGTCCAGTACAGCTATCACTACACAAACAGCTGTTTGCGGTGCGTTACACATTGAATTTGGTCTGTCAGTGTGAAGCAGTACACTAATTACACTACCTGATTGATGTATACACACGGAAGATGTTTGAAAGCACTTTATGCCTCCAATTTAGCATGCAATGTGATTTCTGCCCTTTAAACCCTGCTGTGCGTCAAATCTGTAATTTTCCCAAGGACTTTTGGCGTGTATCCCACTCCACCATGCCCCCCTCCAGGTGTTAGACTCCTTGAAACATCTTTTCCATCACTTTTGTGGCCAGAATTAATGTTTGAAGTTTTGAAAGTTCGCCTGTCCATTGAAGTCTATTGAGGTCCAAAAAGTTTGCAGGTTCGCGAACTTTTGCGGAAGTTCGTGTTCGGGATTCGCGAATGTAAAATTGGAGGTTTGAGTCATCTCTACACAGGATAAGTAAATCCTTCATTCTTCCTTCTTTTACCCACTTGCAATTCTGAAATATTTGAAACCTCCTACAGTATATATTTTGTGAAACAATGAAAATGTTACTTTTTGCAGTACACAAGTAGGAATATTTTCCTTTAGCATGCATATTCTTGTGAGAACTAGCCTTGGAATTACTAATCCCAATAGAAAAAAGTGTGGTCTAGACAGATTCTTATCGCATTAACATTACACACGCTTAATTCTTTCATTACTTGTATCCAGCTAGCTTTGCTGGGAATCTGGAAACTGTTTAAAACTGCTAAAACAGATTTTAGCTTACTTCTTTACCTTGCAATGGCCTGTCATATAAATTATCTCTGATCTTGTGAACTGAAATTCATTTTTATGCATTATGTAATAAATTATTTTTATTTTGGGAAACAGGTTATCACAAATTAATAGAGCAACAATTTGTAAATAGCTGTAGTGACATTAGAAACACTCTGTACATACAAATTGATCTGGAACACCAAAACCTGCAAAAGGACAATTGATGTTTAAAAGAGGTGTGAGCTGGGGAGGAGCCAGTTTGTTAATGATTACCATTCTTCAAAACACATAAAGAGGTGATCATAACCAGTCCACAGCCGGTGAAGAAGCCTCTCTTAAGCCCCTTTGTTTCAGGGGTCCTGGTGCAGTTGCAACCTTCGCATTCCCTATTGCTATGCTACTGACCACACCTTACAACAGTAATTTATTCTCTACTGATGAAAATGTTTTAAAATGTGCAGTTTGTTATATACAGCCTTGTTTTTTTACTGCTTCGGACATCTTTGGTAATGTGACTGTGGATACATTTTTATTTAAAGTAACTTGCATTATTATCACCTCATTCCCAAACACTTGAAAAGCGTTTTAGAAAACCGATAAGCAATGAAGAATAAGATGACAGCCACTCATTGAATTGCAGCGTTGTGTTCTAATGTATCAAACATTTAAAAATGTAATGTAGTCTGTTTCAATGGCCTATGTTTCTGGTCTTTCCAACAGACCAGTAAGGTAATGAATTAAGGCTAGAAACATAATGAAAGAATTAAACATGTATTATTATTATTATTATTTATTGTATTTATAAAGCGCCAACATATTGCGCAGCGCTGATATTACGCATGTAATGTTAACAGATCAAGCACACTCACTGAACACTTTACTAGCAACACTGTGATAAACAGCGGAAAAGCCGCCGCATGTTCTGGCAGCAAGGCGGCTGATTCCGCGTCTGATGCGGCGGTTTGTCCGCGTCAGCATGCGTCTGGTTTGTCTGGAGCTGGTGGTGCCCATGAGCAGAGTGGCGTGGGGGCCGCCGCATGTTCTGATGGCAAAGCGGCGGATTCCGGGTCCAGTGCGGCAGGTTCCCCGCAACAACATGCGTCTGGGTTAGCTGGACCTAGTAGTGTACACAGATGGAGAGCTACGCGCGCGCACGCCGCTAGACAGGCTCTTTATACCAATACGAGGAAGATCAGCTGATCGGGACGGTCAGCTGATTCCTGCTCGGCTATTGATTGGTTGATAGGTGCTGGGCGGCGCGCTGGGGTGCTTTACTATATATATCTCTTGCTGTTCAGTTGCTGGTTGTCTGGCGTTGCGAATGCTTATGTGTTAGCACTCAGACCTTAGTCAGATCTTGCAGTGTGGTGGAACCAGGAGGACCTGGGAATCCACACTTAGCCAGTTACTGTATATCATCTGTGTTATTCTCTAGCATAGTTCCAGGGTGGTGAGATCACGGCCCTCACACCTCAAACTAGGAATACTGTATATCATCTGGGTTATTCTCTAGCATAGTTCCAGGGTGTTGAGATCACGGCCCTCACACCTCAGACTAGGAATACTGTATATCATCTGTGTTATTCTCTAGCATAGTTCCAGGGTGTTGAGATCACGGACCTCACACCTCAGACTAGGCCTTGTTCTGATATCTGTTATGACCTGTAGCTTTCCTGACTATTCTTCTGATCTCTGATTTGGTACTTTGCATATCTGATACTCTGTTGCCGACCCAGCCTGTCTGACCTTCTGGCTGTCACCCTCCGCAGGGTGTCCAGCCTTTCCGCAGGGGTCCCCTGCTCTTCAGAGGGGACACTGCTCCTTATCAGTCAGGGTCTCCCTCTCCAGGTGTCCTTGACTGCAGTAGAGTCTTCTCTACTTATTGGACCACCTGCTACCCCGGTGGTCCAAAGGTTACTGTTGCACCAAAACACTTACACACTCAGGTGTCTAGAGGTTAGACATTTTTGATTATTGGCGATTCTGCAGATCCCCAATAATCAGGTATATCTGTATTCTTGGGGATACTGCAGATCGCCAAGAATCAGATTCTCTCTCTGGTTGCTGACACCTATCGTTACAGAACGCCAGACCAAAACAATATGGACGCACTTAGCACTCGTCTGGACACACTCACCACCTCGGTGGAAAATCTCATCAGAGTGATGGACGGTCAGCAGGCCCAGATCTCTGCCTTATCTGGGTCACTACAAGTCCTTCAGACGACTGTAAATTCAGTGCGATCCCCTCCAGTCACAGACTTGAGCATGTCTGTACCTGAAAAGTTTTCTGGCCATAGATCTGACTTTCAGAATTTTAAGAATCGTGTAATGTCATATTTTGAATTGAGGCCTAATTTGTCAGGGACAGAGGCACAGAGAATTACTTTTATTAAGACTTTACTCTCAGGGGATGCTCAAACCTGGGCGTATAATTTACCGACAGGGCATGAAGCACTTAGGTCAGTTGAAGAGTTCTTCAAGTCCATGGCCATAATTTATGACGACCCAGACATTGCTTCTACCTCTGAGCGTAAACTAAAAACCTTGCGTCAAGGCAAGGATCCAGTGGAGGTTTATGCGGCTGAATTTAGGAAGTGGTCAGTGTCGGCTAGGTGGGGGGCTTTTGCACTACTGGATTGTTTCTTATCAGGGTTATCAGACGCAGTTTCTGGACTGATGTTGGGATACCCTGAACCTAAAACACTTGAGGAAGCAATCACTCTAGCAGTACGTGTTGATCGGCGGTTACGATACCAAAAGCAAACCCGTGGTAGGGACAGGGTTAGATATGTCTCTTATGCCACTTCTCCACCTGCCTCACCGCCACCTGAGCCAATGCAGATTGGTCATTCCAAATTAACTCTTTCAGAGTGGAATCGTAGGAAAACCGAGCAGCTTTGTCTATACTGTGCAGAGGAGGGTCATATAGTGCGGAATTGTCCCAAGAAGTCGGGAAACGCTGCCGCCTAGGTGTAGTCAGAGGTAATACCCTGGGCGCGCAGTCTTTACCTCTACATAACGATCATCTGTTACTCCCTTGTTCGGTTATATGGGAGGGTCAGACTGCTTCCACGGAAGCCTTTATTGATTCTGGTTCAGCAGCTAATTTGATCGATTACGAGTTTGCAAAGAAATTGGGTATACCCATGCTTCCCTTGAATCAACCTATCTTGGTCACTGCGGTAGATGACTCTCCTCTGCAGAGTAAACGCCCCTTGCCCCGCACTCCTAATGTGCATATCAAGATTGGGGTATTACATGAGGAAAGTCTGCAATTTCTGGTCTTGCATATGGCAACCTCTACCATCATTCTTGGCATGCCCTGGTTACAAATTCACTCACCTCAGATAGACTGGGGGTCAGGTCAGCTAACGAGCTGGTTGTCCCATTGTGATCATCATTGTTTAGCGAAAGTAACCATGGGTAATACCAACATTTAGGTTGAAGGTGTACCGAGACAATACACAGAATTTGCAGATGTCTTTTGCCCAAAGTCTGCAGACAAACTTCCCCCTCATCGTGCCTTTAATTGTCCTATCGATCTGAGATCTGGTTGTATGCCGCACAGGGGTCATCTTTATAACCTATCTGTGCCGGAGAAACTAGCTATGCAGGAATACATCAGGGAAAACTTGGTGAAAGGGTTCATACGTCCCTCTCGGTCACCAGCAGGGGCAGGGTTTTTTTTTTCAAGAAAAAGGACGGAGGTCTCCGCCCTTGTATTGATTACAGAGGGCTGAATAAGATCACTGTAAAAAAACGCTACCCTTTACCATTGATTGACGATTTGTTCACACAGGTGACCAACGCCAAGATTTTTTCCAAGCTAGATCTCAGGGGTGCATACAATCTGGTTTGCATCAGAGATGGTGACGAATGGAAGACGGCCTTTAACACACCCGATGGGCATTACGAATACTTGGTGATGCCCTTCGGGTTGTGTAATGCGCCGACCGTCTTCCAGGAGTTAATTAATGAGGTGTTCAGGGAAGTGTTGGGGAAGTTTGTTCTGGTATACTTGGACGATATACTGATCTTTTCGTCCAATCTTGCTGAACATCGCAGGCATGTCAGATGGGTATTAGAGAGGTTACGACAGAATCAGCTGTATGCCAAACTAGAGAAATGCCTCTTTGAGGTAGAGTCAGTAGCCTTCCTGGGTTACATCATCTCTACTTCTGGTCTTTCGATGGACCCAGGGAAGGTTTCCGCTGTCCTGGAGTGGGCTCAGCCTGTGGGGCTGAAGGCACTCCAGAGGTTCCTAGGGTTTGCCAATTACTACAGAAGGTTTATTAAGGGCTACTCTACCATCATCTCTCCTCTCACCAGTCTCACCAAAAAAGGGGCTGATACTCATCATTGGTCACCTGAGGCTCATACGGCCTTCTCGACTTTAAAGAAACTGTTTTGTTCTGCCCCAATACTTAGACATGTTGATATCACCTTTCCTTTCATCGTGGAGTTTGATGCCTCGGAGGTAAGGGTAGGAGCAGTGTTGTCACAGAGGTCAGGATTGCAGGGCAAGCTGCACCCATGTGCTTACTTTTCTCGCAGATTTTCACCTGCCGAGAAAAATTATGACATCGGCAACCGGGAGCTCCTGGCCATCAAGTTAGCTTTTGAGGAATGGTGACACTGGCTGGAGGGTGCAGAACATGTTATCACGGTTTACACAGACCACAAGAATTTGGAGTATATCGAGGGGGCTAAGAGACTCAGCCCTCGCCAGGCCCGGTGGTCCCTGTTTTTTGCAAGATTTAGATTTATAATCACATATACTCCCGGAAGCAAGAATGTCAAGGCTGATGCGCTCTCTAGGTGTTTTGAACCCGAGTCAGTGCAGTCCGCTGTTCCTGAGACTATCCTGCCTCCAAAGGTAGTCCTAGCAGCCACTGAGACTTGGAGAGATTGGACAACCACTTTGAGTCCTTACCAACAGGATGTTCCAGAGGGGAAACCAGAGGAGGTCATGTTTGTGCCACTGCCCTTTCACTTACAAATTCTGCAGTTTTTTCATTCTCACAAGAATGCCAGTCATCCTGGAGCCACCAGAACCCAGGATCTACTGGCTAGATGTGCCTGGTGGCCTAGTTTAGCTTCTGATTGTAAGGAATTTGGAAGAGAGTGCTCGATCTGTGCGAGGAGTAAGCCCTCTCGCCAGGCGCCCGTGGGCACGTTACAGTCCTTACCAGTCCCCAATGAACCCTGGACTCATATTTCCATGGATTTTGTGTGTGAACGCCCTCGGTCTGAAGGCAAATTGGTCATTTGGGTGGTAGTTGATCGTTTCAGTAAGATGGCACACTTTGTCCCTCTGAAGGGACTCCCCTCGGCCCAGGAATTGGCTGATCTCTTCATCCAGCACATCTTCCGGCTGCATGGCATTCCGGAAAATGTAGTGTCAGATCGGGGAGTCCAATTTGTTTCAAAATTTTGGAGGGCCTTTTGCCATCAATTAGACATGGAACTCGCATTTTCATCAGGCTACCACCCTCAGACCAACGGCCAGACCGAGAGCGTTAACCAATCTCTGGAACAATTTCTCAGGTGCTATGTTGCTGATGCACAGACTGATTGGGTGAAGTTTTTTCCATTCGCAGAGTTTGCGCACAATAATCTGAAGAGCTCTTCTTCTGGGTATTCCCCTTTCCAAGTGGTGTCTGGTAGATCACCTAAATTTTCTCCCCTGCCAGTCGCATCTACTCCTTTTCCAGCTCTGGAGGACTGGCAGAGGGCCCTGAAAGAGATTTGGGGAATGGTTAAGAGGAACCTAGGGAAAACCTTTCAAACCCAAAAGAAGCAGGCAGATAAACATCGGTCTGTAGAGTGGAGATTCTCCCCAGGAGATCTGGTGTGGGTATCTAATCGTCATCTGGCCTTGAAACAATTGTCACCCAAGTTAGGGCCTAAGTTTATAGGACCATTTCCAGTGGCCAAGAAAATTAATAGTGTCACATATGCTGTTGATCTCCCAGCCAGTATGAAAGGTGTGAGATCATTCCATGTGTCCCTGTTGAAACCAGTTGTACAGGTAGACTCCTCTCCCCCCCCCCCCCCTGTGTTGGTGGATGACCAACCAGAGTATGAGATTGAAAAGATTCTGGATTCTCGTCTGGTGCAGAATTCCGTGCAGTATCTGGTCCACTGGAAGGGATATGGCATAGAGGAGAGATCTTGGGTGCCAGATTGCCGCATGCATGCGGAGGATTTGAAGAAAGAGTTCCATGATGTACATCCTGGAAAGCCTGGTGGAGGGTGTCCGGAGTCCACTCCTGGGGGGGGTACTGTGATAAACAGCGGAAAAGCCGCCGCATGTTCTGGCAGCAAGGCGGCTGATTCCGCGTCTGATGCGGCGGTTTGTCCGCGTCAGCATGCATCTGGTTTGTCTGGAGCTGGTGGTGCCCATGGGCAGAGTGGCGTGGGGGCCGCCGCATGTTCTGACGGCAAAGCGGCGGATTCTGCGTCCAGTGCGGCGGGTTCCCCGCAACAACATGCGTCTGGGTTATGTGAGAAAACGCGGAAAAGCCGCCGCGTGTACTCAGAACAGGGCGGCTGATTCCGCGTCCAACGCGGTGGTTTGCACGCGTAGGCCTACATCTAGTAATATGGCCGAACGCGGAGAAACCGCCGCATGCCTTGATAGCGGTGCGGCGGATTCCGTGTCCAGCACGGCGGGTGATGTGCAACACATGTCTGGTGTGGCTGGGACTGATAGTCCACACAGGTTTAGAAGGACGCGCACGCGCGCCGAGAGGCAGAACTTTTATGACAGCCAGAAGGGAGTCAGCTGACCAAGCCAGTCAGCTGACGATTCTACCAGTTTCCATTGGTCCAGCACTTAGGGGGAGGCGCTGGTGAGCGCATTACTATATACACTGGGTGCTGGTCATTCTCTGGTTGTCTGCCATTGCGATCACTACGTGGAAGCACTCAGACCTTTTGTCAGATTCTGTGTTATACTTCAGACTAGTTCCAGGGTGTTGATGATCAAGGACCTCACACCCAGACTAGGGAATTGTATTATCATTCTGTTATACTTCAGACTAGTTCCAGGGTGTTGATGATCAAGGAGCTCACACCCAGACTAGGGAATTGTATTATCATTCTGTTATACTTCAGACTAGTTCCAGGGTGTTGATGATCACGGAGCTCACACCCAGACTAGGGAATTGTATTGTCATTCTGTTATACATCAGACTAGTTCCAGGGTGTTGATGATCACGGAGCTCACACCAAGACTAGGCATTGTTTATTAACTGTTATGACCTTCTGCTTTCCTGACCACTCTTCTGATACTGATTTGGTACTTCGCTATATCTGATACTCCATTGCCAAACCTTGCTTGTCTTAAGTTTCCGTATCAGTCTTTACCTCTGTATCTGATCTGTCTGTCTGTTGCCGACCTGGCTTGTCCGACCTCGAGAACTATCTCCTCTGTTTAGAGATAGTTCACAGATCTGTCAGTGACACTCCACCATTGGTGTCACTCACACTCTGGTCCTTCCCACACTCAGCCTGACTCCTCCCCTTGGGGATCTTCAGGCCTTTGGAAGGAGCCTGTTCTTTGGGCAGTATCCCGTACTGCCTTGCACCCCCTATACGGGGGCTCTCCTCAAAGTATTACTGTTGCACCAAACACTCATATTACTCAGGTGTCCAGAGGTTAGAGATATATCTGATTATCGGTGATACTGCAGATCATCAATAATCGGGTATATATCTGTATTCTCGGTGATACTGCAGATCACCGGTAAGCAGATCCTCTCTTTGTTACACCGATCGTTACAGGTTAGCTGGACCTAGTAGTGCACACAAATGGAGAGCTACGCGCGCGCGCGTGCCGCTAGACAGGCTCTTTATACCAATAGGAGGAAGATCAGCTGATCGGGACGGTCAGCTGATTCCTGCTCGGCTATTGATTGGTTGATAGGAGCTGGGCGGCGCTGTGGGGTGCTTTACTATATATATCACTTGCTGTTCAGTTGCTGGTTGTCTGGCGTTGCGAATGCTTATGTGTTAGCACTCAGACCTTAGTCAGATCTTGCAGTGTGGTGGAACCAGGAGGACCTGGGAATCCACACTTAGCCAGTTACTGTATATCATCTGTGTTATTCTTTAGCATAGTTCCAGGGTGTTGAGATCATGGCCCTCACACCCCAGACTAGGAATACTGTATATCATCTGTGTTATTCTCTAGCATAGTTCCAGGGTGTTGAGATCACGGCCCTCACACCTCAGACTAGGAATACTGTATATCATCTGTGTTATTCTCTAGCATAGTTCCAGGGTGTTGAGATCACGGCCCTTACACCCCAGACTAGGAATACTGTATATCATCTGTGTTATTCTCTAGCATAGTTCCAGGGTGTTGAGATCACGGACCTCACACCTCAGACTAGGCCTTGTTCTGATATCTGTTATGACCTGTAGCTTTCCTGACTATTCTTCTGATCTCTGATTTGGTACTTTGCATATCTGATACTCTGTTGCCGACCCAGCCTGTCTGACCTTCTGGCTGTCACCCTCCGCAGGGTGTCCAGCCTTTCCGCAGGGGTCCGCTGCTCTTCAGAGGGGACACTGCTCCTTATCAGTCAGGGACTCCCTCTCCAGGTGTCCTTGACTGCAGTAGAGTCTTCTCTACTTATTGGACCACCTGCTACCTCGGTGGTCCAAAGGTTACTGTTGCACCAAAACACTTACACACTCAGGTGTCTAGAGGTTAGACATTTTTGATTATTGGCGATTCTGCAGATCCCCAATAATCAGGTATATCTGTATTCTTGGGGATACTGCAGATCGCCAAGAATCAGATTCTCTCTCTGGTTGCTGACACCTATCGTTACAAACACTACACTAATATTGGATAGAGTCCGCTTTGCACTCAAAAAACTTCAATCCTTTGGGGTGTATATACTACAAGATGTTGGATACATTGCTTTGATATTTTGGTCTAAGCTGACATGATCACGTTGCACAACTTCTGCAGATTTGTTAGCTACTGCGCATTCATGTTATGAAACTCTCATTCTACCACCAGCCTGGGTACAAGCACATCTGGTCCATAATTTCATGCTGTTCTAATCCTAGATTCTGGTCGAAACATTCCAGGGTTTCAGGGGAAACCAGGCTATGGTTCTCTGGTCTTGATTTGTCTGGTTTGGGTAAACCTGTGCCTAGTGTAGCCTTAGCTTTCTGTCCTTGGGTGACGGGAGTTTAACCTGACGTGGTTTAACCACTTGCCGACCGCGCACTCATACCGTGCGTCGGCAAAGTGGCAGCTGCAGGACCAGCGACTGCAGGCTAATTAATCAGGAAGCAGCCGCTCGCGCGAGCGGCTGCTTCCTGTCAATTCACGGCTGGGGGCTCAGTGAATAGCCTGCGGGTCGCCGATGGCGGCTCGCAGGCTAAATGTAAACACAAGCAGAAATAATCCGCTTTGTTTACATTCGTACAACGCTGCTAACAGTAGCAGCGTTGTACCAGATCAGCGATCCCCGGCCAATCAGCGGCCGGGGATTGCTCTCACATGACAGGCAGGAGCCTGTTAGAGGCTGCACAGGACAGATCCGTTCCTGTGCAGCCTTGGATCTCCGGGGAAGGGAGGGAGGAGAGGGAGGGGGGGAATTTCGCCTCAGAGGGGGCTTTGAGGTGCCCCCCCTGCAACACCAAGGCAGGCAGGAGCGATCAGACCCCCCCAGCACATCATCCCCCTAGTGGGGGAAAAAGGGGGGCGATCTGGTCACTCTGCCTGCACCCTGATCTGTGCTGGGGGGTGCACAGCCCACCCAGCACAGATCAGCTAAAACAGCGCTGGTCCTTAAGGGGGGGGGGGGTAAATGGTGGGTCCTTAAGTGGTTAATGTGTTGTGCACTCTGAGATGCTTTTTTTCCTCACCGCTGTTGTAAAAAGGGGTTACTTGAGTTAGTGTAGCATTCATGCCACCTCGCATAAGTATTGCTATTCTCCTTTGACCCCTGACATTGGCAAGGCATTTCTACCAACAACTATCGCTCACTGGATGGTTTTAATTTTTAGCTGCATTTTGAGTAAACTCAAATTGTTCAGAGACAATAGATGATCAGCAGCAACAGAAATGCTTGAACCAGTCATTCTGTCACCTACAAACACATATGACTATCAAAACCAAACAGTTCATATTTTTTTCTCATAGTGATGTTTGATATGAATGTTAACTAAAACTTCTGATCTGTGACTGCGTGAAACTATGCATTGCAAATTTGTAAGTCAAATAAATCATTGCAAAAATAAGCAAGTGCGCAAGTTTTCCCTAGCACAGTAGTATGTGAGTCTAATTACAAGTAACTGACAATGAACAGAATATTTTAACGTTTATTATAAAAACTTGATTATCATCTGGTATATCATACTATTCATAATCTTCTATCACAGACATTATAGCCTTAGTATTAGGTTTAAGGCTATATTAAAATTGTACAACTAGATTAGCAGAATATTCTGCTAAAAACTGTCACCAAGAACTAACATATAAGTAAAATAGATAGATTGTTGCTCAAAATTAGCAGTTAATTTGAACCATATGCATTTTTATGTAGTGAAATTTCAGGCATGCATTGAAATGCGCACATTCCACACTGAACAGAATTTTAAACACTTAATTTTTCTTATAAGTATCTTCAGTGAACTTACTGTAGGTTGCACATACTTAATCTTGGGAAGAAATTACCTATTGTAAATGACAGTTAATATTAGCATATGGAAAAATGGATACTGCCACCGATTGGAAAGCATTGAACTGGCAAATTGAATTTAAGAACTGTTGACACTGCAGCCTAGTGTTATAAATTAAACTCTGTATAAAGTGTAATCATAAGTAGATATAAGGAAACTGAATACAGAAAATAGCATACAGTCTATTATCTAAATTGCTGCTTGCTTAACTTTATTGTATGCTTCATCCTACCATAAAACAAAATATAGACAAAACAAAAACACCTGAGTGTGCCACTGAGGTTGCAGAGGTTGGGACGAGTATCATTATTTACCTATGGGGTGCTGCTTCGCAATCCATGCTGGGAGATGTAGTCTTAGGCCTCGTTCAGACTATACGCGCTGCCGTCCGCATTTTGGCAGCACGTATAGTGTGCGACACGCAAGAACGATAGAAGGGCATAGACAGCCCTTCTACCGTTCCCATCATATGCGCTGCGTGGCAGCGCGATTGCGCTATCGCGTGCTGCACGCATTTTTGGGAATCGCAGCGCAGATCCCATTCATTGTAATGAATGGGATCTGCAGCGCAGCGCATAGGAGCGCAGATGGCGTGCGATCGGACGCGTTGCGTTCCAATCGCACAGCCATCTGCGCTAAATGATGTGAACGAGGCCTTAAAGGGATACTGTAGGGGGTCGGGGGAAAATGAGCTGAACTTACCTGGGGCTTCTAATGGTCCCCCGCAGACATCCTGTGTTGGCGCAGCCACTCCCCAATGCTCCGACCCCGCCTCCGGTTCACTTCTGGAATTTATGACTTTAAAGTCAGAAAACCACTGTGCCTGCGTTGCCGTGTCCTCGATCCCGCTGATGTCATCAAGAGCGCACAGCGCAGGCCCAGTATGGTCTGTGTCTGCGCAGTACACTCCTGGTGACATCTGCGGGAGTGAGGACACAGGAACGCAGGCGCAGTGGTTTTCTGACTTTAAAGTCAGAAATTCCAGAAGTGAACCGGAGGCGGGGCCGGAGCATTGGGGAGTGGCTGCGTCAACACAGGATGTCTGCGGGGGACCATTAGAAGCCCTGGGTAAGTTCAGCTCATTTTCCCCCGACCCCCCTACAGTATCCCTTTAAGACAGTAACAGAACTACATCTCCTGGCATGCAATGTGCACAATGCTGCTGGGAACATACAAATTGTGATTGGTGCGGAATGTCCTGGGAGAAGCTGGTGCATCCCAAACGGTTGAGGGGACACAGGAGCAGTACCCGGTAGGTAAGTAATGATGCCCCCTATCCCTACACTACCAACGGCACAGTATGTTAAGATTGGCACACTCAGTTAAGAACCTCCCTCATGGAGAGGTTCATTCTAAAAAATTTTTTGTGATAAAGCCTGGTAGACTTTAAAGGCTTTTGTGGTGCACCCAACATACTGCTTGTAGCAGACTCTTCATCCCAGAAGAGGAGATCTTTGCTAATTAATTCTAGAAAGAGAGAGTTATTGGATCGTCTTCTTTGGAATTAGAGAGCCAATGGGATTCAGTATTAGGTGGGTTGTCAGCTTACACACCTAGGTTGATAGAATTGATGATGCTAAGGTTACTAACTTACACTGTGCCATGCTGTTTTAGATCATTTATTGTTGTGTGTCATCTGCTTTGATTTTATAACTTGTTTTTTCCGACTCTAGTTTCTTATCCCCCGCTGTTATGTTGTAATTCATTTCCGCATTGAGAGAATTAGCATGTAAGATTATGGGAGGAGGAGTGAGTGGGTGGTAACATTCTAGGGTATTTATATTTTAATAAATCACTATAGGTTTGTCAGCTTTGACTAAGGACCCAATAGAGTTGGAAATGTGTCAGCTGTTGTTGGGCGCTAAGCCTCATCCTCTGTGCTTGCTGTTGCCCTTTCCCAAGTAAAGTTTGCTGTTTTTATGTAATCAGTGGTTGTTGAGCTGACTTCAAGGATAGACGTTGTCAAAGGTAATATATCACTAAAAACTAGAATGTGTGACTATTCAAAACTCAATTTATTTTATGACCATTTTTGGCAAGAATTAAATATATTACCCTCAAATGAAAATAAGGGAAAACCACCAAAACATAATTCCATACAGTGAATTGTTCCGTAAGAATTTGAAAACAAAATAATAAAATAAATATTTCACAATAGATGAGCAGTGATAACTTTGTGCCTATACAGTTACTAAATACTTAAAGAAAAACTGAAGTGAGAAGCATATGGAGGCTGCCATATTTATTTCCTTTAAAACAATACCAGTTTCCTGGCAGTTCAGCTGATCTTTTTGGCTGCAGTAGTGTCTGAATCACACTAGAAATAAGCTAATCTTGTCAGGCGTGAAATAATGGCAGAAACACCTGATCTGCTGTATGCTTGTTCAGAGTCTGTGGCTAATAGTATTAGAGGCAGAGTTTCAGCAGGCTAGCCAGGCAATTGGTATTGCTTAAAATGAAATAAATATGGTAGCCTTCATATCCTTCTCGCTTCAGTTGTCATTTAATTTATCCAGTCTATTAGTTTTTGATAGTCTACATCTAGTCTAACACTGTCTATTTCTATTTTAGATAGGAAGATAAGGGCAGCAGCACACAGATGGGCAGTTCTCCTCTAACTGCCAATTAGAACATCTCTAAGAGTAACTCTTCCTTACACTTCTACAAAATTCAAGATGAACCGCCAAGACTTAAGTGTGAGATAGACAATCTGAATCCCTAAAGACTGACATGACCAAAAAAGTAGGCTCTTATCATGGATACTGGTTCCGGAGGAAGAGGTAAAGAATAATCTTGCGACTGCTTAAGTGCTGGAAGAGTTCCCTCCTGGTTTAGATGATAAAAAATACTTTTAGGCCTCATATCATAATGGTTTCTGGTTGTCTTGTGGAGCCAGAGTGGCTCTGGACTTTTGCATTTTCAGAAAGGTAGACTGTGTTCCCTTCCAGTTTTTGCAAAACTGTTTCTCTGCTCTATATGATATTGCCTCCTTGTATCACTGAGAGAATGGCTGCCATGGTGGATTAAACCTGTCATCAATATTTTGTGTCCTGAAGGAGAAGGCCAGATTTTCCACCTGTTACTCTCTGAACACCTGTGTCCATTTTTAGCCCAAATAAATACTTGCCATGAAAAGGAATCTTCATCCAGCTGGATTTCTCAATTAATGGCATTTTTCACATTATTAGAGCAAACCTTGATTGCCTTAGCAAGTGACACAAGAGCAACCACTGGTCTGGCAGCATCCCCAGAAGCCTATATGCTCTTATCAACTCTTTATCTAGCTGACATTCTAACAGATTTCTGAATGACTTAGGGACCTTATTCACTTAATGCGTTGATATGCGTTATGCGTTGGGACCCGTTTTTTTTCCATAGCAGTGCATTGTGAATAAGCTTTCAGTTAAAATGCGTATTGTGGGAACCGTGCCATAGAAAAACATGGACAATACTTTGAAAATCAGTTTTCTTTCAGTTATAACTGAGAGCAACGCCCTATTTACACTTAATCAGTTGCTCTCAGTTCTAACTGAATGGACAACTGAATTTCAAAGTAATGCCAATGTTTCCCAATGGCTCAGTTCACATTATGCGTGATTTAACTGAAAGATTTTTCATAATGCACTGCGAAGGAGAAGAAAAAAAACACGCATCAACTGATTAAGTGTAAATGGGGCCTTGGAGTCCTCCAGTGGGAGCATTTATTATTTATTTATTGTATTTATAAAGCGCCAACATATTACGCAGCGCTGGACATTAGTTTAGGTTACAGACAATATTTAGGGGTAACATACAGCAAAATGACAATACAGGAATACAAGAAAGACCAGATCATGCAGCACAGTATGAGTACACGGTAATGCTTAGTCAGTCACTGGATTGGAGCATGGAGATTAGGCAAGATAGGTACACTCAGATGCATTGCATGAGTTCACAGTAATGGAGGTGCATGATCAGGTAGGACACAAGAGGAGGAGGACCCTGCCCAAAGGCTTACAATCTAGAGGGAGAGGTAAGGACACGAAAGGTAGGGGACCAGAGTTCAGCTGTGGGTTTAGAGCACTTGTGAGGGGTAGTAGGCCAGAGTGAAAAGGTGAGTTTTGAGGGCCTTCTTGAAGATGTTATAGGAGGGAGCTGCCCTAATATGTGGAGGTAGGGAGTTCCATAGTGTTGGAGCAGATCTTTAGAAGTCCCGGAGGCGTGCATGGGACCGGGTGATGCGGGGGGCGGTCAGGCGAAGTTCATTGGAAGAGCGGAGTGAGCGGCTAGGTGTGTACCTCTGAGTAAGATCAGAAATGTAGGTTGGACAGGTTTTGTGGACAGATTTGTAGGTCAGACAGAGTATCTTGAATCTGATTCTGGACTGGATAGGAAGCCAGTGGAGGGATTCAAGGAGGGGATCCGCCGTCTTGGAGCGATGGGAGCAGTGGATAATTCTGGCTGCCACATTCATGATGGACTGCAGTGGAGCTATTCGGGTCATAGGGAGACCAGACATAAGGGCATTGCAGTAGTCAAGGCGGGAAATTATGAGGGTATGGATGAGGAGTTTGGTGGTGGCAGAGGTCAGGAAAGGGTGAATCTTACAGATGTTACGAAGGTGGAAGTTGCAGGACTTTGTGAGGTTTTGGATGTGGGGAGTGAAAGATAGTGCGGCGTCCAGGGTGACACCCAGACCGCGAGCTTGAGAGGTAGGGCGAATGGTAGTGTGATTAACAGTGACATGCACATCTGGGAGGTTCATGGATGGCTGGGGTGGGAAGATCATAAATTCCATTTTGTCTAGATTTAGTTTCAGAAACCTAGCGGACATCCAGGAGGAGATGGCTGATAGGCAGGAGGAGACCTTGTCCATGGTAGTGGTGGATATGTCAGGGGTGTGGAGGTAGATCTGGGTATCATCTGCATACAAATGATGGTTAAAACCCATGGAGGAGATAACCTTGCCAATGAAGGATGTGTATAGGGTGAACAGTAGGTGGCCAAGGACCGAACCTTGGGGGACTCCCACCGAGAGGTGGTTGGGGGTGGACGAGGACTCATTGAAGGCGGTCGTGAAGGAGCGGTTGGAGAGGTAGGATGAAAGCCAGGTCAGGGCAAGATCGTGAATGCCCATGGACTGGAGGGACTGGAGGAGTAGGGGATGATCTACTGTTATAAAAGCTGCTGAACGGTCAAGGAGGAGGAGAATGGGGTATTTACCTTCAGTTTTAGCTAAGGCAAGGTCATTGACCACAGCAGTTTTGGTTGAGTGGGCAGGCCGAAATCCAGATTGCAGTGGGTCTAGCAGTGAGTTGTTATTGAGGTACTGGGTCAGGCATTTGTGAACCAGATGCTCAAGGAGTTTTGAGGCAAAGGGGAGGAGGGAGATAGGGCGGTAGTTGGAGGGTAGCAAGGCATCAAGGGAGGGTTTCTTGAGCAGGGGTTGTACAGTGGCCTGCTTGAAGTCTGAGGGGGAGGTGCCTGTGGTTAGGGAGAGGTTAAACAGGGTAGTGAGGACTGGGGCCAATTCAGTGAAGTGAGGCTGAAGTAAATTAGAAGGGATGGGGTCAAGGGGGGAAGTAGTGGTATGGGAAGTCTGCAGTAGGTGTTTGACTTCCTCGGTGGTAGTAGGAATGAAAGAGGCGAGGGGAGGATAGGGTGGAGGAGGATCTGGTTGGGAGGAGGTGGGAGGTGAAGATTGAAGATTGGATATTTCCTGACGGATGGAGACAATTTTGTTGGTGAAATGGGTGGCTTAATCTGTGGCAGAGAGGGAGGGAACGGAGGGGGGGGGGGGGTTTAAGCAGGGAGTTGAAAGTGGCAAAAAGATGGCGAGGGTTGGAAGCTTGTGCTCCGATGAGCTTGGTAAAGTATTCCTGCTACGCATGAGCAAGGACAGTGTGGAACTGCAGCAGGTTAGTCTTGTACTGTAGGAAATCCTGGTTAAGTCTAGTTTTCCTCCATTTCCGTTCAGTGGTGTGTATTTGCCTCTGGAGGTTGCGAGTATGGGTAGTGCGCCAGGGCTGGGGGTTAGGGGGTCGGTTGTGGTGGAATTTTGGTGGAGTAGCTTTCTCTAGGGCTGATAAGTTTGGCGATACTGAGCTGCAGCAAGATTAGGACAGGTTAGGGTGGGGAGAGTGGAGGAGAGGGCATGGAGGGGGTTAGCAAGGACACTGATGTTTCTTGCTAATTTAACTATTCTTAGCTGGATAAACATCAAATATCTGCTCATCCTGTTCGGCCAAGGGACATAACTTTCTAAGCCTATTACTTGTAAATGGTTTCTTGAATGTCTTATTCCATTTGTCAGTAACTATCTCCTTGATTTCACCTATCATAGAAAATTACTTGACTAAATGCTTTTAGTACTGTTTCTTCTTTTTTTTTTGGTTTAGTGAAGCCACATCTTCCTCCCACTCTATGGCTTCATTAACTTGCACTATAAATGGAGGTACCAGTGCAAAATCAATGGCGATCAGCAAAGCACTGTAGCACATGTAACAATATAGGATTAACCACACTGAGGTGATTGTGGCACGATTGTGATTCCCGCCGATCGCAAAGCATGCAGCATTTTCTGGGCATTTGCGATGCAATTCTCATTCACTATAATAAGAATCGCTAAACAAAATCTTGGAACATTGCAGTGCAAAATAGCAATTTCCAGTGTGAACAGGGCCTAAGTCTACTTTAGTTTCTGACACTATGTTATTGATTATATCAGCAAAGTCTTGATTGCCTCTGAAGACCCGAAGATGCAACTGGTGCGAAATTTAAATTGGGACAACAGGAGAACGAGGAGACCTTGAGAGGACCGGGAAGGTGCTATAGGACCCAGAGTCTTTGCTCTTCTTCGGTGAGTATGTAACTTTTTTGTTGTTATGTGGCTACATATATCCTTTAAAAAGAAAATAAATGATCATTAGAGAGGGCCACAGGTGGTGAAGACAACAAAATGGATTACTGAATGTAGGGAGGAGTTACTCTTGTAGAGATGTCCTAATTCCTATATTTATATTAATTAATTAGATGTCCTAATTCCTATTCCTAAGTGGCAGTTAGAAGAGGAGAACTGCCCATCTGTGTTCTGCCATTGGAGACACTATTAAATAGAATTTTCCATAACTAATCCCTTGGAAAAATATTCCACATTTTAACCACTTGATCAATTTCGGGTGAAAATCAAGTCTGTCACACTAGATGGAAGAAATCAATTGATTGGAGCGCTGACAGATTGAAGGCCCATAGCATTGCACTCCATCAACTGTTTTCAAAATCTATGCCTAGTGTGTAGAAAGTTTTGATCCCTTTCTGATCAGATTTGATCTTTGAAGTATTAAACTTTTGGCAAAATCTGGTGCCCATCTATAAGTGTATGGGCACCTTTACACTTCAGTTTAGCTTCAACTCATGGATAAATGATTAACATTTTAATGAAGAAATGTTTAATATATCTGTCAACATTTCTTTGAAATATTTTCTTGGTGCTGCAAAACATCTCTGTTCCATCATACTATCACCACAATATTGTAGTATTGGAATGGTGTTCTTAGTGAGGAATGCTGTGTTTGCTTTACACCAGACATAACGGAACCTATATTGTTTATAGGGATTAACTTTGCCTTTCCTTTGTCCTTTGAACATTATCCCAAAATATCCCTGTATCATTCAGTATCACCAGTGGCGTAGCTAGAGTCTTCTGGGCCCTGATGCGGAGTTTGAAACTGGGCCCCCCCGCCCCCATTTAGGCCACTTTGCTTGCAACCTATTTTGCTGAACTCCACACAAGCGAAATTATCCTTAAAGACATACAGTGTAATAATTATCAATAATTCACAGCTAAAGACATGGCTATGTACTCTGTAAAGTGCTGCAGAAGATGTCAGTGCTATATAAATACTTAATAATAATAATAATAATATGGTAGGACATTAGACTATGGCTATGGTAGAATTAGAGTGTGAGTTCCTCTAAAGACAGTCAGTGACATGACTATGTACTCTGTAAAGTGCTGCAGGAGATGTCAGTGCTATATAAATACTTAATAATAATATGGTAGGACATTACACTATGACTATGATAGGATTAGATTGTGAGCTCCTCTAAAGACAGTCAGTGACATGACTATGTACTCTGTAAAGTGCTGCAGGAGATGTCAGTGCTATATAAATACATAATAATAATATGGTAGGACATTAGACTATGACTATGGTAGGATTAGATTGTGAGCTCCTCTGAGGACAGTCAGTGACATGACTATGTACTCTGTGAAGTGCTGCAGGAGATGTCAATGCTATATAAATACATAATATGGTACGACGTTAGACTATAAGTATGGTAGGGATTAGAGTGTGATCTCCTCTGCGGACAGTCAGTGACATGACTATGTACTCTGTAAAATGCTGCAGAAGATGTCAGTGCTATATAAATACATAATACTATGGTAGGACATTAGACTATGACTGTGGTAGGGATTAGATTGTGAGCTCCTCTGAGGACAGTCAGTGACATGACTATGTACTCTGTAATGTGCTGTAGGAGAGGTCAGTGCTATATAAATACATAATAATATGGCAGGACATTAGACTAGGACTATACAGCCAGACACTTTCTCTTCTCCCTGCCCTGATGCATCACACATGCCTGGACAAAGCACAGTCCTGCCTGATTGATATGTGCCTGGTCCCCTTTGTGCAGTGACATCTGACAGTGTAGCCCCTGCGATGTGCCATATACTTGTCCCCTGGGTGCTTTTTTTCCTGCTGGTAACCCCCGTGTCTGCTCAGCATCTCACCCTCCCCCTCGTTTGAGCAGACGTTGCTGGAAGAGAGGAGAGGGATGACAGGTATATGGCACACCACAGACGCTGCACTGTCAGATGGCACATATCAAGCAGGCAGGACTGTGATTTGCCCGGGCCAGAGGTGCAAATTACAAAAGAATGTAAGTCAGTGGACAGAGCCTTTGGGAGCAAGTAGAGGAGAGGGAGAGGAAGCCTCACTCACCAGACACACGCTGATTCTTTACTCGAGGAAGTGGGGAGGAGGAGCCGGGTCCGGCCAGCTAAAGACTGTTACTGGCTGCAGGGCTAACTGAAGGGGCGGTGCTGAGTGCCTGGCATAGAGGTCAGGTGATGCCTGCCGCACAGAACAGTGTAGTAACTCACGCGCGGTATGTTTGGGAGTCAGGAGCGGAACTCTGCAGTCAGGACAGTAAAGCAGTCCTGTCACACACGGGCCCCTGGAGCACAAGGGCCCAGTCGCGGGTGCTACCGTTGCGACCGCGGGCCCTACGCCACTGAGTATCACGCAATCACAACTACTGATACCAATTGGTGAACTCCATTAAAGTGAACCTTAAGCCAGGATAGTTTTTTAATGTAAGGATATTACCTTACTCCTTTCCTCTTTTGCTGCAATTTCGCCGGTTTTGCGCTGCTGCGGAGCCTTCAGTTCTGTTGTTACCGACAGAAGTAATATTTTTAATTTATTCAAAATGGCGCTGCTGGCCGGAACTATTTCCGGGTCAGCCAGCGCTTCTTCGCTTCCTGCGTCTCTGGTCTCCTAGTTACGCTGGCTCGTGCACTGAGTTGTCTCTTTCAGTGCACGAGTGTAGAGACCTCTAAGCGCTGCTCCCGAGGAATTGCTGGAGTATGCGCTTACACTTAGTTTAGTGTCCGGCACAGTTGTAAATAAGGACTGCTCTGCTGGACAAGATATTTATAAAGCTGTGCAGTGCACGCTTGTATTGTATGCTAATCGTGGCGTGCACGCGCGCGCGCCCGCCCCGTGCACGCGCGCGCACGTTTCTGAACTTAGTGCACTAGCACAGCGCAGTATAGGCTGCGGCGCCGGCGGCAGCAGGACCCAGCGAGTGAAGGGAAGAGTTATCTATTTACATTCCTGGGTCATTCGCGGTCAGGCGCCGACAGGGCTTGCTGTCAGGGAGGATTAGTGGGACACAGAGGACTACAGAAGAAAAAAAAAATGCAGTAAGTCTTTTATCTGCCTCATCTATTTAGCAAACTGTCATTTTTTTAAAAAAAAGTTTGGCTTAAGTGCCTCTTTAAGTTTCATCAAGACATTGAATAATTATGATTTACATTTCATTCTGTAAATATAAGCTCCAAAAAGACTTAGCAATTTGCTTTAGTTAATTAATGTAATCTATCAGAAGGGTATGGAAAGAATCTGAGATGCAAGCCTTGTCCGTTTTGGTAAAGGTGAAGCAATCCTCATTTGCCTCTAGACAGGACACTAAACACATAATCTTATAACACTTACAGCAGGGCGAGCCTGTGACTGTTGCCTGAGGCTAGGCCTGTCCACCTTGTAATGAAGAAAGGTTTCACCACCTTTTTAAATAGCTGTCATTCTGTAGCATATGTACTGAGGATAGTCAGATAGGATTTGTTAAGGGAAAATAATGAATTACTACTGTGTGGGACATTTTCTATAGCATTTGCAGTGGCTATTAGTGTGTACCTCTTGCTAACATTAGCTGTACACTACTCTTCCTGTTTCTTGCTTGGTGATGTGGAACCTGCCATACTGCATTTACACTATATTACACTAAGCAGGGAGGAAATGAGAGTCTCAGATTTGGATACAATTTTCCAATGTCTGTGTGAGTCCTGTTCTACTGCAGTTACACCATATTAGGCCAGCAAGGAAGGGATGGAGTGCCCTAGTTTTGGATGCATTTATTCATTCTCCACTCTCACCATGTTACTACTGCATGGAATTTATCATACCCCAAATACACTATGAAAGATCAAGCAGGAAGGATGGGAGTATTATCTTCACTGTTTTAGTCCAATGTCAGTTGTTATGCTTATTTAGATAAATTAATTACCACCTCTGTCATGAAAAAAATGTCCTGCCCTCAGAGTTAGCATAGTTATTTTACAAATTAAAACTACGGTATGTAGTGGGCTTCCATTTTGTATAATCACATTCTATTGATTGCAAGCATCTGGCAGGGCCCTCTCTCCTTGTGTATCACACTGGATTGTGCACTCTACCCACAGAATAATGTGAACTTATTATTGGGACTACTACTCTGTTATAATTTAAGTAGGCCTCAGTTATTTGGACTGAGTTTAGGTAAAAGGCTTGTCTGCAGAGTATACCTTTAAAATAAATAGAGTTTCTTGTGATGCAGGCAGAAGCATCTTAGTGTCTGCTTGAATAACAAGCAGATACTGAGAACATGTTCCTGAAGGAAGGCCACAGGCCTACACTGCCCCAGACATATGAACTACGAGAACAATCAACATAGGCCATGTTTACAAAATACCACATTCCTGAATGTAAGTGAAAGGCATCATTAAATATTAATCGAGTAGGTGTGTATTATGACACCACAAGGAGTCTAAGCCAATAGTCGGGTCTGGGGGGTGGCTAAGATGAGGTCACATTTAACTCTTTCCTGGTGAGTATTAAAGGGCCGGGTGGGCGCACGGAGCTCACTCTGCTTCCTACTTTCCTGCTATCTATATGCTGACTGGAACCTCTAAGTATTTCCATTCTATATGTAATCTGATATGATGTATGCTGTACATAGGTAGTCTCTAGAAGATGTAACGTAGTCTAGAAAGAAGGTAACTAACATTCAGGAGGAAGGTTAGTCAAGAGCTGTAACGCCAAGAACTCAAACAGAAGAAGTTGCTTTGCTAGGATATGATGAACTGTATCTGTATAGTTGTGTACTTAATAAACACCATCAAACTTTGAAGAAGCCTGAGAAAAGTCTATCTCCTGCTTGCTGTGTTAAGAGTCAAGGTATCTCACAGTCTGTGAGGCGCAACTATAAGAAGTTGCTGGTGTCGAAGCAAAAAGGTGAATTATAACATACTCCAGTGTATGATCTGGCATAGTGTATCTTATTGATCATTACCTGTATTGTGTTGTCGGTCACCACTGTTATCATCGTCTGTAATCTTATTTATTGTACAGTGCTGCATAATTTGTTGGTGCTACATTAATCCAATAAATAATAATTCTTTCCATGTAAAAAGTGGCAGTGTGACATAGTTTGTGACGACCTTTGTCACTTATTGTTTTTCAAACCAAAAAATGAAAACGCAAGGGGGGATAATGAGCAAGATACACGCCAATAGCATGGAGGGACTAAGATGCCCAGAAACAAGGACTCAAAGCAGCAGACTGTTTGCAGTCCTAACCTGAGTAGTGGGCTTTTAGATAAAGTATTTGACTGCTTAAACAAAAAAGCACTGAATGGGCAGACCTGGCAGATGTCCTTTTCTTCTAGCTTCCAGTTTTACAATTACTTTTACCAAATGGCAAAAATAGCTGAGGTTATTACACAAACTTTGGACATAACAGTTTTCACCCATTGATCCTTCACATCTGGTCTGCATTATTACTCAGCAGATCATATTTTAGCAGTATTTACAAGAACCTCGCTGATATTTGTCGTATGTCATTATAAACCTGATGCAATCATTATGTATCTAAATACTAGAGTCAGATACTGTATGAAAATAAATGAAAGCAGATATGACATACGGTACTTCTTTACTCATGTTCAGCAATGCCAGTAGATATTTGTGAGTTATAGCAGCAGATCGCCTGATCCCAGCTACCTGATTCTCAGAATATTCTCAGAATATTCAGGTTCACAGCTCATCACCTGCCTCTCACCAGCACTCAGTTCCTGTACACAGTGCAATTGCTATTTATATTTGTTAGGATCTATGCCTGGCCCTATGCCACATCTTATACAGTATGTATCTATTTTTTCTTCTGGCAAACTGAAGAAACAATGGATTTGGTTTCTGTGAACTTAAAATTGTAATAGGCTGAAGATCACATTATAGTGTCTTCCCTATATTTAGTTTGATGGAGAAATATTTCCAATTATCAGCCTTAAGTGGTATAAGCTTGTATTCTCATATGATATGCATAAAAAATGCATGGTCCTTAGGTTTTATTGGGGCAGCTAATACAATAACCTCCCCAGAAATGAATGTACCATGTGCATTCATTAGCAGTGATGAGCGAAAATGCCGATATTCTTTTCGCATTATTTTGTGCAAAAATAATGTAAAAATTGACTTTCGAGTGATATTGCTTTTGAAAATCATTTTATAATACATTTATGATTTTTGAAAAAAAAAATTAAAAAAAAATGTACATTTTTTTTCTGCCTACATAATTTGTTTGGCTAACACAGTACAGAAACTTTTTTGCAGCTTTAAAAAGTGCGATTTTTTGAGTTTTTTTTGTTGTTGCTATTTTTAGCTTTAGACTGTCATTTGCTCATGAATGGCAATTTAAAGCGGAACTGTAGATTCCTAATAAACACATTGTTTCACTTACCTGGGGCTTCCCCAAGCCCCCAGCAGCCGCCTTGTCCCGCGCTGCTCCTCAACGAGCCTCCGCTCGCCCGCAACCAGCTAGTTTCGGTTTCGCCACCGGGCCACTACGCCTGCACGGCTCTGGCCATGCGTATCCTTTCTTTGCGTTCCCCGGTATTGCAGAGGGGAACGCGAAGAAAGGATACGCTTGGCCAGAGCCGCGCTGGCATCGACTTACAAGTCGAGGTACGCGATCGAACGGCGGCGGGGGAACAGAGACTCGTTGAGGAGCGGCGCAGGACAGGACACCTGCTGGGGGCTTGGGGAAGTCCCAGGTAAGTGAAACACTGTGTTTATTAGGAATCTACAGTTCCGCTTTAAGCAAAAATTCTGGCAATTTTGGCAATTTTTTTTGCATAAATATGCAAACTTTTTTGCATATAAGTCAAAAATAGCATTTTAAATGGCATTATTAGCACAGGATACACCACCTTGGCCCTGATTCACTAATGTATGGTAAAATTGCTGTGTGCAGCGAGCACATACCAATTTTACTGGTATTTACACAAGTGACATAGCACAACTTGCATTATGCACACAATGCATACGTTGCAACAGTTACGTTATTTGCATTAACGTGTGGCATGCTAGTAATGTGCGTTGTACACATTGGGCTCGATTCACTATGCTGTGATAACTGCTATTACAGCAGTTATCATGCGAGCTGCCGTTTGCAAAGGTTTGCACGCGAACAGCACTTCTTTGCGTGATAAGCGAAGGTTTGTGCACGATCACATGCGCTTTTCACGTGAAAAGCGAACGTGATCGTGCGCAAACCTTCGCTTATCATGCAAAGTAATGCTGTTTGCACACAAACCTTTGCGCGCTGCAGCTCGCGTGATAACTGCTGTGATAGCAGTTATCACAGCATAGTGACTCAAGCCCATAATGTGATATGCACTATGTGCAAAACATGTGCTATGCTACTTGTGCAAATGCCGATAAATTTGCTAAGCATTGTAAAATGTATGCATAAAGACCCTTGTGAGAGACTTTACTTGATGTGAGAGTGTTTTTTTTTAAACAGTACCACAATTACTTACCACAAGTAATATACTTCATATGATTACAGGTTATGTTTTTACAATGCAATGTATTCTTTCCCATCAGCTAGATACAGGTATTATGCTCACATCATGCTGTCCCGAGAAACATATATTAACCACTAATTCCACCAGTACAGCAGTGACTTCATCCAAGCCACGAGGACGTAGATATACGATTTGCACTGCTGGCTTCCCTGTGCACGATCAGGCGTGCACCCGTTAATGCCCCCATCACTTTAAGCTGCATCACTAATTGGTCTAAGGGAAAATGAGTCCCTTTAACCAATTAGTGACCCGCGAGGATGAATGATCACCTCGGTAGCAAACAGCGGTGATCGTTCATCTCACCCACTCCATGCATAGTTCTGTTTAACAAAAAAAAGCATGTGAAGCAAGCCTGGCTCACCTTTCCTTTTTACAGCGACGATCCTGCAGCGGCAGCCTCTGTATTCAGCATTACAGCCATCTCTATACTGCCCCATACACTAGCCCTGGCTTGATGTCCCGGTGGAGAGAGCAAAAACCAGGGGCACATCTGGCTAGCTATGCTTTGGGGGAAGGGGGCTAATAACAGCATCACATCTGGCTATCTATACACTGGGGAGGGCTTGATCTAATTCCAGAGGCACATCTGGCTATCTATATTGGGAGAGCCTAATACTTGGGGACACACCTGAATATACTAGGGGGGGCTGATATTGGGGGACACATCTGGCTATACTGGGGACACATCTGGCTATCTGCCCTGGGGGACCTAATACTGGTAGCATGTTTTTTATATACTGTAGCACTTTTTATTTTTAAACTGGAATTGGTAAAACTGAGAAATAATGCATTTCCCCCCCTCTTTTTCCCATTAAAATGTGTAAAAAACTATTTTTTTCTGGGACAAAATACACCCAATGAAAGTTTAATTTGTCCTGAAAAAAAGAATATCTAGGTCATTTAGGTGTCATGAGTGGGAATAAAGTTATAGCTGATTAAATAAGGACATAGCTAAAATGTCAAAACCGCTCTGGTACATAAGGGGAAAACCAAGCCTGGATGTGAAGTGGTTAAGTCTACATTCACAGTGGTGTGTTGCGGTGTGGCATAATGGCTGCTTTGTAACGTGGCTTTCCGTACTGCAATGCACAACCTATGCAACATTCACAGTGTGGCTAGTGCGTTGTGGTGTGTGCGGCATCCAAACGCACACCGTGCATGCATGCGTTACCCCAAAATGCAAGTGTTAACAGTGACAGTAAGGCCTATTTTACACTATACACTTAAAAACTGATACATTTTACTTTTCCATAGCAGTGCATTGTGAAACAGTTTCCCAGTGTACAGTGTGAAAGAGGCCAAAGGGAAACATGGACATTGCCTTTCACATCAGTTGTCCTTTCAGTTATAACTGGTAATAACTGATTTAGCGTAAAATAACCCGGAAGCATAGTTTTCATTGACTGTATGCTGCATGGTATGCGGCACAACGCGCAAATAATGTGCAGTGCGACTTTCCTATTCTATTGCGTTCATACTTTTACACAGAACACAATGCAACACCCACTGTGAAAGTAGCCTTAGAGATTTAGATAATAGATTGCAGTTTTATGCCTTTTACAACTTTCTGCCTGCAACAAACAAATCTTTTAGCTTGAAGACTATAAATGAAGTGAACTACAATCCATCCCTCCAAGACATCTCAGAACTATTTTACAGAAGAGTTGGATGTCTTTTTGCAGAGCAAAGTTATATTTGCCTAAGAACAAAACATATTTCTGTATGTAATTTGAGCTCTAGCATTCCATGTCATGCTAAGGCATATCTCCCCTTTCTCTAAATAAAAAATAAATCAAATGTTCATTTTACATTGTAAACATTTTAACAGGCTGCATTGTACTTTCATAGCTGTGATTAGTATTGTGATTCTACGACCTTCCTCTGAAGTTCTCTATGTGGTTTACTGGAAAACCTACTTGCGTCACTGTCAGCTCTTCAGCTTGGTTCACTCATCAATCTGTACATTTCCAGTCTGGTCCTGTCAGTTTTACATCAGTTTTCTATCAGTTTTACCTGACAGGATTGGAATTGTACACCTTTTATGTGTATGGGAGAAAAGGGCTTTACAAATGTTTTGTTGTTGGTGTTGTTGGGAACCAAGCCATAAAAAACCTCATATAAACTGATGCAAAACTGACAGGACTGGACTGGACCATAAATGTACAGATTTATGTGTGAACTAAGCCATAGAAAACTCATACAAAACTGATGCCAGCTATCAAAAACTGACAGGACAGTACTGGAAACCTTTTATGTGTGAACCCAGCCTTCCTGAGATGGGAGTGATAACACACATGAGGATCCCTCCTTCCTGTGAAATGAATGTATCATTGCAATAAACCAGGCAAAATTGTAAGGCCAGAGTCACACTAAGCAGAATCGCATGAGTTTTTCCACTATGTGGTATGGGGAAAGCATGCAATTCTGTTAAGTGTGACCCTGGCCTAAAGGGGCCCATACACTTGTCGATTTCAGCCATCAATCGATTGATCGATTCAAATTCCCCATTCGATCGATTTGCAGCCGATTTCGATCGATTTGATCTATCTGACTGAATGGAAAATGTAGGTCGATCTGCTGCTGGCAGAAGATCGATGGCCCATAGAGTTGCTTTGGATCTAATGGTCCAATAATGCATTTAGATCGATTTCCAATAGATTTCATTCTGAAATCTATTGAAAAAACTGTTCCTAGTGTGTGGCACACATCAGATAGATTCCTGTCAGATTGGACTTGACAGGCATCTGCCAGAAATCTCTCTGATGGGTCGAATCTGCTGCAAATCTCTAAGTGTATGGCCACCTTAAGGGTATAAAGGGAACAAACAGTGTATATATATAAATATATATGTATGTCTTGCTTTGGCCAGACTTATGAGACGCAGAAACAGAGCAGAGAATTTTGAGTATTTTACTAGTGATGATTAATGAGATGCTAATAGTTCTGGCACGCATGTTGAACGCAAAGCATATGCAGCATGGAATTTGACCAAATTCAAATTTATATACACTAGTCGACCTTGAAAAATGAGCTCTAGGTCTGTCACGGCCACCACCGCTGCATGTCAACGTGCATTCGCGCACACGCCAGCTGCGTGCGCACACACATACACACGTACTCCCGTCACGTGCACACGCTCGCCTGGCCCATCCTCGTTCTGTCCTAATGGCTGTCAGTGCAGCACATGCGCAGTAGCACAAAAGCACTGACACAGGGACATGGGACACAGAGACACAGGCAAATCATTATATAGGATAGTGGAGTTATGCTTAAAGGAGTTATCAGTCAAAATATAAAAAATGAGCTTTACTCACCTGGGGCTTTCTCCAGCCCCTTGCAGCCGACTGTCCCACGCCGACCGCTCCACTCCCCGCCGCCGTTCCGGTCTCCACATTTGGTGCGGAGGCCAATCCTGAGGTCGTCCTCGGGGTTGGCCTCCGCACCGAGTGCTGAGACTAGAGATTATAAAACAAATGTGGCCATCATGACCCCCACACCCATACCAGGTTCAGCCTCATTACTGTACCGGATTTGGAGCATGGATGTCTGTATTAAAGGAAAGGAGGGTAAGTAGTTGTGGATCCCCACAGCCCTCCTGCAGTTGAGGGTGCTGCTATCTCTATAGTTACGTTTCTGGTTCAAGACATTCGTTAGTGATGTAGTTGTATGGCTATTTAGGGGCTCACACTAAGTTAGGGCAATGATACCAGTACCATCTCTAGATGCTGCCCCTGAGCAGTGCTATTTTTCATTCACTTGTGTCATTGTGTTATAAAGTATGGACCTTCAAAAGAAAGCAAACTTATGAGTTGCTACCCTGATGGTGGTTTGCTGCCAAGTTCAAGCTGATGTACCATTTTGTCTTTTGCACATTTATTGTAAAATGTGTTGCCTTTCTGTAAACAATAGTGTTCTGCCGTGTATGTATGTATCAACATATTGGATGCTATACATTGATGCTATGTGGTTTTGTGCATTGATTAATTATTGAAAAATGTGTTGCTTGCAAGTTCTTTTCACGCTATGGGTGTGCATTGATTTGCTTTTGTACCTTTAGATTTATCCCTTTTGGACAGGAATATTTATATCTATAGCACTGTTTAACCCATTTCTATTTTATTAACCTTTTGAACCTATTTGGTGTGCATACCTGATTTGTGTTCTTCATTTAACACTAACCTCCCCTCATTGATGACTAGCTCCCCCCCACCTAAAACTGACATCACCGCTATGAGTTCTGCTACAAAGTAGTGGAACTCTACTACTGCTATTGTCCTCAGGGACCCAAATTTCCAGCTGTAGCCAGTAAATATATAATTTAACATGGTCGCCTATGGCGGTTCCCTATTTTACAGGCACCAAATCACTCCCAAATCTACTGCCCAAGTGGTGATGGGTTTTCTACACTGCTCAGATGCCTATTGGGGTAACAATGTTTTGTTAGTATAGCGGTATTGATCTACTCCTTCATATCTACACTCAGAAGCTCCTATTCTCTCACCCTTGTTGTGCACTTCCTGAGGTGCAACAATTCGTACTACATTTTCATTTTTCTGGAAAACTGAGACAGATTTTTCTCTTGCATTGATTTGTGCATTTGTAAAAAGCAGAACAAACAAAAAAATGTTTTAGAAACTTTGTTTTCACTTTAAAGAGACACTGAAGCGAAAAAAAAAATGATGATATTATGATTTGTATGTGTAGTACAGCTAAGAAAAAAAACATTAAGATCAGATACATCAGTCTAATTGTTTCCAGTACAGGAAGAGTTGAGAAACTCCAGTTGTTATCTCTATGCAAAAAAGCTATTAAGCTCTCCGACTAACTTAGTCGTGGAGAGGGCTGTTATCTGACTTTTATTATCTCAACTGTAATTGAACTGTTTACTTTTCCTCTGCTAGAGGAGAGTTCATTACTTCACAGACTGCTCTGAAAGATTCATTTTGAATGCTGAGTGTTGTGTAATCTGAACATATTATAGAGTGATGCAATGTTAGAAAAAACACTATATACCTGAAAATAAAAATATGAGAATATTTTCTTTGTGCTAATCTTCTAGTAATTATTCATAGTACACAACCAATTCATTATATCATATATTTTTTTTCGCTTCAGTGTCTCTTTAAATGCATGCTCTCTCTAATGTCTGTAACTGGCTCATCTGTCACTCAATGAACCAATAACAGTGGGCAAAACCCCTCTGACAAGGACTAACATCAGTAGATCTACCAGAGTACTCTGGGAAGAGAAGACTGTGTGGCTAAACATCACTGGAAGTGGGGCTACATACCAATATACCAGGGGCGTAACAATAGACCCTGCAAGGGATGCCTCCGAAGGGGGGGCCAGACGCCACAGGGGGCACATGACGGGGAAAAGTTTGAAATACTGACAGCTAAGGGCATGGAGAAGAAAAAAAACGTATTCTGCTCTCGCACCATTGTTACAGTGGCTTGCAAAAGTATTCGGCCCCCTTGAAGTATTCCACATTTTGTCACATTACTGCCACAAACATGAATCAATTTTATTGGAATTCCATGTGAAAGACCAATACAAAGTGGTGTACATGTGAGAAGTGGAACGAAAATCATACATGATTCCAAACATTTTTTTACAATTAAATAACTGCAAAGATGGATGTGCGTAATTATTCAGCCCCCCTGAGTCAATACTTTGTAGAACCACCTTTTGCTGCAATTACAGCTGCCAGTCTTTTAGGGTATGTCTCTACCAGCTTTGCACATCTAGAGACTGAAATCCTTGCCCATTCTTCTTTGCAAAACAGCTCCAGCTCAGATGGACAGCGTCTGTGAACAGCAGTTTTCTGATCTTGCCACAGATTCTCGATTGAATTTAGATCTGGACTTTGACTGGGCCATTCTAACACATGGATATGTTTTGTTTTAAACCATTATATTGTTGCCCTGGCTTTATGTTTAGGGTCATTGTCCTGCTGGAAGGTGAACCTCCGCCCCAGTCTCAAGTCTTTTGCAGACTCCAAGAGGTTTTCTTCCAAGATTGCCCTGTATTTGGCTCCATCCATCTTCCCATCAACTCTGACCAGCTTCCTTGTCCCTGCTGAAGAGAAGCACTCCCAGAGCATGATGCTGCCACCACCATATTTGACAGTGGGGATGGTGTGTTCAGAGTGATGTGCAGTGTTAGTTTTCCGCCACACATAGCGTTTTGCATTTTGGCCAAAAAGTTCAATTTTGGTCTCATTTGACCAGAGCACCTTCTTCCACATGTTTGCCGTGTCCCCCACATGGATTGTGGCAAACTGCAAACGGGACTTCTTATGCTTTTCTGTTAACAATGCCTTTCTTCTTGCCACTCTTCCATAAAGGCCAACTTTGTGCAGTGCACGACTAATAGTTGGCCTATGCATAGATTCCCCCACCTGAGCTGTAGATCTCTGCAGCTCATCCAGAGTCACCATGGGCCTCTTGACTGCATTTCTAATCAGTGCTCTCCTTGTTCGGCCTGTGAGTTTAGGTGGACGGCCTTGTCGTGGTAGGTTTACAGTTGTGCCATACTCCTTCCGTTTCTGAATGATCGCTTGAACAGTGCTCCGTGGGATGTTCAAGGCTTTGGAAATCTTTTTGTAGATTAAGCCTGCTTTATATTTCTCAATAACTTTATCCCTGACCTGTCTGGTGTGTTCTTTGGACTTCATGGTGTTGTTGCCCCCAATATTCTCTTAGACAACCTCTAAGGCCGTCACAGAGCAGCTGTATTTGTACTGACATTAGATTACACACAGGTGCACTCTATTTAGTCATTAGCACTCGTCAGGCAATGTCTATGGGCAACTGACTGCACTCAGACCAAAGGGGGCTGAATAATTATGCACACCTCACTTTGCAGTTATTGATTTGTAAAAAAAATTTTGGAATCATGTATGATTTTCGTTCCACTTCTCACGTGTACACCGCTTTGTATTGGTCTTTCATGTGGAATTCCAATAAAACTGAGTCATGTTTGTGGCAGTAATGTGACAAAATGTGGAAAACTTTAAGGGGGCCGAATACTTTTGCAAGCCACTGTATATTGACTGCATGTGTCCACCACACAGATAAGGACTCTCACACACTTTGGAATTTGTACACTGTCCCTGCTCCCTAGGGTTTGTAAAAAACATCTGTCTCTCACTGCTGCAAAGACTTTACAACTTTTTTTCAAAATGTGACTCCTTTGTTTGTAGACTTTCCCTTTTCAGCAAAAGGATTCATAGATTCTTAGCACACCGGCTAATGACTTTAGTCTCTGCATACTTTTACAAGGCAATGGAGTGGAGATTGATGTCTGACTGTCACACAGTATCAATCAGTGACATTCTGAATGTTTTGCCAAAGTTACATTGATACTATATCTTATGTTCAGCATGTCATTGTTGTTCCTCCATATAGCATGTGCTCTCATGTAGTAAAATAATAAGGCTGTGTGTGTATGTATGTACTGGGAACAGGGAGGGACTTGTCGGTTGCAAGGGGCTGGAGGAAGCCCTGGGTAAGTAGATCTAGGGGTAGCATAAATTGCCTGACTTTTCCTTTAAAGGGGAACTGAAGAGAGAGGTATATGGAGACTGCCATGTTTATTTCCTTTTAAGCAATACCAGTTGCCTGGCAGCCCCGCTGGTCTATTTCTCTACAGTAGTATCTGAATAACACCAGAAACAAGCGTGCAGCTAGTCTTATCAGATCTGACTTTGAAGTCTGAAACTCCTGATCTGCTGCATGCTTGTTCAGGGGCTATTGCTAATAGTATTAGAGGCAGAGGATCAGCAGGGCTGCCAGGCAACTGGCATTGCTTAAAAGGAAATAAACATGGCAGCCTCCATATACCTCTCTCTTCAGTTCCCCTTTAAGTCTAAGTGTTTTTATCTGCATGGGGAAAACACATTGGTCCTCAGTTTTCCTGTGCAGAAAGTGAGGGGGGCCCCATCCAAAGTTTCGCGGGGGGGGGGGGGGCCCATCCAAAGTTTCGCAGGGGGGCCCAGTGATGTCTAGTTACGCCCCTGCAATATACAACAATATATAGTGAGAAGAAGCATTTCTGTTGCTGAAACCAGGATAATTAATGTAAAAATGGGTATCCTAAATAGATTTTATGTTCAGCTATGAGTCGTTACAGGTGCTCTTCAACCACTGATTAAGTGCCTAGAATAACCACTATACAATATATAAGTATACAGGTGTATCTGTGTAAACTGAACTTTAAGAGAGCAAATTTTTTGCGTTCACTTCCTTTTCAAGAATGATTGCACTAAATCGCCTTTGTCATCAGTAATTGATTTACTTTATTATTTATATGACTGCTTTTGCCTCCTTGAAGTGCCCCTGGAACCCCTGGATTGTATTTCAAGGTGAACACTTCACCAGCAGTCTGTACACAAATGCCACACAGTATTGGGTAATTGATTTGGGCCCTTGGCCCAAAAGGACCTTCTGTCAGAAGCTGTATTAGCTCTTCATTGGTACTGCGCTAATATTTATTACCTGTATATGTGTGTTGAATAGTGGTAGTCATTACATAGAACTTCTCCCCCCCCCCCCCCCCCCCCCACTTAAATCTTATGATACAAATGTCCTTGGCTGGTTTTGGTGCTTCATAAAGGTTGTGCACAGAGTGCATGAGGGGGCCTTATATAAATCTCATACCGATGCCCATGGCTCCTTTGCTAAGCCACTAGTGATTTCTAACAGCTTCAGAACATTTGCAATTAGATATTACAAAATAAAACAAAACAAAAAACAAAAAAACAACAACTCTTAATGATTACATTAATGCAGCATTGAAATCCAAAATTTGCCCTGGAATTGAACTGGTTAAAGTTAGTGAAAGCTCACTTTAACACAGATGACTACAGTAGCATTACCCCAGGAAGAGGAAAGACATACAAGAATTTCTGTTTAATTAGATGATTCACTTTGTATGCGTCCCGCAGCAGTGTTATGAGCTTAGCAAATTGTTGGGGGGTATATCTAGAAATATGCTAATGAAATCCTATTAAAAACTGTCAACTTGTTATAGCAGTGCAGATGATAAATGGAACTTCTGTCTTTGAAGCCAGCACTGTCAACTGTATTTCAATAAAGCAAATCCACCCAAAAAGTTAGACAACAGTGCAAACTGCAATCAATGTAAGTAAAATACTCTGAAATCTTAAAGCTAAAGCATCTCTGTCTTTCTCCTCTTTGGTCGATGTGCAGGGCTGATTTACTAAGGTATCTTCTCAAATCTTAATGTTTAAGATATTCAAAATATTATAAGTCTACCAGAAAGTTTTGGCTGGATTCTTTGAAAATTGTTAATTATTGTGCAAAGATTTTGGCACAACACTGAGAATGGAGGGGTAAAAGTCTGCAATGATTTTCTTTTGGGCCAGTTTAAATGTATCTATTGTTGTGCGTATTTCTTCCACAGACCCTGGATGGTAAACCAAATTTGTGAAATACAGATATTGTACTGATCTGGCATATTGTGACAATAAGTAGGTTAGAGAAAGCTCCTAGGGCAACGACAAGGGGGTACCGTATATATTCATGTATAGGCCGAATTTTTCAGCACAAAAAATGCGCTGAAAAGTCACCCCCTCGGCCTATACGCAAGTCACCAACTTGCTAGGCTGGTGTCTGTGGTGAGGAGTAGGCGGACTGACCTGCAGAAAGTGCAGCGATGATGCAGAGCGGCTTGAAAATGCTTCCCAGCTGATCAGGCTGGGCATACAGCTGATCGGGGGCTTGCAGCCAGGCTGTGCAGTGTTTACCTGCACTGTGGATGGCCGAAGGGGAGCAGAACAGCTGATTAGAAAGACGGAGGATGCCCAGGTCACGGCAGGCGCGATCAAATGCCAGGGAGTGTAGAGCTGGATGGATGGCCAGAACCAAGTAGGTGCACATGGTGTTAATAGGATGCAACGTCACACTGTTATTCGCGCCGCATGGCTGTAGAAGAGCTTTTAGGGAGAGCAGTGTTTCTCCTCTGCCTCCTATAAGAAGGCTGTAATTGCCCTGAAACTGTGGCTGGACAGGACGGGGACCTCCAACTACCTGAGCCTCCATTTATGCAGCACCAGCAGCAAAAACTAGCTGTAAACTGAGAAGCAAGGCAAAAAAGAAAAAAAGCTGCCAGAGGAGATAGAACTAGTATCACAGCATAGTAAGAGCCCATTTCCACTTGTGCGGTGCGAATCGCCGCGGTAAAAATTCACATGCGGATGCGAATTTTGCATGCAAGTGTATGCGAATTTTCATGAATGGCGCTGTATGCAAATTTAACCATGGCAGTGCCTGTGTGCTTTTCCATTGATTTCATGCGAATTCGCGTGCGAATTCACATGAAAATTCGCATACACCCGCATAGCGGTATGCGGTATACGAATTCTGATGGCTCTGCAATGCGGATTTTTTATGCGGACGAAAACGCTCAGAAATCCTGACAAGTGGAAATAGTCCCATCCACTTGTATTGGCTATGCGAATTCACATGCGGCAAACGCATGCGAATTCGCGATAGTGGAAAAGGGCCCTATCACTGCCTTAAAGTGCATCTAATCATCTAATCTCAATACAGATCTCTGCTGCTAGTTAAAGATTGTCCTTGTGGTATATTCTGATATTCAAACGTCTGGACTCTCAGCACCTGATTAACTGTGTGCCATCCATTGCACAGCCTGAAAGTCCCTATCAGCACCTGGGCAAAGTAGTCTGTATACCCCTAAATACACCGTGCAGCATGTCAGCTCTGCCTAATGATATTGTGGTGTGGACCTTATTCTGTGTGCAGAGTGTAGACAGAATGGCTTTCTATGATTAATGACATGACTTTATAGGATTACTGGTACATTTAGTAATAACTGTTTAAATAGTACTGCCTCCTGCATCTATTCCATACATTTTATATAGGAGTGGTTCTTGCACTTCATTTGGGGGTTATCACAGCAGCAGTAATCCGCATATAAAGTGCAATAACCACCCCTATATGAAATGCATCAATCACCCCCATGTTGTCTGGAGCCGCAGCATTTCCTACCCTCGGCTTATACGTGACTCAATCATTTTTTTCCTGGTTTCTGAGGTAAATGTTGGGGGGTCGGCTTATACACGGGTCAGCTTATACATGAGTATATACGGTAAGTGGTAAGGATGTGCCCGAACCTGAACTTCGACATGATATAGAGATAGGGCCCAACTGAACAAATGTATGAACTTATGACTAAAGTAAAAAAGATATTCACACTGAGCCTCAATTTGGTGAAAATATGTAGAAAACCTTTACGTGACCTTCTAACATGTTTTGGCATAGAACTGAGTAACCATAGAATCACACGTTAAAACCAATTAAAATAAGGCTACGTACAACAGGGGTTTACCCCATACACTCATTATTTATAAACACACTAACAGTCATGGCCATGACTTGCAGATGAGAGAGTGGAAGAAAAGAGCATATAGAGAAAGCCATGCATCAGCGATTAGGCAGTTTTGTGCAGGCGACTAGCACAGCTGTAAAAAGCACAAGTGGCAACCGCAATGTATTCCTCTTGCAGAGCATGTCCATGGGGTACAGAGTCCACCATGGATACTCAATAGTTTCTTAAGTGTTACAGCCATATAGGGATGCTCATTCGGATTCCGCGGAAATGCAATGTCCAAAATTCCGATAGGAAATTGCATTTCCGCATCGGAATGCGGAAATCGGTAATGCAAGTGCGTTAGGCGGATTTCCGCCGGAAATCGCGGAAATTTCCGCCGGAAATCGCGGAAATTCCGCCCGACTTTAACATTAATTTTCTCAAAAACTATAAGGTCTTTTTGAAAACTTTTTTTTGCATCTTGTTCACAAGATTCAGTTTAATAAATCCTGAAAATTTGGTGTTTCTAGGACTCACGGGGGCTTTGCTATTAACCGCTAAATTCGGCAGATTTTTACTGTAATGTAGTAGCAGTAGGGTATTGTACCAGGTTAGCCATCAGTAAAAGCAAGAAGTTTTAAATGGTATCATCCTGATTTAAAACTTCTTGCTTTTACTTTAATGTAAAATGCAGAAAATCTGCTTCTGCCTATTTTCTGCATTTACATTACAGGAAAAATCTGCCGACTTTAACAGTTAATAGCAAAGCTTTCAAAAAGACTTTATAGTTTTTGAGAAAATCGATGTTAAAGTCGGGCGGAATTTCCACGATTTCCGGCGGAAATTCCGCATCGGAATGCGGAAATTGGTAGCGGAAAGCGGAATCGGTATTTGGCAATGGCGGAATGCGGAATTACCGCGGAATCGGAAATTGGCATTTCCGACCATCCCTACAGCCGTACAGTGCAAAGCAGCAATAGATGATAGATTAACCACTTGAGGACCGTGGGCTTTACCCCCCTTAAGGACCAGGCACCTTTTTTCCATTCAGACCACTGCAGCTTTCACGGTTTATTGCTCGCTCATACAACCTACCACCTAAATAAATTTTGGCTCCTTTTCTTGTCACTAATAAAGCTTTCTTTTGGTGCTATTTGATTGCTGCTGCGATTTTTACTCTTCATCAAAAAAGACATGAATTTTGGCAAAAAAATGTTTTTTTTTACTTTCTGTGCTGACATTTTTCAAATAAAATAAAATTTCTGTATACATGCAGCGCGAAAAATGTGGAAAAACATGTTTTTGATAAAAAAAACCCATTTAGCCTATATTTATTGGTTTGGGTAAAAGTTATAGCGTTTACAAACTATGGTGCAAAAAGTGAATTTTCCCATTTTCAAGCATCTATGACTTTTCTGACCCCCTGTCATGTTTCATGAGGGGCTAGAATTCCAGGATAGTATAAATACCCCCCAAATGACCCCATTTTGGAAAGAAGACATCCCAAAGTATTCACTGAGAGGCATAGTGAGTTCATAGAAGATATTATTTTTTGTCACAAGTAAGCGGAAAATGACACTTTGTGACAAAAAAAAAAAGTTTCCATTTATTCTAACTTGCGACAAAAAAAAAATGAAATCTGCCACGGACTCACCATGCCCCTCTCTGAATACCTTGAAGTGTCTACTTTCCAAAATGGGGTCATTTGTGGGGTGTGTTTACTGTCCTGACATTTTGGGGGGTGCTAAATTGTAAGCACCCCTGTAAAGCCTAAAGGTGCTCATTGGACTTTGGGCCCCTTAGCACAGTTAGGCTGCAAAAAAGTGCCACACATGTGGTATCGCCGTACTCAGGAGAAGTAGTGTAATGTGTTTTGGGGTGTATTTTTACACATACCCATGCTGGGTGGGAGAAATGATTTTTTTTTACACACAATTGTCCATTTACAGAGAGATTTCTCCCACTCAGCATGGGTATGTGTAAAAATACACCCCAAAACACATTATACTACTTTTCCTGAGTACGGCGATACCACATGTGTGGCACTTTTTTGCACCCTAACTGCGCTAAGGGGCCCAAAGTCCAATGAGTACCTTTAGGATTTCACAGGTCATTTTTGTTTCAAGACTACTCCTCACGGTTTAGGGCCCCTAAAATGCCAGGGCAGTATAGGAACCCCACAAATGACCACATTTTAGAAAGAAGACACCCCAAGGTATTCCGTTAGGAGTATGGTGAGTTCATAGAACTTTTTATTTTTTTGTCACAAGTTAGCGGAAATTGATTTTAATTGTTTTTTTTCACAAAGTGTCATTTTCCGCTAACTTGTGACAAAAAATAAAATCTTCTATGAACTCACCATACTCCTAACGGAATACCTTTGGGTGTCTTCTTTCTAGAATGGGGTCATTTGTGGGGTTCCTATACTGCCCTGGCATTTTAGGGGCCATAAACCGTGAGGAGTAGTCTTGAAACCAAATGTCGCAAAATGACCTGTGAAATCCTAAAGGTACTCATTGGACTTTGGGCCCCTTAGCGTACTTAGGGTGTAAAAAAGTGCCACACATGTGGTACCACCGTACTCAGGAGAAGTAGTATAATGTGTTTTGAGGTGTATTTTTACACATACCCATGCTGGGTGGGAGAAATATCTCTGTAAATGACAATTGTTAGATTTTTTTTTACACACAATTGTCCATTTACAGAGAGATTTCTCCCACCCAGCATGGGTATGCATAAAAATACACCCCAAAACACATTATACTAGTTTTCCTGAGTACGGCGGTACTACATGTGTGACACTTTTTTTGCAGCCTAGGTGCGCTAAGGGGCCCAACGTTCTATTCACAGGTCATTTTGAGGCATTTGTTTTTTAGACTACTCCTCACGGTTAAGGGCCCCAAAATGCCAGGGCAGTATAGGAACCCCACAAGTGACACCATTTTAGAAAGAAGACACCCCAAGGTATTCCGTTAGGTGTATGGCGAGTTCATAGAAGATTTTATTTTTTGTCACAAGTTAGTGAAAAATGGCACTTTGTGAAAAAAAAACAATAAAAATCAATTTCCGCTAACTTTTGACAAAAAATAAAATCTTAACAGAATACCTTGGGGTGTCTTTTTTCTAAAATGGGGTCACTTGTGGGGTTCCTATACCGCCCTGGCATTTTACAGACCCAAAACCGTGAGTAGTCTGGAAACCAAATGTCTCAAAATGACTGTTCAGGGGTATAAGCATCTGCAAATTTTGATGACAGGTGGTCTATGAGGGGGCGAATTTTGTGGAACCAGTCATAGGCAGGGTGGCCTTTTAGATGACAGGTTGTATTGGGCCTGATCTGATGGATAGGAGTGCTAGGGGGGTGACAGGAGGTGATTGATGGGTGTCTCAGGGGGTGGTTAGAGGGGAAAATAGATGCAATCAATGCACTGGGGAGGTGATCAGAAGGGGGTCTGAGGGGGATCTGAGGGTTTGGCCGAGTGATCAGGAGCCCACACGGGGCAAATTAGGGCCTGATCTTATGGGTAGGTGTGCTAGGGGGTGACAGGAGGTGATTGATGGGTGTCTCAAGGTGTGATTAGAGGGGGGAATAGATGCAAGCAATGCACTGGCGAGGTGATCAGGGCTGGGTCTGAGGGTGTGGGCGGGTGATTGAGTGCCCTAGGGGCAGATAGGGGTCTAATCTGATGGGTAGCAGTGACAGGGGGTGATTGATGGGTAATTAGTGGGTGTTTAGGGTAGAAAACAGATGTAAACACTGCACTTGGGAGGTGATCTGACGTCGGATCTGCGGGCGATCTATTGGTGTGGGTGGGTGATCAGATTGCCCGCAAGGGGCAGGTTAGGGGCTGCTTGATGGGTGGCAGTGACAGGGGGTGATTGATGGGTGGCAGTGACAGGGGGTGATTGATGGGTGATTGACAGGTGATCAGTGGGTTATTACAGGGAAGCACAGATGTAAATATTGCACTGGCGAATTGATAAGGGAGGGTCTGAGGGCAATCTGAGCATGTAGGCGGGTGATTGGGTGCCCCCAAGGGGCAGATTAGAGTCTGATCTGATGGGTAACAGTGACAGGTGGTGATAGGGGGTGATTGATGGGTGATTGGTGGGTAATTAGTGGGTGTTTAGGGTAGAGAACAGATGTAAACACTGAACTTGGGAGGTGATCTGACGTCGGATCTGCGGGCGATCTATTGGTGTGGGTGGGTGATCAGATTGCCCGCAAGGGGCAGGTTAGGGGCTGATTGATGGGTGGCAGTGACAGAGGGTGATTGATGGGTGGCAGTGACAGGGGGTGATTGATGGGTGATTGACAGGTGATTGACAGGTGATCAGTGGGTTATTACAGGGAATCTGAGGGGTGGGGGGGTGATCAGGAGTCCCCAGGGTGCATTTAGGGACCTAATAAAAAAAATAACGTTGACAGATAGTGACAGGGAGTGATTGATGGGTGATTAGGGGGGTGATTGGGTGCAAACAGGGGTCTGGGGGGTGGGCAGGGGGGGTCTGAGGGGTGCTGTAGGTGATCAGGGGGCAGGGGGGGGGGGGAATCAGTGTGCTTGGGTGCAGACTAGGGTGGCTGCAGCCTGCCCTGGTGGTCCCTCGGACACTGAGACCACCAGGGCAGGAGGCAGCCTGTATAATACACTTTGTAAACATTACAAAGTGTATTATACACTTTGTATGCGGCGATCCGGGTGCTAGTAACCCGCCGGCGCTTCCGAACGGCCGGCGGGTTACAGCGCGAGGGGGGCGGAGCCAGTTCCCGGCGGCCGATCGCGTCACGAATGCCGCGATCGCGCCGCCCATGCCCGTAAAAGGACCGCCGACTCTGTGCATGCGGCGGTCCTTGCGGGGTCCACTTCCCGGCCGCCTCTGTGCGTTGGGCGGTCGGGAAGTGGTTAAAGCAGCTCATCCAGCAGTCAAATCAGGAACTTGCCCATATCGGTTACTGTATACTTTCTGAAACACTTGTGCTCTCAGCGCATACCCTGTCCTCCAGATGTAGATATTGTCACAGGCCCCCCAGTGGCCAGACTGCTCAATGCCTCCAATGTTGTGAATGCAACCAATGTGCTAAAACTGCTGGAATTGGGCAACAGACAGGCCAGAAGTGGGTGTGCGAGTGACACAAACACTTTACTACACAATATTTCTGGTATCTTCCACCACCTCTCTATAAGGACAGAGGAACCTACTCTGACTATTCTAATCCTGCAAATCAAATTGTTAAAATACTCTTGTCTGGCTGAAACAATACAATACTTCAGGTAGCAAATCTTCGGAAAGGCTAGGATTCTTTGTGCAGTACTCAAACCAGGTATGTAGCTGAAAAAATGACCTTATGTCTTTTATTTTAAATGTAATGTAAATAATTAATATTTACAGAAAATTATCAAAAATAACAATTATAGAGATGGTAGCCACAGGTAAAAAAAAAAAAAAGGTAAAAACAAAGAAAATGAATACATAAAGGGGCACTACAGCGAAAAACTGTAAAATTTAAAATATGTGCAAACATATACAAATAAGAAGTACATTTTTCCAGAGTAAAATGAGCCATAAATTACCTTTTTCCTATGTTGCTGTCACTTACAGTAGGTATTATTATTGTTTATTTATAAAGCGCCAACATATTCTGTGGAGCTGTACAATTATTCTGGGCAAACTGCCACAATGTAACAAGGTTCACAGACAGGAAATAGCTGTTTACAGCTTTCCCTAACAGCCAAAACAGCTAGGAGCAGCTACATAACCTGCCCACAGTAAAAATGTCACTATGTAATAAATGTCAGAATGTAAATCAGGGAGAGGAAAGATTTTACAATGAGCAAACACTGACTAAATCATTTATACATAATTATGGTAAAAAATTAAGCACTTTTTTTTACTACATTATTTTCACTGGAGTTCCTCTTTAAATCCTTTTTCGGGATTATCTTTATCAAGAATAAAAGCCTTGCTGAGAATCCCCTATGAAGAGATGGACTAGTTCAAAACCTGTCACTTCTGACAGATTTCTACTACCTACTGTAAGTGATAGCATTATAGGAGAAAAGTAATTTATGGCTCATTTTACTCTGGAAAAAATGTACTTCTTATTTGTATATGTTTGCACATATTTTAAATTTTACAGTTTTTCACTGTAGTGCCCCTTTAAAGTTTTGGTAGAAATATCTCCTTTGTGTGGAAATCCAAGAAAGTTCCTTTGTTCAGAATTTAGTAAAAATCAGAGCCAGTCTCACGGTCCTCTGGCTGGCTTCAGTTATGCTGGGAATACACGTTTCGTTTTTGCCTTCGTTTAAACCTTCGCTTCGATTGTGCCTTTTGTCCTTTTCGATCCCGAAATAATCGATCGTACGGTTAATATCACCACCCACGGTTTCGTTTTTTTTTTATTCTGATGGTTTCGTTTTTCCAATGATCGAAGGCTGCAAAGAAACGAAACGAAAATCCCTTTTTTCCTTTTGTTTATACCTTCGTTTATACCCACATTTATGCAAAATAGTACAGGGACGGACTAACGAATCGACGGCATAAACGAATATATAATCGATCTGAACAGCCATCAAGCCTACCAATGGCTCGATTAGATGGATAAAGAGAGATAATATCAAACATGTTCGATCACTAGTCGTTCGTTTTTGGGGTCTATTAATCGAAACTATAATGAGATTATGACTATTTTCACATACGTTTTCAACACTCGATTCGTTTACCGAACGAATCGAAGGCTAAAACGAAGGCAGAAACGAAACGTGTATTCCCAGCATTAGGTAGTCAAAAATAGAGGACTCTATCAGATTTCAGTCCTTTGCTTATATAAGACCCATCTCTTGAGGGCGGAACCTTAGAGTTAGCCCCTGGGCTGGGGTGTTTTTTTTATTTTGGAGGGAACCTTGAATCCCAAATATGTGACATTTTATATATTGGGCCCCCATTCATTGCACACAAATAATAATAGCAAATTCACAATCCCCAAAGTATATGGATCACATTTATAGCAGAACTGTATGACAAAGGAAAAGTTACTATGTAACTATTCCTTTCCTGAAAAATATAATAATGGGGCTGCAGATTACACCAGCCCATTAAAAGGGATATGGAAATGTGCGTCTGGTTACTGGCGATCAAACGATATACTTTTTATACCGATCATAAGTACGGCATCTCTTAAAACGACAAAATAATAAACTACAGCTATGAAATACAGCCAGGACTTCTTGGCTCCTGGTTTCCTGCATCCTGCTGTGCTCAGGCTTCCTCTGCCAGAAACAGGACCAAATGGTCCCTTTTATGCTAGGGTTCAGTTAACACCTAGCTGCTAGTTAGGGGTTGCTTGATTTGGTCCCAAGCAATTAAAAGACACTGTCATCTAAACATACGGCTCTTTCTGAAGTAGCCCCAGGAGTTTTGCACTCTGATACTCCTAGACAAGCAGTTTGGATTGTACCATGAATCACAATCAGAAAAACGATTGAGACTGCATTTTTCATGGATCGTTTATGACAGATATGTACTGTATGAAACACTTACTGCAGCTCTCTGTAGTTTGCAGGTATACAACTCACCGCAGCTGGCTTGACATGATACAGTCAGCGTACATGCTATTAAGTACTTCGCTGGGCATGTGTGTGTGTCTGGATGCTGTGGGTGCTCCAGGGAGACGGCGTGGGTGGGCGCCTATCTCCAACTTGGTGTGCCTGTAATGCCTTTGTATTTACAATAAACCCTAGCAAGCAGAGCTGGTGCTCCATCTCTTCTCTTCACTACAAGTCTAACATGTTTATGTGAGCACAACTTCAGGAGGGGTAAATACACTGTGTCTCCTGACAGCCAGTATCTGGTGCCAACCAATTCATCCTTTACTATCCTTTACTAGTAATGCTAGAGCCAAAAGAATCATAAATTTGACTCCAAGGCTCTCCATTGGTCTATTAACAAAGGGGTTGAAGAGGCTTGGGAGTGGGGATCCCACTTCATTTTTTTTACATTTCCCTCACTCTGAACACACACACACACATATTATATATATATATATATATATATATATATATATATATATATATATATATATATATATATATATATATATATATATATATATATATATATATATATATATATATATATATATATATATATATACACACATGTACACACACACATTGATATATTATCCGTCTTTTACAGCATTTAAATACAGACTTTTTTCCCTCTAATTTCAATATAAATTTTCTCAAAAACCACAAAGTCTTTTTGAAAAATGTTTTTTCCTATTGCTCCCACTGTTCTCCTTAACCACCTAATGGCAATGTCTTGTTGGAGCCTGTTAATGGCTCCAGGATGTTTTAATGTGTCGCTCGCCCCTGCCTCCACTGTGGTCATGCGTAAACTTCTGCCGTTATCCATTGGGACACCATGATCTGTTATTGGGGAAGAGGTCCTCTACCCAATCGCAATGCCTAGAATGAATGGACATGACCCCGAACAGGGGCCATATCCATTTATAAAACTGGAAGCCGTCCAAGGCTAGTAAAATGTAAAAACAAAAGTGAGCACTTCCTGTAAAACATAAGTGTTCGCATTGCCATCTAGTACACATACACACACATACATACACATACATTTAAAATTAAATATTAATAAAGTTAATGCCTTCAACTTCCAAAGCTCCCCCCCCCCCAAAAAAAAACCCACTTGTAAATAAAAGTTTTTTTTAAAATACACAAATAGTTGCCTTAGGGACTTAGCTTTTTAATCTATATTTTATGAGGTTATATTACTATTACTTTACTATGTAGAGGCTTGTATTTATGAACCGGACAAAAAAAAAAAAAAGACAAAAAATTACACCTATATTGCCCAATAATATATTGTCACCATACATTGTGATAGGGACATAATTTAAATGGCCTAATAATTGGGACAAATGGGCAAATAAAATGTGTGGGTTTTATCCACAGAAGATCGTTTTATTTTAAAATTATAATGGCCAAAAACTGAGAAATAATGAATTTTTTCCTTTTTTTTATTGTTCCCGGTAAAATACATTTAGGATTAAAAAAGATCTTTGCAAAATGTACTACCCACAGAAAGCCTAATTGGTGGCAAAAAAACAAGGTATAGATTTTGTTGCGATAAGTAGTAATAAAGTTATTGGCGAATAAAAGGGAGGAGTGATGACAGTGGAAAATTGCTCTGGTTCGTTAAGGTAAAAGCCCCTAGGGGGTGAAGTGGTTAACATACCCCGCTAATTTGGTATTTGTAGCATGTTCGGGGGCTTTGCTATTAACCGCTAATTATGTACATAAAGACAGTCATAATTACGACTCGTAATTTCAAATACAAAGCATTTTTTTTTAATCGTAAGCTGAATTTGAATTGGAAGTACATTTGTTTTATCCACAGGAGAACGTTTTATTTTAAAACTATAATGGGCAAAAACTGAGAAATAATGAATTTTTTCCTTTTTTTTATTGTTACCGGTAAAATGCATTTAGAATTAAAAAAATTCTTAGCAAAATGTACTACCCACAGAAAGCCTAATTGGTGGCAAAAAAAAACCAAGGTATAGATAATTTTATTACGGTAAGTAGTAATACAGTTATTGGCGAATAAAAGGGAGAAGCGCTGACAGTGAAAAATTGCTCTGGTCCGTTAGGGTAAAAGCCCCTAGGGGGTGAAGTGGTTAACATACCCTGCTAATTTGGTATTTCTAGCAGGCTTGCTCTCCTGGACTCCCGAATGCAAATTTACCCGAATTATTCAGGTAAATTTCAGCGTTTCCGAAGTCGAAGCCGAATGCGCCGGACCCGAAGCTGAAGGCGAACGAATGTGCGCATTTGAATTCGGCCGGATGACGCGTTGGGTTCGGCTTTGGGATTCGGGAGTGATGCGGGCCAATCAGAATTCCTCCAGCCGAGTCCCTGGCAACGCTAGCAACCAATCAGAGGAGGGGAGCCTGGCCCTCCCCGCCTCTATATAAGGCGGCGGCCATTTTGCAGAGCTACGCACTTGTGTGACTGAGCTGGTACTGAGAGCATCTCCAGTGCTGTGCTGCGTGTCTGATCAAGTGTATTCTGTGCTAAACCTAGCGTTTTGCTTCCTAAACACCTCCTAAACACATTAATTGTACTGTTATATAGATAGATAGTAATTTGATTGTTTGTAGTCAGCTAGTGTGTACTGTATACTGTGCTAGGCTAGTGTTAGTCTGTGTGCAGGCTAGGCCTGCTAGCCTAGGGCAGCCTTAGCCTCCTACTAACTTAGGTAGGTTAGGGATTCTAGTTAGTTGTGTACTATAGTAATTTAGTTAAATTGTACTGCTGCTGTTTGCTGTAGTCTGTTAGTTTATAGCTTCAGTACTGTTAGTTAATACTAGTTAGTTACTGATTGACTGTGTACAGGCCAGCTTCCCTTGTTGTCACCTGCTGTGTGACTGACATTTGCCGGCCCACCCTGTTGATTGCGTCTGACCGTGTGTGACCGACCGACTGTAATTTGTCACCCACTGTCTGGCAGATAGTTATATTGTTTACTGTTTAGTACAGCAGGCGTTTAATAGTTACTACCTGCGCGTACAACCGTACTACTACTAGGTAGGTGTAGTCTCTCTTCCACTACTACTACCATCCACCCCTTCATTTAATTTTTTTCATTTGTTACTGTGTGATTTATTACCTTTCTGTAGTAAATTGTTACATTCGCAGGCCAGCATCCCTTGTTGTCACCTGCTGTGACTGTCATTTGCCGGCGCACCCTGTTGATTGCGTCTGACCGTGTGTGACCGACTGTAATTGGTCACCCACTGTCTGGCAGTTAGTTATATTGTTTACTGTTTAGTACAGCAGGCGTTTAATAGTTACTACCTGCGCGTACAACCGTACTACAACTTGGTAGGTGGTAGTCTTCCACTACTACTACTACCACCCACCCCTTCATTTAATTTTTTTCATTTGTTACTGTGTGATTTATTACCTTTCTGTAGTAAATTGTTACATTCGCAGGCCAGCATCCCTTGTTGTCACTGCTGTGACTGTCATTTGCCGGCGCACCCTATTGATTGCGTCTGACCGTGTGTGACCTACCGACTGTAATTGGTCACCCACTGTCTGGCAGTTAGTTATATTGTTTACTGTTTAGTACAGCAGGCGTTTAATAGTTACTACCTGCGAGTACAACCGCACTACTACTAGGTAGGTGGTAGTCTCTCTTCCACTACTACTACCACCACCCACCCCTTCATTCAATTTTTTTCATTTGTTACTGTGTGATTTATTACCTTTCTGTAGTAAATTGTTACATTCGCAGGCCAGCATCCCTTGTTGTCACCTGCTGTGACTGTCATTTGCCGGCGCACCCTATTGATTGCGTCTGACCGTGTGTGACCGACCGTAATTGTCACCCACTGTCACACGAGTTAGTACTGTAGAGACTCACTGTTAGTAGTAGTAGTAGTACTACTACTACTACTACTACTACTACTACTTAAAAAAAATAATCATTTTTTGTTGACACTTACCACCAGTCAGTCACCACCACCACCAACCCAGACTTTATTAAAGTTTACACCCTTCCCCGCCATTTTCTACACATTTGTTTATTTGTATATAAGTGCAAAATGACTGGCAGAGGTAGAGGACGAGGCACCACCAGGAGAGGCAGCGCCATTGCAGCAGCCACTGCCAGCAGCAGCAGCAGCAGGTCTGTGACTGGTCCACCGCCGGCCACTGACCGCAGAGTTGTGGAGGAGGGAGCAGAGGCGCAACAGCAGCACGTTGCGCCCATCTTTGAGACGGGTCGTCGCCCCTGGCCCATTGTGGAGAGTCAGGCGCAGGCTGTGGTGGAAATAATGGTGGAGCAGGTAGCCACCGTTTTCAGCCAGGCCTCCAGCAGCAGCGAGACCAGTGCAACCACCACCAGCACTCCGGTCCGCAGCAGGCCTCCACCACCGCTTGAGGTCACGGTGACCCCATTGACAAGCCTACCCTCACTGAGCTCGGTCTTCACCCCAGTGGCTGCAGCCGTGTACAGGGATGTTGTGGAGAAGTTTGAGCAGGAGATAATGGGGACATCATCATGCAAGGAGGAGGAGGAGGAGTTGGAGGTGGAGCAGTTTGTTGTTGGCGCTGATGAGGAGGGGCGTGATGCAGGGGATTTTGGGCTACTGGATGTGGTTGAGGCGGGCTCAGAGGACATGTTTGGGGATGATGATGACGTGCTGGATCCTCCCTATGTGCCACCACCAGTACCACCAGCACACTTCCTCGAAGGCAGCTCGTCATCGGAGGAGGAGGTGTCTCTGGCGCAGAGGCATGGCAGCAGCAAGGCGGCAAGCACAGGGTGTGGAAGGCAGGAGCCACAGCCTGCTGCTTCAGCCGCTACCACCACCCGCAGTAAACCTCCAACCAAACCAAAAAAAGGCACAAGCCTCAAAGGGCACCAAAAAACCCCACCCCTTAAGCTCAAAGGGCAGGTTGAAGTCCCCAGTCTGGCGGTTCTTCACTAAGTGCACAGAGGACCCGACCCGTGCAATTTGCAACAGTTGCAAGGTCAATCTCAGCAGAGGTCGCGATCTCCTCAAGCTGAGTACCTCGTGCCTGTCGACCCACTTAGAGACCAGGCATTTTGAGGATTTTTGAGTATGAGAAGCTGATGCAAAGTGGTGAAGGCAGTGGTGATCAGAGCCAGAGAGCCACTGCACAGATTTCAGCAGCAGCAGCAGCATCCCACCCAGCAGCAGCAGCAGGAGCACAGCAACAGCAACTCACTCCTCCCCCCCCCCGGGCAGCCAGTCCTCAGTTGCCTCATCAGCTCCCTCCACAGTGGCCTCATCAGCTCCCTCCACAGTGGCCTCCTCATCCTCCCGCGCAGGCAAACGTCACCAGACCCTGCTCAGCGAGTCCTTTCCCGGTGTGACCAAGGTGTGGCCTCCCGCTCACAGGCGCATCCGGGTGCTGAACGGGTTGCTTGCCCGGGCCATGTGCTCCCAGCTCCTGCCATATTCCTTTGTGCAGGAGGGGAGTGACATGAGAGTGCTGCTGCATTTTGGGATCCCGGAGTGGCAAGTCCCCAGCCACCACTACTTCTCCCGCACGTCAATCCCAGCACTGCACCGGTTTGCTATGGCGAACGTGGGCCGCGCACTCGATCACGCTGTGAGTGCGCGTATCCACATAACCATGGATTCATGGAGCAGCCGTTTTGGGACAGAACGCTATCTGTCCTTTACGGCACACTGGGTCAGCCTGGTGGAAAGCCCGAGCAAGGAAAAAGCAGGTCCACCCTTGGGCGCATCAGCAGCAGCAGCAGCAGCAGCAGCAGCGGCACCAGTCGCCCATTATGTGGTGCCACCACGCGGGGTCAGGGGAGAAGCAGCAGCTCCCGCCGCCAAGCGACAATGCAACAAGCGCTGCTGGAGATGGTGAGCCTGGGGAAGAACAGTCTGACATCAGCCTACGTGCTCCACTACCTGAGGGAGCCGGAGAAGACGTGGCTGACCCCCAGAGGCCTCCGAGTTGGATTGGTGGTGTCAGACAAAGACAATGCCGCCAACCTGCTGGCTTCCATCAGCAGGGGACACTTATCCCACATCCCCTGCTTGGCCCACATCCTGAACCTGGTGGCGCAGAAGTTCCTGCGCACCTACCAGGGGATGGAGGAGCTGTTGAAAGTGGGGCGGAAAATTGTGCGCACTTTCCGCCGCTCAGCTGCTGCTGCATCAAAGCTGGCAGAGATCCAGCAGCGCGAGGGCCTGCCACCACACCGCCTTGTCATCGATGTGCCGACTCGCTGGAACTCCACCCTGGCGATGTTGGAGCGGTTGGTTGAACAGAGGAGGGCTGTCAACCGGTACATCGTGGGTGGCACTCTCGAAGGCACCACCAAACTCCAGCTCCTCACCAACGCACAATGGGGGCAGATGCAGCAGGTCTGCTTGGTGTTGGCTCCCTTCCTGCAGGGAACCAACCTGGTGAGCCAGGAGTGGGCATCCCTCTGCCAGTGGGTGCCCTTTGTTTGTCTGCTGGACAGGGCACTTGGCGATTTGGTGGATTTGGGGTAGGAGGCCCGGAACCAGCTGGAACAGCAGCCGCCTGCGCAGTCCACTGCTGTGCAGGAATTTGAATCCCTGGAGGAGGATGAGGAGGAGTTGGAGGTGCTGGATGTCGCTGCTGAGGGGGAACAGCGGAGCGCAGCAGCAGTGGTGCGAGGGTGGAGAGAGTAGGAAGAGGCTCAGGAGCCAGAGGAGGACGCTGACCCTGATGTCACTGTGTCACGGACCACCCTGTTCCCCATGGCAGCGCACATGCTGCGTTGCCTGCGCACAGACCCCAGGGTGAAGCAGATGCAAGCGAGGGGGGACGCCTGCATCAGCATGATCCTGGATCCACGGCTGAGGGGGAAGTGGGCTCAGTTTCTGCCTGCTACAGGACGTGAGCAGCGCACAAGCGAGTTGCAGCAGCTCCTTGTTCGGCGACTGGAGGAGGCCTTCCCCCAGGCTTCCACCCCCTCTGTCCCTGTCCAGCCAGCACAGCAGCCGGTGCCTGCGGCCAGCAGCAGCAGCATCAGGTGCCCAGTAGACCTGCTGACATTGACGCAGGCGCTATACATGACGGTAGAGCAGTCACCGAGAAGCACTCTCGTCTGTCCACAGAGGGAGTGGACAGACTGACATTTTTGAAGATCAACCAGGCCTGGATTGAAGGCACGTTCCTGGCACCTACTGTCGGTGAAAGGAGGACATGAGGTGCCTGGGAATCATTCTTTGACAACATAAACCTTCATTCCCGGGGTCCTGATAATTTGGCCTGGTGTTTCTTCACTTGCTGTGGTAGTAACGCTAGCTACCATGGCCCGTGACATGCCTGCTGCTGCCACACGTCACTCCTCTTCCTGCTGCTGTTGCTAATGTATTTATATATTTATGAATTTACTGATTTATTTATGAATTTATTTAATTGTGTATTTATTTATTTATTGTATTTATACAGCGCCAACATATTATGAAGCGCTGATTTTCATCCTCCTGCTGTTCACCACACAATGCATGCCTGCTGCTGCCACACGTCACTCCTCTTCCTGCTGCTGTAGTTATCCTGCTGTCTGTGCTCCCACCGCCAGGGTCCACAGAATACATTGCCTGCTGCCATTCGCCACTCCTCCTCCTCCTGCTGAGTGTATCCTCCTGCCTGTCTGTGTTCCCACCGCCAGGGTCCACAGAATTATGCGCTGCTGCCATGCGCCACTAGCTATTACGCCACTACAATAGCTATACTGTTGTATATAAAAATAAAAAATCTGAGGTGTCTGGGTTGAAAACTGTGCTGTCCCAGTTGTGCTTTGGGCACAATGTGGGCTGCACGACTGCTGTCCGGAACCTCCTCCTGCTCTTTGGTGTTTATTTTCAGCCATGGTCCCAACGCTAGGTACCATTGGCCTGTGACATTGCCTGCTGCCATACGTCACTACTCCTCCTCCTGCTGCTGCTGCTGCTATAGTTATCCTCCTGCCTGTCTGTGTTCCCACCGCCAGGGTCCACACATTGCCTCCTGCCATTCGCCACTCCTCCTCCTCCTGCTGAGTTTATCCTCCTGCCTGTCTGTGTTCCCACCACCAGGGTCCACAGAATTATGCGCTGCTGCCATGCACAACTAGCTATTACGCCACTACAATAGCTATGCTGGTGTTGAAGATAACATTTTACAACAGTACAGTTCTGTAAGGGAAAAAACAAAGAATGTTGGTGGTGGACGGTGAAGAAGGAGAAGGAGAAGAAGAACCAGGTGAAGATGAAGAAGAACCAGAAGAAGAAGAAGAACCAGGTGAAGATGAAGAAGAACCAGGTGAAGAAGAACCAGATGATGTTGACGAAGAATAAGAAGATGAAGAAGAACCAGGTGAAGAAGAAGAAGAGAAGAACCAGGTGAAGAAGAAGAAGAGAAGAACCAGGTGAAGAAGAAGAAGAAGAGAAGAACCAGGTGGTGAAGAAGAAGAAGAAAAGAACCAGGTGAAGAAGAAAAGATCCAGGTGAAGAAGAAAAGAACCAGGTGAAGAAGAACCAGATGATGTTGACGAAGAATAAGAAGATGAAGAAGAACCAGGTGAAGAAGAAGAAGAGAAGAACCAGGTGAAGATGAAGAAGAGAAGAACCAGGTGAAGAAGAACCAGATGATGATGATGAAGAAGGAGAAGGAGAAGACGAAGAAGAACAAGGTGAAGATGAAGAAGAACCAGAAGAAGAAGAACCAGGTGAAGATGAAGAAGAACCAGGTGAAGAAGAACCAGATGATGTTGACGAAGAATAAGAAGATGAAGAAGAACCAGGTGAAGAAGAAGAAGAGAAGAACCAGGTGAAGAAGAAGAAGAGAAGAACCAGGTGAAGAAGAAGAAGAGAAGAATCAGGTGAAGAAGAAGAAGAAAAGAACTAGGGGAAGAAGAAAAGATCCAGGTGAAGAAGAAAAGAACCAAGTGAAGAAGAACCAGATGATGTTGACGAAGAATAAGAAGATGAAGAAGAACCAGGTGAAGAAGAAGAAGAGAAGAACCAGGTGAAGATGAAGAAGAGAAGAACCAGGTGAAGAAGAACCAGATGATGATGATGAAGAAGGAGAATAAGAAGACGAAGAAGAACCAGGTGGTGAAGAAGATGAAAAAACAATTGAAGATGAACCAGGTGAAGAAGAAGAAGAAGAAGAACTTAAAGAACCAGATGCCAGTGAAGAAGAAGATGATGAAGATGATAGTAATGAATGATTGATGACGAGAAACAAAAAGAGGGTAAAACAGAAAAAGAAGATGGTGAAGAAAAAGATGGAGAGAAAAAAAAGAAGACAGTGACGATGAATAAACAAGAAATGCTGAAAAAAAATTTTTCCATCACATTTTTTTTTAATATTAGACCTAATTACATGTGATTTTTCTTTCAAAAAAAAAAAAAAAAAACATCTGAATTCGCCAACACGAATTTTTCCTGAATTTTTTTATGCAACCCGAACCGAATTTCGAATCCGAACCGAATTCGGCGATCGCATCCGAATCCGAATTTTTCCACGGGCCCGAATTCGAATGTACCCAAATGGAATTTTGGTACATTCGAGCAACCCTGATTTCTAGCATGTTCGGGGGCTTTGCTATTAACTGCTTATTATGTACATGAGGACAGTCATAATTACGACTCGTAATTTCGAATACAAAGCATTTTTTTTTAATCGTAATCTGAATTTGAATTGGAAGTACATTTCTAGTTGTAATTCCAATTACAGCCAAATCAAAAGTGCATGAGGTCATAATCGAAACAATTCGAAGTTGAAATGTGGCCCTTATGAGCATCACTGGTCATGGCCATGACTGTTAGTGTGTACAGAAATCATGAGTGTATGGTCGACCCCTGTTTTACCCAGCCTTATTTTAATTGGTTTTAACATGTGATTCATTGGTCATGCAGTTCCATGCCAAAACATGTTAGATCAGCGATTCTCAGCTGGGGTTCTTCAGAACCCTAGGGTTCTGTGAGACCACTTCAGGGGTTCTGTGGCATTTTGCCACTTTTACTGACAAAGTAGTCCTGCTTCCCCATTTTCCTGGGACAAATAATCCCACTGCTTTATTAATGCTTCCGGCCGATTGATCTAATCTGCAGCGCATCTCTTAGCTCTCTTATTGCTTAAGTGCACCTGCTTAATTGCCCATCATGCTTCAAACAGGAAGCTGACAGAGAACGAGTGTGGGGAAGTGTGAGGTAGACAAGCCTGAGTGGAAGTGACAGCGCGTACAAGATGAGCGAAGTAGCATGGAGGAGAAGAAGAATAGAAGACTTAAGCAGTGACAGATGGTGAGTATGTTCCCCCTTCTTCCGCTGAGCACCAATGGGCACCAAGCACTCAGCACAGTATATTTTTTGAGGGGGAGATAGCCAGGCATGTGCACTACTGTGTTGGGGGGGCAGTCACTGCAGCCCATCCACCTGCAGTCTGTTCACCTGAAGCCCATTCTCAATTTCAGCCAGGATGCGGCCTGCTTACCCACCCACAACCCACTCTGTGCACACATTCTTTAATACTGAATCATGCATGTACAGGACTCTCACTCCGGCTGGCGTAATGACGCGTAGCCGGCCGGCGTGAATACGCTAATTGAGGAAGCGGGAAGAAGGCCTGACAACTTTGATGTCTGATAACGGAGCCACCAGCCGGAACCTAGAGAGGAGCCGGGAGGATGCCGGGAGACCTTGCGACCTACGGTGGGCTAGAGGAAGCCCCAGGTAAGTCAATATTTCATTTTTAACAAGAGCTCAGGGTCCCTTTAAACATGCCTTGTTAGGTGTATCAGGGGAGGGAGTACATTCAACCCTTATTGGCTTTAAATTGTGTTGCTGTCTAATGAAATATGTTCTGACGTGTTGAATGCTGTACATTGTATCTTTCAAGTTAATGACAGAAATGATTTACCGTAACTCCAGAATTCTAACTAAGAAAAACAATTGAATTCATGAAAAAATACTGCATCATGCAATAGCTTTAAAAACATTATTTGCATACAGTATTTATAATTTTTCCAGATCTGATTTTATTTATGCTGTACTGAGGACATTATGGACACTTTTATTTTTTTGGAGTAAATTATAGATGCCCTTGTAATCTTTGGGACAAGTCTTCCACAGTGGCGTAGCTATGGAGGTCGGGGCCCCGGTGCAAGTTTTACATTGGGCCCCCCTAGCACTATACGTAACAACTGATACGGCGCAACAAAACCTGCCAAGGTCATGTACAGTGTCAGAAGGGGATGGGGAACAGCTTGTTAATGATTACTACCATTCAAAGCATCTTTAGAAGTGATCATTACCAGCACAGGACCAATAAACAGCGTATACTTTGGTTTAGGAAGGGCCCCATGGGGCCCCTCTGGCCCAAGGGCCCCGATGCGGTCGCTACCGCTGCAACCCCTATTGCTACGCCCCTGGTCTTCCACCTCACACCATCAACGCACAAAGACAAACGCAATATGCTATCAATACGGGACAAACACTTAAAGTGACACTGAAGGGGAAAAAAGTATGATAGAATGAATTGTATTTTAGTATGGCTAATTAATAGAACATTAGTAGCAAAGAAAACAGTCCAATTTTTATTTTCAGTTATATAGCTTTTTTTATTTTATAACATTACATCGTTCTCTCATATTTGCAATTACAAACCACACTCTGTATTTTAAACCATGAAACAGAGCAGAGCTAATGACACTTTGAACTCTCCTGCAGTAAAACCTTATGTAAAAATGTTTCTGACTTTTTCTTTGATGTATAAGTGCTTCAGAAAATAGGACTGTCTCTGACCCACGTTGGGTTGGAGAGCTCAGGTAATCTCTTTTGCATAGATAACAAGTAAAAGTTTCTTAACTCTTATTGTACTGGAAACAACATGGAAATCATTTCCTGCTACTAAAGCGCTATTTCTTAGCTTGGATTCCAACCCTCTATTTCTTAGCTGTACTACACATACAATGCATTATTTCATAAGTTTATTTCCACTTCAGATTCCCATTAACCATAAAAACTGAATTTCTATAAGACAGAATAATGAAAGAACAATACATGCCATGTATAAATGCTAGAGTTTGAAAGACTGACAGGAGTGATGCTAGGATCCCAGAATATCTGCTGCCCTCTTGGGCACATAAATAGATACATATGGCCTTCAATATAGAGTTGGCAAATTCGGGTTACGATGGAGGTATGAGGGAGAGCAGAAACTCACCCACTACGAGGAATACAAAAGCAATCACAAACACAAATACTTCTTGCATAGATAGCTGCAAAAGTTAAAGCAGCAGCAGAGGAGAGACCATCAAACAAAATTAACATGAACACCATTTTCAGGCATTGGGAGGCCAATATCTATGCATAACTTAAATCTGATTTAGTAAGAGTCAAGGAGATTAGTGATAACTTTGTAGCTGCAGCGCATTGCTTCCCTTCTCCATTTTCCAACACATGCAGTAAATGCTTACAATCTTTTTCTGTTTTTCATTCAACACCTGTGACATGGTGTAATTATCTTTTCAGGTTTGTTACAATGTTAGGCATTTAAACTAGACCCATTTTCTTGTTGTAACAAATGACACTCCTGGGATAATCTCTGTATCATTTTACCAATAATACAGCACAACGTACAAGAAAGAGGCAATTCATCTGGCATCCCTTGAACTGAAAGGGTGATAGCAGATACAGGGTAATGTTACATGGTTCATGAATTAGACTGGTCATTGGAATGTCTGTGCTTTTCTGCCACTAGGTGGTAGAGATACCTATAGCTTCTTTTACAGAGCACAATGCTGGGAATGAAGGAACAAGGACAACTTCTAGTATGGTATTTGCTACTAAAGGTGGCCATACACTGGTCGATTTGACATCAGATCGACCAACAGATAGATCCCTCTCTGATCGAATCTGATCAGAGAGGGATCGTATGGCTGCCTTTACTGCAAACAGTGCAAACATTGTGAATCAATTTCAGCATGAAATCAATTCACCATCTGTGAAGCTGCCACTGCCGCCGTCCCCCCTGCATACATTACCTGATCCAGCTGGCGCGAGTCCCGCGGTCTCCGCTGACTTCTTCTCCGCGCTCGGTTCCAGGGCTACAGCTTCACTTCTTGTCCGGGGAAGTTTAAACAGTAGAGGGCGCTCTACTGTTTGAACTTCCTGCCGGGACAGGAAGAAGTGAAGCCTGCCGGACTTGGAGCCCAGCGGAGAAGAAACAGCGGTGACAGCGGGGACATGCGCCGGCGGAACAGGTAATGTATTGCCGCTGTATTGTATATTCGAACACCGCTATCGATGCACTCCCGACCCACCGGCGATCGAGCAAAATCTTCCGCACGGACAGAAATGACGGGAATCGACGGGACCGATCGATTTCGGTCGGAAATCGATCATTTGGTCAACATTTGCGCAACGATTTCACAGCAGACTCGATCACAGTGATCGAATCTACTGTATATCGGCGGGTAAATCGTTAGGCGTATGGGCCCCTTTAGGCTTTGTAATTGGATTGTATCATGAAAAGAAATGCACACAGCCTCCTCATCACAGCGAAAACATAGTCCTAGAAAAAAGCAGATATTATAAGAGCTAAAACAAGTAGAATATGTAGAATAGTCGTCAATAAAGGATGAGAAGTACATTTTCCTATCAAGTTTCAAGTGACCAGGAAGTGTAAGCTGTGCTTGGAAAGAATAGCCACTACCTTCAGTGGCGTATCTAGGGGGGTGCAAGCATGGCTCTTACCATGGGCGCCCCTGTGCTGCATCCCCCTGCCTGCCCCCTTACTTCCCCCTCACTCAGACTTCAGATCAGCAGTGACCGAAGAGAGGGCACACGGTGATGTGAACATGGAGCACTTCATGGGAAGTGTGCCACGGGGATACTGTGCCCCCACTCTCTTTGGTAGCCGATGATTTGAGGTCTGTGAGTAATAGAGAGCCCACTGACACCAATGCAATTTGCTAAGAGCCCTTAACCATTACACTATCCAGCCACCACCATACCAGCACCTATTCAGTAGGAGACCTTAAGCAAGTCTCTCTAACACTGCTACTGCCTATGGAGCGCATCCTAGTGGCTGCAGTTCTGGCGCTTTGAGTCTGTCAGGAGAAAAGCGCAATATAAATGTTATTTGTCTTGTCTTGTCATATTGGGGGCACCTCTGGCTACATAATCTGGGTGGGGCACATCTGGCTACCCATTAGTATGGGGGGAGGGCAATTTGAGTGTTTGCCATGGCCACTATATTGCCCAGATATGCCCCTGGCTAGCTGCTAATTAATTAGCTGGAAGCCATTTGCTGGCACAGCTTTCACTACCTGAGTCATTGGAAAGTTGTGTGTTGGGTGAATTTTCCACTCCCTAAGCAAGGGTTAGCTAGGATTGTTTAAGACACAATTTGCATCAGATTGCAATTTTTGCTGCAGGTCAATAAACAAATTCAGTCAGTGAACTTGAAAATTGATAACTTTATTTTCACTTTATACATTACCTCACAGAGCAATAGAGATGGGCCGAACGGTTCGCTCGCGAACAGTTCCAGGCGAACTTTGGGTGGATCGCTTTCGCCGGCGAAAGCGAACTTTTGCAGAAGTTCGGTTCGCCCCCATAATGCTCCATTAGGGTCAACTTTGACCCTCTACATCACAGTCAGCAGGCACATTGTCGCCAATCAGACTACACTCACTCCTGGAGCCCCACCCCCATATAAAAGGCAAGGTTCTACGGCTGTTTTACTCATCTGCCTACAGTAATTAGTGAAGGGACAGCTGCTGACAGACCCTGCTAGGGAAAGCTTAGTTAGGCTCTTGTAGGAAGAGGATCTTGTCTTCCAGAGATTTGTAGGATGTCAAAAGCACGCTCACATACATTGGCCTGGAATCAAATCCAGGTCAACTGCTTGGAGGGCAGCTATGCTCACCACTATACCACCAACACTACAGGCTGAAGCCAGCCTAGCTGGCCTGGGAAGGATGTAAAGCTAGGTGGTCATGCAACCATTCCTGCTAACCTAAAGCTTACTTGTGTCTTACAACACATTGGCTTAAGACTTTACCAAATCCAATGCTCCAATATGGGGAAGCTTCTCTGTTTGCTGTTTTTTTATTTTATTTTTTTTAAGTGTGGTGTAACAGTTCACTCATCTCTTTAACTACAAGAAAGGCCCAGGAGTAGTCTTAGCTACTGTAATATCTATGTTACGGCAGGTCCCTTATTACACTTTCTCTCACAGGGCTATGGAAACCGTTTTGCCCATGCGATAAAGCGAGGTGCAAAAATTAAATCATGCCTAGCAGAGGATGATTTCGATCCATCAACCTCTGGGTTATGGGCCCAGCACACTTCCACTCTGCTTACATTTGTGTACAATCTTCAAGTTTAAGAAGGTTACATTAGTTGAAATAGTTACACTACAATCTATGTTACAGCAAGGCCCTAATGACACTTTCTCTTAAGAGGCTATGGCTGCCGATTGTCCAATGTGGTAAAGCAATGTGTAAAAAATAAAGTACACCTAGCAGAGGATGGTTTCGATCCATCAACCTCTGGGGTATGGGCCCAGCACACTTCTGCTGCGCCACTCTGCAGTCTGCTTGCATTTATATACAATCTTCAAGTTTAAGAAGGGTACATTAGCTGAAATAGTTACACTACAATCTATGTTACAGCAAGACCCTAATGACACTTTCTCTTAAGAGGCTATGGCCGCTGATTGTCCCAAGTGGTAAAGCAAGGTGTAAAAAATACAGTACACTTAGCAGAGGATGGTTTCGATCCATCAACCTCTGGGTTAAGGGCCCAGCACACTTCTGCTGCGCCACTATGGCGGCCATAGCCCCTTAAGAGAAAGTGTCATTAGGGCCTTGCTGTAAAATAGATTGTAGTGTACCTATTTCAACTAATGTACCCTTCTTAAACTTGAAGATTGTATACAAATGTAACCCAAAGGTTGATGGATCGAAACCATCCTCTGCTAGGCATGATTTCATTTTTGCACCTCACTTTATCGCATGGGCAAAACGGTTTCCATAGCCCTGTAAGAGAAAGTGTAATAAGGGACCTGCCGTGTAACGATCGGTGGGCGCAGAGAGTATCTGATTACCGGTGATCTGCAGTATCACCGGAAATACAGATATATACCAGATTATAAGTGAACTGCAGTCTCACCGATAATCCGATATACAAACTAACCTCTGATCACCCGAGTAGAGTGTAGTGTTTGGTGTAACTGTAACACTAAGAGGACAAGGCCTCAATGCAGTAAGGAGTACTGCACAGATTCCTTCCGCAGACCTGAGCTCTCCAAGACGGGAGGAGTCAGACTGACAGTAGGAAGGGATATCTGAAAGTGACCCTCAGGAGAAAGGATCGCTAACAGAGCGAGGAACCGCCTCTAACGGTAAGGTCGGTTCTCGAGGTCGGACAAGCCAGGTCGTACACACACGGACAGATAAAGTACAGGATCAGGAGGCAAAGGCAGAGTCAAAGTACAGGCAGGGTTCAGCAACGGGGTATCAGAAATATCGGGGTACAAAATCAGGAGGCAGAAGCAGAGTCAAGGAACGAGCCGGGGTTCGGCAACAGAGTATCAGAAATATCGAGGTGCAAGATCAGAGTTCAGGAGGATAGTCAAGGCAGGCAAACGTCATAACAGATAATCACAATCAAACTAGTACTTTAGCTATCAACAGAATCTAGCTTAGTGTAGGATTACAGCTCCAGCTGGTCCCGGCACACTAACGGATCTAACTACGGATCTGGGTGCTCCCACATATGTGAACGCAACGCCAGACAAGGAGCAAGTGAACAACCAGCAGTATACAGGAAAATTAATACTTACCTATCGGAAATTTTCCTTTCCTGGTGCATTTCCATGGCAGCATACTATGGGTTGTGGCCCCGCCCCTGAACCCTATTGGACACCATAACTATAAATTTGTTGAGAGTATCACCCACCAGTATTCTAGTAACTATAGTCCTCCCCGTTTTGAGGGTGGGTTCGTATGCTGCCATGGAAATGCACCAGGAAAGGAAAATTTCCGATAGGTAAGTATTAATTTTCCTGTTTCCCTGGTGCTTCCATGGCAGCATACTATGGGATTTAACTAGCAAGAACAAACAGGGAGGGTAAAGTAACACTATTTTTTAACATTAGTAGGATCAGAAATTAATTGATTTTCCCACATTTGAAGAGCTAAGGACTGAAGGGTCAACTCTAATATTCAACAAAACTATGTCGAGGACCATGCAGCTTTAAAGATTGTGGCTGTAGACACACCGGCAAGAAATGCCCACGATGAAATTATACTTCTGGTTGAGTGAGCTAATGTCTGGCCAGGTAGACCTTAGCCTTACACACAGCAGGTGAATTCCCGAATCCAAGCCGTTAACATCCTATAAGGGGTTTCTTAACCTTTCCTGTAACCAGAAGAAACTAACAGGAGATGGGTTGACTGTCTGAAAGATTCTGTGATCTGCAGATATCTTTTAAAAGAGCATGACACATCCAGAGGATGTATTAGAGGCAGATTGGATTTTACCCTTTTTTCTTTGACAAAGACAATCATTATCTAGGTAGAGCACTGATACCACTTTGGGTAAAAAGTTCATCACTGGTGTTAGGGTAGCTTGATCATGATAAAAGATTAGATCTTCACAACCTAGAGCATGCAATTCTGACATTCTTCTAGCAGATATTATTGACATGAGACAGCCTTCCATAGGATAAAACGGAGGAAAAACTAAGTTAATCCAACAGCAACATTAAATCCCATTTGGGATATACATTTCTTCTAGGAGGTTTCATTTTAAGAGCTGCCTTTAAGAATTGCTGCAATGGATTTAAGACCCACTTGTCTCCAGTTTTTTTTTTTTAAATGAGAACAGTGCCGTCACCTGGACCTTCAAGGTATTGTAGCTAAAACCAAGGACAAATCCCACCTGAAGAAAGTTTAAAGTATTATTTACTGATGGGGAGAATGGATCAAAATTGTCTCCAGAAACAAAGTCTTGAAACCGGTTCCAGACTTTCTGGCATACCACATTTGTTCATACTTTACTTGCTGTCTTGGAACATCCCAACTTAGTTAACCTCTCCCCTTAAATATACAGGCTACCAGACAAAATTTGTGAGGTGCTGATTGAAATAACCATGGCTCAGACAACAGTTTCGTACAGATCGAGAGAAACATTTGCTCCGTCTGAGATAATTGGAGAGGAAGAAGTGGAAACCACAGTCTGTACAGCCAGTATAGAATTATTGAAAGAAGTTTTGATTTCTCCTTCTTAAATTTCTTCAGAAACCGAAAGACTATTGGTACTGGAGAAAAATAGTACCGAACAGGAGGCGGCCAAGACTGGGATAGAGCATCTATTCCCACTGCTGCTTGACAATAAATTCGGGAGAAAAATTGTGGTATAATTGACTGTTGTGTTGCACTCGGTTTTCCCTACTAGAAGATGTGCAAAAGCTTTTAAAGGCTAAACAGGCGGATCTTAATTCCAAAGGATTTGAATTGTTTGTTAAGGGGTGACATGGCCATCTGGACTGAACCACCTGGTCTTGGCACCATGCACCACCTCCCAATAGATCAGCATCCCTGAAACATAAGTCAATTGAGACAGAATCAGAATCCATTGAGTAAATAATCCTGATTGCAACACCAGATAAGAGAATTCTTCATTGATGTGAAAAATCACCATTTTCTGTTGTAGAGACACTCTGCCCCACTAATATAAGAAAGGGAGTTCAAAAATGCATCATGTGCCAGTGTGGCCACTTCATAATTATTGTAGCTGCTAACATTCCCAAGACTTGAAGACACTTCCTTGCTGAAAGATGAATGTCTTTAATTGCAAACCAAACAAACTGTTGGTACTAAGGATGTGTGGGAATACATACATATCTTTTAAGTTTATTGGAACTAGAAAATAGTTTTATTGGACTGTCAGGATAATGGATTGAAGAGATTCAATCCTGTATTTTGGAAGCAGTGTGTACTTGTTTAAAATATCCCAGATCTAAGACAGGTTGCCAAACTCCTGTTTTCTTGCCAAACAACAGAGGAGAGTACATCCCTTTGCCTCTCTGTGAGCAAGGTACCTCCAGTACTGCATCTTGCACTATTAATTGGCATATTGAAGACGACAGACTTCTCTCTCAGGGTAGGCATAAACATATGTTGCAGAGTGATTTAAATCTCCACCGATAACCGTCAGAGATGGCTTGAAACCCGCCTCCAGAAGTGTGGATGGATGGAGGGCCCAAAAGGACTTTCCTTGGGTTTGTCGATTAGCTGGAGCAATCTTGATTGCCCTAGAGAGGGCTGACTGAGAAATTTGCAATTTTTTTTTTTTTTTTATTCTTATCTGGTTTATAGGAACAAAAATTCCTGAATCTTTGCTGGAACGGATTTATCTGTACAAATCTTTGTAACTTGAGTCTTCTATCTTGAGGAATATCTTCAGATTTCCCTCCTGTTTATTATCGACTTTGTTCGTTTCTTCAAGAATCATCCTTATGATTTATTTCATTAAAGGAACGGCAAGACCAACCTCGGTAAGATATGGATAATATTTACCTACATCTATGGAAGGATCTTCTGGTTCTTTCCACTGTAAAAAGGTTCTTTAGTGGAAAATACCATTACCTTCTGCTTCAGAAACAACCTCTTGAATAGATTTGACTTGGAAAGATCTGTCATTCTGTGAAGTTGACAGAACTGCAACTGGCGCTTGGGAACGCATTTCCCCTCTTACTGCTTGCTTCATAAATATGTAACATTCTAAAAAGGAGTCTTCAGATTTGTCTTCAGAATTTTCAGTACAACAATTCACACAAGTCTTATCCGGCATCGTCATTTTTCCACACTTCCAATAAGCTGATTTTCCTGTCGAGTGGTTGGAGATCAGTGGAGGCGGAGTATGCCGAGTCGACCTGGATCTAGAATGACGAATCAATCTTGAGGAAGGAGATCTTCTAGAATGCCCTTTATTCAGACAATGGGCCTGATTCACCAAAGAGCGCCAACCGCCAGCACGGCCACAACGTCCCCACGCGAAAACGATATCGATCCCGCGTGAAAATTCGCGCCCGCGTGCGAAAACGCGCGAGCAACGCCAAACCGACCGCGCCAACAGTCAGCGCCGCTGCGAACCAAGCCCAATGACTTCTGTCATCAGAATATCTTCATGAAGAGTGTGAATGCCAACGATGTCAGGAACTTTCTTGAGAACGCCAATCTTCAGTGTTATTAGGTCAAGAGGGGCTGAAATGGAATACAATTTTGCATTTGCAACACCCAATGACCCTCCTTTTTTTTTTTTTTTTTTCTAAAACATTGCCCGAGAGTCCCCTTTCTATGGGCTTCCGTCTGGTCTTTAGAGCTGCATGCCAGATTTCCACAGGAATAGGCTGGAAGAGTTAAATAGTAAGAAAGTTTTTTTTTTTTTTTTTTTTTAAAGATATTATTTTAAGATACTTTTAAGAAGAGTAAATTAATCCCTTGGGAGAAAATGACTTCTCACAGGAGAAATAGCAGTGTCCCTGCAACTTTCAAATAGCAACATTAGGCTAGATACTCCTTAAACCTCCAGGAGGCTGTGAGCATGCTCAGAAGCAAGCTGCCCACAACCAAGATGGTTGCAACATTACCCAAGTATGGGCAAAGAGGAAAAAGCTATTAGCCTATATAAGGAAGTGCACACTCGCGCGCGCGTGCTATACACGCCTGCATGCTCGTGAACACTCCCCACCAATCCACACTGTCCTGCCACTGCAGAAAGCAGAGAACTGGCATTTACAAAACCATGAGACTACTCAGCCAGGAGATGAGGAAGAAAGGATGGAAGGAGATAGAACCAGATAGAAAGCAGGAAAGAAAAAGGACAGACAGGCAGGTAACTAATGCAGCCATTGCACACCTGTATGCATTTAGCACAGGAACTAATGCAGCCATAGTTCAAGTAATGCAGCCATAGTTCATCAGTATGCATCTTGCACGTGAAAGTAATGCAGCCATAATCATCTGTATGCCATAGTTCATCTGTATGCATCTTGCACATGAAAGTAATGCAGCCATAGTTCATCTGTATGCATCTTGCACATGAAAGTAATGCAGCTATAGTTCATCTGTATGCATCTTGCTCATGAGAGTAATGCAGCTATAGTTCATCTGTATGCATCTTGCTCATGAGAGTAATGTAGGCATAGTTGATTTGTATGCATCTTGCACATGAAAGTAATGCAGCCATAGTTAATTTGTATGCATCTTGCACATGAAAGTAATGCAGTCATAGTTCATTTGTATGCATCTTGCACATGAAAGTAATGCAGCCATAGTTCATTTGTATGCATTTAGTACATGCAAGTACTGCAGCCATCGTTCATTAGTATGCATGTAGCACATAAAGGTAATACAGCCAAAGCTCATTAGTATGCATCTAGCATATGAAGGTAAAGCAGCCAGCGTTCAAGTCTATGCATCTAGCACATGAAAGTAATACAGCCATTGCTCACCTGTATGCTTCTAGCACATGAAGGTAATGCATCCCGTGTTCATTACTATGCATCTAGCACATGAAAGTAATACAACCATTGCTCACCTGTATGCTTCTAGCACATGAGGTAATGCATCCCGTGTTCATTTCTATGCATCTAGCACATGAAAGTAATACAGCCATTGCTCACCTGTATGCTTCTAGTACATGAAGGTAATGCATCCCGTGTTCATTTCTATGTATGCAGCCATAGTTCATTTGTATGCATCTTGCACATGAAAGTAATGCAGCCATAGTTCAATTGTATGCATCTTGCACATGAAAGTAATGCAGCCATAGTTCATTTGTATGCATTTAGTACATGCAAGTACTGCAGCCATAGTTCATTAGTATGCATGTCGCACATGAAGATAATGCAGCCAAAGTTCATTAGTATGCAAGTAGCACATAAAGGTAATACAGCCAAAGCTCATTAGTATGCATCTAGCATATGAAGGTTATGCAGCCAGCGTTCATTTCTATGCATCTAGCACATGAAAGTAATACAGCCATTGCTCACCTGTATGCATTTAGCACAGGATACTGATGCAGGCATTGCTCACCTGTATGCATTTAGCACAGGATACTGATGCAGGCATTGCTCATTCGTATGCATTTAGCACACATGTATATCTCCGGGACCAGAAGACCGGGCTCTCTGTGTAAGATACATTTAGTACTCATGCAGAGACTTCCCAGGGAAAGGGATAAACCCTGGGGTAGAAAGGGGACTGAAAAAGAAAGGAAGAGAAGGAAAGAAAATAGCAATAGTGTCCAAAGGGGAGGACAAAGGAAAAAGAATACTGGTGGGTGATACTCTCAACAAATTTATAGTTATGGTGTCCAATAGGGTTCAGGGGCGGGGCCACAACCCATAGTATGCTGCCATGGAAGTACCAGGGAAATATGTGAACGCAACGCCAGACAAGGAGCAAGTGAACAACCAGCAGTATATATACTCTAGGACCTTTCCAGGACCTCCCTAATTGCTGGTCCAATGGGAGCAGTGGAATTTGTCAGCTGACCCAGCTGGTCAGCCGACACCCTTCTAACTGCTATTTAAACTCTGCCTCTGTGCTCGCGCGCGTGTAAGTCTGAATCTTGGTGGACTATCAGTCCCAGCCACACCAGTACTGTTTTGCAATGTATCTAATGCGGGGGTCGCCTCTGATGTGGATTCCGCCGTTACCAATGCGGATTCCGCCGCACTGCCCATGCGGCATGCGGCGTTTTTTCCGCGTTGTGACGCCATGCTGGACGTGGAAACAGCCGCCTCACCTCGAGAGACGGCGGCTTTTCCGCGTTTCCTCACAGTACCCCCCTCCCGAGGAGTGGACTCCGGACAACTCCCACCAGGCTTCTCGGGATGTACAGCATGAAATTCCTTCACTAACTCGTCCGCATGCATGCGGTTCCTAGGTACCCATTGCCTCTCCTCAATCCCGTACCCCTTCCAATGTACGAGGTACTGTACCGAGTTCTGTACAGTACGTGAATCTATGATCTTCTCCACTTCGTACTCGGGTTGGGCATCCACCAACACGGGAGGAGGAGGAGTAGGACCCACCTGGACTGCTGGTTTAAGAAGGGACACGTGGAAGGACCTCACCCCCCGCATGCTGGTGGGAAGGTCAATGGAATAAGTAACATTATTAATCTTCTTGGTCACGGAAAATGGGCCCACAAACCTGGGACCCAGTTTGGCAGATGGCTGCTTCAGGGTCAAGTGACGTGTGGACACCCAGACTAGATCCCCTGGCCGAAACTTCCATTCCACGGACCGTCTCTTATCTGCTTGACCCTTCTGACTCTGGAACGCCTTCTGTAAATTCCCCTTAACAATTCCCCAATTATCCCTGAGTGATCTCTGCCAATCTTCCAGTGCTGGAAATGGAGACGAGACAACTGGAAAAGGGGAAAATTTGGGTGACCTCCCTGTTACAATCTGAAATGGGGAAAACCCAGACGAGGAATTCTTTAAATTATTTTGAGCGAATTCCGCGAAGGGCAAAAATTTCACCCAGTCACTCTGCGCCTCAGCAACGTAGCATCTCAGAAATTGCTCCAGGGATTGGTTAATGCGTTCTGTCTGCCCATTGGTCTGTGGGTGGTAGCCTGATGAGAAAGACAATTTCATGCCCATTTGGTGGCAAAATGCCCTCCAGAATCCAGACACAAACTGGACTCCCCTATCAGACACGATGTCTTCCGGAATGCCATGCAGCCGGAAGATGTGAATGATAAACAATTCAGCCAGTTCTTGAGCCGAGGGGAGTCCTTTCAGGGGCACAAAATGGGCCATTTTGCTAAACCGATCGACTACCACCCAAATGACCGACATGCCTTCAGACCTGGGCAATTCCCCCACAAAATCCATGGACAAGTGGGTCCATGGCTCACTCAGGGTGGGCAAAGGCTGCAACCTTCCTACAGGTGCCAGCCGGGAGGGCTTACTCTGGGCGCACACCGCACACTCCCTAACATACTCCTTGCAATCTGTTGCCAAGGAAGGCCACCAAGCACACCTGGCAATCAGATCCTGCGTTCTGGCAGCTCCAGGATGACCAGCATTCTTATGGGCGTGAAAGAGTTGCAGAACCTGTAACCGGAATGGTAATGGTATGAACAAGACCCCTTCGGGTTTCCCTTCAGGAACCTCCTGCTGAAAGGGACCCAAGATCTCTGTCCACTCTTCCCAAGACTCCGTGGCGGCTAACACCAGTTTCTGCGGAATGATGGATTCAGGAGTGGGAGGCTGTGCTGTCTCAGGTTCGAAACACCTGGAGAGGGCATCTGCCTTGATGTTTTTGCTACCTGGAGTGTATGTGATTATAAACCTGAATCTCGTAAAAAACAAGGACCACCGGGCCTGACGGGGACTAAGCCTCTTAGCCCCCTCGATGTACTCCAAGTTCTTGTGGTCGGTGTAAACAGTGATCGTGTGCCCTGCCCCCTCCAACCAGTGGCGCCACTCCTCAAATGCCAATTTAATGGCCAGGAGCTCTCTGTTGCCTATATCGTAGTTTCTCTCCGCCGGAGAGAACCTACGGGAAAAGTACGCACAGGGGTGTAGTCTTCCCTGTAACCCTGATCGCTGAGACAGCACAGCCCCTACCCCGACCTCCGAGGCATCGACCTCAACAATGAACGGATAAGCGGTGTCGACATGTCTCAGGATTGGTGCGGAACAAAACAATTTTTTCAGACTAGAAAATGCATTCTGAGCCTCCGGAGACCAGTGGGTAGTATCTGCCCCCTTTTTTGTGAGACTGGTAAGGGGTGCAATGATCGTGGAGTACCCTTTTATAAACCTCCTATAATAATTTGCAAAACCCAGGAATCTCTGGAGGGCTTTCAGGCCCACAGGTTGCGGCCATTCTAGGACAGCTGTGACTTTAGCAGGGTCCATTGACAGACCTGAGGTAGAAATCACATACCCCAGAAACGTGACGGATGTCACCTCAAAAATACACTTTTCTAACTTGGCGTAGAGTCTATTCTGTCTTAATTTGTTTAGGACAAATTTCACATGGACCCTGTGTTTGGGGAGGTTATTGGAATAAATTAATATATCATCGAGGTATACCAGTACGAATTTACCCAATACCTCCCGGAATACCTCATTGATTAGTTCCTGGAAGACGGCGGGCGCATTGCACAACCCGAAGGGCATCACTAAGTATTCGTAATGCCCGTCGGGTGTGTTAAAGGCCGTCTTCCATTCATCGCCCCTTCTAATGCGGATTAGGTTGTATGCCCCCCTCAGATCTAACTTAGAAAAGATCTTTGCAGTAGTGACCTGCGTGAATAAGTCGTCTATCAATGGTAACGGATATCGATTCTTCACCGTGATTTTATTGAGACCTCGGTAGTCGATACAAGGTCGAAGACCCCCGTCTTTTTTCTTAACGAAAAAGAAACCGGCCCCAGCAGGTGACCGAGAGGGCCGAATAAACCCCTTGGCCAGGTTGTCACGAATGTACTCCTGCATGGCCAACTTCTCGGGACCGGACAAGTTATACAGGTGACCCCTAGGGGGCATACAACCAGCACGGAGGTCAATGGGGCAATCGAACGGGCGATGAGGAGGTAATTGATCAGCAGACTTGGGACAAAAGACATCAGAAAAATCGGAATACACCTCGGCAACACCCTCCACGTACACCTTGGTCTGACCCAATGTCACCTTTCCTAGACACTGTTGGTGACAACGATCAGACCATCTGGTTACCTGACCCGTGGCCCAGTCGATTTGTGGAGAGTGGGCCTGTAACCAAGGCATGCCTAAGATAATAGTGGAGGTTGACATGTTCAAAACGAAAAACTGTAGCTGTTCCCCATGCAATACCCCTATCGTGACCCTCACCTGCGGAGTCTGAGACAGGGGACGATCCCGTTGCAGCGGGGAATCGTCTACTGCCGTGACCTGAATGGGGGGACTTACTGGAGTGAGAGGAATACCCAACTCCCGAGCAAATTCAAGGTTCATAAAATTGGCCGCTGAGCCAGAGTCAATAAAAGCTTCAGTGTCCACAGACTTATCATCCCACGTAATAGTACAGGGGAGAAGTAACTTCTTCTCTTTTTGGGGTGAGAATGAAGTGCCTAGGGTGTCACCCCCCACTACTCCTAGGCAGACCCGTTTCCCGACTTGTTAGGGCAGTTTCGCACCCTGTGCCCTGCTTCTGCACAATACAGGCACAGTTGTTCTGTTATTCTCCGCCTACGTTCCACCTGGGTCAATCTTGATCGACCAATTTGCATGGGTTCGGGTGGTGGTGAGGCTGGAGAGGGTGACACCGGTGGAGATGCCGTTACTGCGGGCGTACCAGAAGGTGCCACATACGAAGTCACCCTGACCCGGTGACTGCCCCTAGTCTGCCTCTGATGGCGTAGTCAACGATCGACTCTGATGGCCGATGATATGGCCTCATCGACTGTTGCGGGCTCGGGTAAGGTTAGCATCAAATCAGAGACCTCCTCCGACAACCCAGATAGAAAATAATCCATCAGAGCAAAATTGTCGAATCTGGCGGTAACAGACCACCTACGAAATTCTGCTGCGTAATCCTCGACCGACCCTCTGCCTTGCCGCAAAAGTTTGAGCTTCCGCTCTGAAGTTGCCGCAAGGTCAGGGTCGTCGTATATTACGGCCATAGCCTTAAAAAATTCCTCGACTGAGGTCAGAGCTAAATTAGTGGGGGACAGGTTGTATGCCCAGGACTGGGAATCACCAGTTAACAGTGTTTTAATGAAAATGACCCGTTGGGTCTCAGTCCCCGAGGATCGGGGTCTTAACTCAAAGTATGACAACACTCTACTCTTGAAATTCCGGAAGTCAGACTTGTGGCCGGAAAATTTATCAGGTACAGGCATACGTATGTCATCACTAGGAGGGGATCGCACTGAATCAACTGACGTCTGGAGGGTTTGCACAGAGCCTGAAAGGGCATCAATCAAAGCTTTGTGCTGGCCCAGTGCTTGATGGAGGTTATCCACCGAAGTGGCAAGCATACCCAGATGACCAGTGTTTGCGTCCATTTTGATTTTTGGTCTGGCGTTCTGTAACGATCGGTGGGCGCAGAGAGTATCTGATTACCGGTGATCTGCAGTATCACCGGAAATACAGATATATACCAGATTATAAGTGAACTGCAGTCTCACCGATAATCCGATATACAAACTAACCTCTGATCACCCGAGTAGAGTGTAGTGTTTGGTGTAACTGTAACACTAAGAGGACAAGGCCTCAATGCAGTAAGGAGTACTGCACAGATTCCTTCCGCAGACCTGAGCTCTCCAAGACGGGAGGAGTCAGACTGACAGTAGGAAGGGATATCTGAAAGTGACCCTCAGGAGAAAGGATCGCTAACAGAGCGAGGAACCGCCTCTAACGGTAAGGTCGGTTCTCGAGGTCGGACAAGCCAGGTCGTACACACACGGACAGATAAAGTACAGGATCAGGAGGCAAAGGCAGAGTCAAAGTACAGGCAGGGTTCAGCAACGGGGTATCAGAAATATCGGGGTACAAAATCAGGAGGCAGAAGCAGAGTCAAGGAACGAGCCGGGGTTCGGCAACAGAGTATCAGAAATATCGAGGTGCAAGATCAGAGTTCAGGAGGATAGTCAAGGCAGGCAAACGTCATAACAGATAATCACAATCAAACTAGTACTTTAGCTATCAACAGAATCTAGCTTAGTGTAGGATTACAGCTCCAGCTGGTCCCGGCACACTAACGGATCTAACTACGGATCTGGGTGCTCCCATATATGTGAACGCAACGCCAGACAAGGAGCAAGTGAACAACCAGCAGTATATATACTCTAGGACCTTTCCAGGACCTCCCTAATTGCTGGTCCAATGGGAGCAGTGGAATTTGTCAGCTGACCCAGCTGGTCAGCCGACACCCTTCTAACTGCTATTTAAACTCTGCCTCTGTGCTCGCGCGCGTGTAAGTCTGAATCTTGGTGGACTATCAGTCCCAGCCACACCAGTACTGTTTTGCAATGTATCTAATGCGGGGGTCGCCTCTGATGTGGATTCCGCCGTTACCAATGCGGATTCCGCCGCACTGCCCATGCGGCATGCGGCGTTTTTTCCGCGTTGTGACGCCATGCTGGACGCGGAAACAGCCGCCTCACCTCGAGAGACGGCGGCTTTTCCGCGTTTCCTCACATGCCGTAACATAGATATTACGGTAGCTAAGACTACTCCTGGGCCTTTCTTGTAGTTGAAGAGATGAGTGAACTGTGACACCACACTTAAAAAAAATAAAAATAAAAAAACAGCAAACAGAGAAGCTTCCCCATATTGAAGCATTGGATTTGGTAAAGTCTTAAGACAATGTGTTGTAAGACACAAGTAAGCTTTAGGTTAGCAGGGAATAGTTGCATGGCCACCTAGCTTTTTATCTTTCCCAGGCCAGCTAGGCTGGCTTCAGCCTGTAGTGTTGGTGGTATAGTGGTGAGCATAGCTGCCCTCCAAGCAGTTGACCTGGATTTGATTGCTGGCCAATTTATGTGAGCGTGCTTTTGACATCCTACAAATCCCTGGAAGACAAGATCCTCCTTCGGAGGAGGAGGAGGAGGAGGGGAGGAGAAAGGAATTACACTTCCTGATAGATGTATACACATGCAAGATGTTGTAAAGCAGTTTAGGCCTGCAATTCAACATTCAATGTGATTTCTGATCTTAAAACAGTGGTTTGCGTCAAATCTAAGTTTTTTATTAAGACTTTTGACGTGTATCCCACTCAACCATGTTTCCGTCCAGGTATTAGACTGCTTGAAACATCTTTTCCATCATTTTTCTAGCCAGCATAATTTTTTCTTAATTTCCAAGTCCGCCTCTCCATTGAAGGTTCGCGCGAACTGAACTTTCGCGGTAGGTTCGCAAACCTAAAATCGGATGTTTGGCCCATCTCTACAGAGAGCAATACAAAAGCTTGGCACATGACCTTTTTGTCCCTAGGCTTGTACAAAGGACAAGAGGACATGATCTGTGCATGGAGGAAAAAAGGTTTTGCCATCTGTTTTGAAAGGGGTTCTTCGTACAGTAAGAGTGGTTAAAATCTAGAATATCTTACCTCAGGAAGTAGTTATGACAAACACTATCTGCATTGAAAGAGCGCTTGTATGCTTCTTTTGCATTCAAGGACAACAATGACTAAAATTACTAGGTAATTCCTGAGTTTATCCAGGGATTTTTCTGACTGCCATCTGGAGTCGGGAAGGAAGGTTTCTTTTTTGAGGCTAATTGTAATAATCAATAATAATCACAGGACAGTGATTTTTTTTTCTTTTGGTTGAACTTGAGGGATGGATGTCTTTGTTAATTCAAACTAAGTACGGTACATTGCTTGTGGTGACCACCTCTTAAGCCTCATACACACGAGGCACAAAAGGAGGCAAGCGACACAAAAAAAGAAAAGAAGCGACAGCTCGTTGCCAGGTCCCTCTGTGCTGCAGCCATACACACGGCGCACAGAGGGACAGAGATGCGGCGGAAGCTGTCGCCGAACGTCCCTCCCCACCACAGGAAGCTCCGCTCACTGTGTGTGGGTTGCTGTCGCCAGTCCGCATACACACGGCGGACTAGCGCCAGTTGCGGCGACAGCTGTTGCAGGCGATTGGCCGCGCCAATCGCCTGGCGACAGCTCTGACGGGCGACGGTTCGGGGCGCATGCATCATACACATGGGCGACCTGTCGCCACAACACGCGCGTGCCATGTGGTTGCGGCGACAGCCGTAGCCCGTGTGTATGAGCCATAAAATACTCCAGTTACTTGTGTTTCAATTACTTACATAGTACAAGGGGTGCTGAAATCTATTTGGCTTTTTTAATATCCCAAACACTGGTCCACATGACAGGCCAGGGGCCCCAGGTCTCTCTCACTCACTGGGGCCCCCAAACCACCATGCGACACCTAGAGGGAAAGTGCGGGCAAGCCCTGGACCTCTCACCTCCAGGGAACTCACCCCACCACCTCTAAACTGAATGCCAACTGCAACAAACACAATTGCTAACTTCCAGTCAGAGCAATATCCTGCCTCTATCTGGCCAGCAGACGCTAGTCAGCCAATCAGGTGCACTGTCATACACCCTTTGCCTGCTGTACCATACCTAGCAGGAATTACATAGATTAGCATTCAGGTGGGAGGCTTCGGTTGGACGCAATCGTGAATTGCGTCGTTTACAGGGACGCCCCGTGTAGGCACATCTCCCACACGGTCCCCTCTCTAACCACTCACCTGTCAACCGCATCCTAGAAGCTGCAAAAAAATAAATTTAAAATCACAAACACTGGTCCACATGACAGCCCAGGGGCCCCAGGTCTCTCTCACTCACTGGGGCCCCCAAACCACCATGCGACACCTAGAGGGAAAGTGCGGGCAAGCCCTGGACCTCTCACCTCCAGGGAACTCACCCCACCACCTCTAAACTGAATGCCAACTGCAACAAACACAATTGCTAACTTCCAGTCAGCGCAATATCCTGCCTCTATCTGGCCAGCAGACGCTAGTCAGCCAATCAGGTGCACTGTCATACACCCTTTGCCTGCTGTACCATACCTAGCAGGAATTACATAGATTAGCATTCAGGTGGGAGGCTTCGGTTGGACGCAATCGTGAATTGCGTCGTTTACAGGGACGCCCCGTGTAGGCACATCTCTCACACGGTCCCCTCCCTAACCACTCACCTGTCAACCGCATCCTAGAAGCTGCAAAAAATAAATTTAAAATCACAAACACTGGTCCACATGACAGCCCAGGGGCCCCAGGTCTCTCTCACTCACTGGGGCCCCCAAACCACCATGCGACACCTAGAGGGAAAGTGCGGGCAAGCCCTGGACCTCTCACCTCCAGGGAACTCACCCCACCACCTCTAAACTGAATGCCAACTGCAACAAACACAATTGCTAACTTCCAGTCAGAGCAATATCCTGCCTCTATCTGGCCAGCAGACGCTAGTCAGCCAATCAGGTGCACTGTCATACACCCTTTGCCTGCTGTACCATACCTAGCAGGAATTACATAGATTAGCATTCAGGTGGGAGGCTTCGGTTGGACGCAATCGTGAATTGCGTCATTTACAGGGACGCCCCGTGTAGGCACATCTCCCACACGGTCCCCTCCCTCACCACTCACCTGTCAACCACATCCTAGAAGCTGCAAAAAATAAATTTAAAATCACAAACACTGGTCCACATGACAGCCCAGGGGCCCCAGGTCTCTCTCACTCACTGGGGCCCCCAAACCACCATGCGACACCTAGAGGGAAAGTGCGGGCAAGCCCTGGACCTCTCACCTCCAGGGAACCCACCCCACCACCTCTAAACTGAATGCCAACTGCAACAAACACAATTGCTAACTTCCAGTCAGAGCAATATCCTGCCTCTATCTGGCCAGCAGATATTTTAATATCCCCAATTTCTAGAAAAATGGAATGTGTATCACATGTCAGTGTTTTTCCTTCACTAGATTATAAATTTCATGTTTGTTTTTGCAGATCAGAGATGAAGGACACACACCCTTCATTTCCAAACTGGAAATAATATCTCATGGTAACAAATCTGTATGAGAAAATCTTAAAGACGTAAGATAAAGGATCGTAAGCTAGACTTTACAAAGGACATTACATACTTATAGAACCCACATAAAAAGTTCCTTCTATAATTGTTAAAGGGAACCTGAGGTGAGAGTGATATGGCAGCTGCCATATTAATTTCCTTGTAAACAATGCCAGTTGCCTGGCAGTCCTGTTGATCTTTTGGCATACATAGTTTCTGGGTCAAAACCCTGGAACAAGCATATGACTAGTCCAGCAAAACCGATGTTAGCTGAGTCCGAGTACCGGATCTGCATATGCTTGTTAAAAGGGCACTACAACGAAATATAAGCGTTTGAGATTTCCCTAATAGAAAGTTTCTATTAGAAAGAGAAACACATATTAGACAGTGCTTTGGTTTACAATGGTCATCTGGATAATTTTTAGCTTACATAAAGATCCTGCCATGCCAAGGCAAGGATAGCTAGGCTGCATGATTAGGGCTAATATCTTTTTCCTCTCCATCATTCAGCTCACAGCCCCCTCCTCCTAGTGCAAGTTCATTCAGCTGAAAGTACTGTGCTTAGGTGAATAAGCAGGCTGCCTGTTTATTTACCTAACACCTTTCACAGCATTAAGAGACAATGGGCTTGCATTGCTTTCAGCTGACAAGACGAGAGAGATAGCTGTAATTCCTAATACACACTAGAGATGCCCCGAACCTCCGATTTTTGGTTCGCGAACCTCTGCAAAAGTTCGGTTCGCGAGAACTTTTGCGAACCGCAATAGACTTCAATGGGGAGGCGAACTTGGAAAACTAGAAAAAATTATGCTGGCCACAAAAGTGATGGAAAAGATGTTTCAAAGGGTCTAACACCTGGAGGGGGGCATGGCGGAGTGGGATACATGCCAAAAGTCCCGGGGAAAAATCTGGATTGGACGCAAAGCAGCGTTTTATGGGCAGAAATCACATTGAATGCTAAATAGCAGGCCTAAAGTGCTTTAAAACATCTTGCATGTGTATACATCAATAAGGGAGTCTAATTAGTGTACTGCTTCACACTGACACACCAAACTCACTTGTAACGTACCGCAAACAGCTGTTTGTGTAGTGACGGCCGTGCTGGACTACTGCGCACCATGACGAGAGTGCAGGTGATGGCAGCTTTCCAGCCCATCTGGTCGCTGGGCTGAGGTAGCTGAATGAAATAACAGTGAGTGTCCAGCTGATCAAATTTGGTCTGACCACAATGAAGCAACAACCTTATTATCTTTGGTGTGCCAACCCCCTCATAGAGCCGGCGGTCATTGCTTCATTGTGATACGCAACGCAAGCCCCTTCACCGTGGCAAGGAAATTATCATGAAGGGGAATTTGGCACATGTACATGCCTTTTGTTTTGTCGTTGCAGCTGTAATGCAGCCATAAAAATTAGGCAGGCATGTACACGCACCAGAAAAATTAGTATAGCGTCTGCTGCTTGCAGCGGCCTTAAAAATTCAGGAATCCACCTGGAGTCCTGGACCCTGTTGGTGGTGGCGGAGAAGGCAGTGAAGTGGCCTGCGGGCAGAGATGCTGTGTGGGGAGCGACTTAGTCTTGGGGCAGGCAGTCAGTCACATGGCGTGCAGGCAGAGATGCTGTGTGTGGGGACTGACTTAGTCTTGGGGCGGGCAGTAGCCATCCGGGATCCATGCCTCATTCATTTTGATAAAGGTGAGGTACTGAACACTTTTGTGACTTAGGCGACTTCTCTTCTCAGTGACAACGCCTCCAGCTGCGCTGAAGGTCCTTTCTGACAGGACGCTTGCGGCAGGGCAAGACAGAAGTTGGATGGCAAATTGGGACAGCTCTGCCTCTGGCCACAGGTCAAGTCTGCGCACCTAGTAGTCCAAGGGTTCATCATCGCTGCTCACAGTGTCTACATCCACACTTAAAGTGAACCTCCAGACTAAAAATCGACTCAGCAGCACTGAAAACTCCTGGTGTTTCTTTAACAGTTTCACAGCATCTGAACTTTGTTTCTCTTAGACAAGCGTCATTTTTAGCTGCACAGAAGAAAACTGCCCGGGCATTTTTTCCCTAATGCTGTGCAAAGCATGATGGGATTTCTGATGTTGTTGTTCTTGTTCTGCTGTTTTGGTGCAATTTTTTTTTTTTTTTTTGCATTTTGAATTTGACATTTGAAGCCTAGCGCGTGCAGCTGGGAGGGGTTATCCAGACACAGGACAGTTGGAACTGTGTCTCATGCTCCCTGTCACCTCCTTTCAACCAAAAAGATGGCTGCCCCCATGACAAAAATGGCAGCCCCCATGAATCACAAACATTTGCCTGTTCTTTTAAAACAGGGTGGGTAAAAGATTATATTACCTATCTATTCTAATTAACATAACTAATGTAACTTAATGACAGTATGTTTGTTTAGGCTGAAGTTCCCCTTTAAGGCCAGGTAGTCGGATACCTGCCGGTCCAGGCATTGGTAGAGGGTGGAAAGTCTGCATGTCCAACATCACCATGAGATCGCTGGAGCGTCCTATCCTTGCCTGCATGGACATGGGAGGAGGATTACTGGCAGTGGTACCTTTGCGTTGTGGTGTGACATCACCCTTAAACGCATTGTAAAGCATAGTTGCCAGCTTGTTCTGCATGTGCTGCATCCTTTCTGCCTTCTGCTGAGTTGGTAACATGTCCGCCACTTTGTGCCTATACCGAGGGTCTAGTATCGTGGCCACCCAGTACAGCTCATTCCCCTTGAGTTTTTTTATACGGGGTCCCTCAACAGGCTGGACAGCATGAAAGACGCCATCTGCACAAAGTTGAATCCAGACGTACTATCCATCTCCTCTTGCTCTTCCTCAGTGATGTCATGTAAGTCCTCTTCCTACCCCCAGCCACGAACAATACCATGGGATTTATTAGCACAAGCCCCCTGCGATGCTTGCTGCAGTTGTTCTTCTGCCGCTGCCTCTTTCTCCTCCACAGAAACACCTTCCTCATCATCCGAGTTTGACTACTCTTCTTCCCCACACGACTCTCCTTCCTCCTCCTCCTCCCTCTGTGCTGCCGCACAGAAACTGAAACATCTGGTTCTGATCTGAATTAATCCCACAACGCTTCCTGCCATACCTGTCCCTCTTCACGCTCCTCCACAGCTTGATCCACCACTCTACGCACAGCACGCTCCAGGAAGTAAGCTTAGGGGATCAAGTCGCTGATGGTGCCTTCACTGCGACTCACCAGGTTGGTCACCTCCTCAAATGGCTGCATGAGCCTGCATGCATTTCGCAATAGTGTCCAGTTCGGACGCCAGAACATCCCCATCTCCCCAGATTGTTTCCTTCTACTGTAATTGTACAGGTACTGGGTGACGGCTTTCTCCTGTTCTAGCAGGTGAGAGAACATGAGCAGGCTGCTGTGGGCAGATGAGCAGGAACTGCTCAAGGGCAGAAGCGGAGTGGAGGAGGGTGGCTGTGAAGGTGCAAGGGAGAAAGCGGCTGAAGATGCTGCACCTGAAGGAGGAAGAGGACAAGGAGGGTGGCTTTTCTTTTGTGTGCTGCTTTTGCTCATGTGCTCTTCCCATTGCAGTTTGTGCCTTTTCTCCATGTGCCTTTGTAAGGCACTTGTCCCTACGTGAGTGTTGGCCTTTCCACGGCTCAATTTTTGGAGACAGAGAGAACAGATGGCTTTACTCCAATCTAAGGCAGACACATCAAAAAAATTCCACACCGCTGAGCCACCCTGGGGTGTGGGCACTATGGTGGTCTCAGCAGCTGACGTTGAAGGGCATGTTGGCTGGCTGCCCATAGGTGGCAATACATGGCGCCAGACACTGCCACCAGCTGTTTCTGACAACGAGTTCCCCCTGCATCTTTCAGCAACTCGTCTCCTCCTACTCCTCTCTGACTCCCCCTCTGAACTGTCCTCTTGGTAATCTTGTCTCTTAGGAACCCATGTGGGATCCGTATCATCATATTCATCATAATCATCCTGCCCAGCTTTGCTTGCCTCAGACAACTCCAAAACTGCACCAACAGCAGCAGGTACTTCATCATCTTCCTCCTCACATGTTACGTCCATAGTGTCACCACCTAACTCAGACATATGAGGTGGTGTAACTTGCTTAGTGCCTATATCGTGTTGTAGCAGTAGTGGCTGTGAATCTGTGATTTCACCAACAAATAACTTCAGTGAAGTGTCAAATGCAGTGGATGTGGTGCTTGTAGTAGCGCTGGTGGCTGCGGAAGATGAGGTGTTCTGTGTTAAATAGTCAACCACGTCCTGATAATCTTGGGAGGTGATGGGACGTGCCTTCTTCTGAGCACTGTACTTTGGGCCAGGGCCACACAAAATCACATCAACACGACCACGCACAGACCTGCCAGTGCCGGGTGGCCTTCCTCTGGGTCTGCCTCTACCTCTTCCGCTACCTGTTTTTTCCATGTTGTCCATACCGGGGGGGGGGGGGGGGGGGGGGGTGGAGGGGGATGAAGTGAAAGGTATGCACAGATTTGACTAATACAACGTGAAGTCACACAGGTGCAGCAGTTAACAGGTATGCACAGAGTGGTATATCATACTGCATGCACTCACATAGGTAGGTGGGTTCACTGAACACAGCAGCTTGGTATATGCAGTGATGAGGTGGGTTCGCTCAGCACAACAGCTAGGTATATGCAGTGATGAGGTGGGTTCACTTAACACAAAAGCCAGGTATATGCAGTGATGAGGTGGGTTCACTCAACAAAACAGCTAGGTATATGCAGTGATGAGGTGGGTTCACTGAACACAAAAGGTAGGTAAGTATATGCAGTGATGAGGTGGGTTCACTGAACACAACAGCTAGGTATATGCAGTGATGAGGTGGGTTCACTCAACACAACAGCTAGGTATATGCAGTGATGAGGTGGGTTCACTGAACACAAAAGGTAGGTAAGTATATGCAGTGATGAGGTGGGTTCACTCAACACAACAGCTAGGTATATGCAGTGATGAGGTGGGTTCACTCAACACAACAGCTAGGTATATGCAGTGATAAGGTGGGTTCACTGAACACAACAGCTAGGTATATGCTGTGATGAGGTGGGTTCACTGAACAAAACAGCTAGGTATATGCAGTGATGAGGTGGGTTCACTCAACACAAAAGGTAGGTAAGTATATGCAGTGATGAGGTGGGTTCACTGAACAAAACAGCTAGGTATATGCAGTGATGAGGTGGGTTCACTGAACACAAAAGATAGGTAAGTACATGCAGTGATGAGGTGGGTTCACTGAACACAACAGCTAGGTATATGCAGTGATGAGGTGGGTTCACTGAACACAACAGCTAGGTATACGCAGTGATGAGGTGGGTTCACTCAACACAACAGCTAGGTATATGCAGTGATGAGGTGGGTTCACTCAACACAGCAGCTAGGTATATGCAGTGATGAGGTGGGTTCACTGAACACAATAGCTAGGTATATGCTGTGATGAGGTAAAAAGAGGGAAAGTGCAACAAGCGAGATATGACCAAAACTAGGCAAGTTATGTAAATGGTACAAAAATCTTCACTTTATTATCAAAATTGGTAAAATGATATGAGAAATTGGATGTCAGACATACCACAAAAAAATTTCCACCCACCCATCAATAAAACCCAAAAGTCCAAGGAGCGAGGACCCTTTTCCTAATGTGCCTAAAACATGCAATGTATAGATCCTACTCGAAGTGAAGGGAGGACAATCCACCTTTACACGGACAGTCAGTTCAAATCTACTTGAAGTATTGCAGGAAAATCCTGTCCCATATGATGGACAATCTACGCAGCACAAGGCAAGTCCTACTCGCAGACTCTACTGGTTAATCAGGCATATGTACAGCAAGAAAAGCAGAGGCAAGGGCTAGCGGTTAAGAGAGCAAACAGCAGCAGAAAGACGACTGAAACTGCAAATGTCCATCAGACGATTCATGAAAACAGACAATATTAGCCTTATCAGCCGTGCAATGCAGTCAGTCCATATTGCATTTAACTCACAGTTCCATGGCCTGCCTGTAATCTCCTCTCCTCATATCAGCAGCAGTGCAAAGTCCATGCTGAACAAATGCTGAGTAGCCTGTTGTGCAGATAACTGCGGGACGCCGACCCTGCTGTGATGAGGTGGGTTCACTGAACAAAACAGCTAGGTATATGCTGTGATGAGGTGGGTTCACTGAACAAAACAGCTAGGTATATGCAGTGATGAGGTGGGTTCACTCAACACAAAAGGTAGGTAAGTATATGCAGTGATAAGATGGGTTTACTCGACACAAAAGCTAGGTATATACAGTGATGAGGTGGGTTCACTGAACAAAACAGCTAGGTATATGCAGTGATGAGGTGGGTTCACTGAACACAAAAGGTAGGTAAGTATATGCAGTGATGAGGTGGGCTCACTGAACACAACAGCTAGGTAAGTATATGCAGTGATGAGGTGGGTTCATGGAACACAAAAGGTAGGTAAGTATATGCAGTGATGAGGTGGGTTCACTCAACACAACAGCTAGGTATATACAGTGATGAGGTGGGTTCACTCAATACAAAAGGTCAAAAGGTAGGTAAGCATATGCAGTGATAAAGTGGGTTCACTAAACACAACAGCTAGGTAAGTATATGCAGTGATGAGGTGGGTTCACTGAACACAACAGCTAGGTATATGCAGTGATTAGGTGGGTTCACTCAACACAAAAGATAGGTATATGCAGTGATGAGGTGGGTTCACTTAACACAAAAGGTAGGTAAGTATATGCAGTGATGAGGTGGTTTTACTGAACACAACAGCTAGGTATTTGCTGTGAGGAGGTGGGTTCACTTAACACAAAAGCTAGGTATATGCAGTGATGAGGTGGGTTCACTCAACAAAACAGCTAGGTATATGCAGTGATAAGGTGGGTTCACTCAACACAAAAGGTAGGTAAGTATATGCAGTGATGAGGTGGGTTCACTGAACACAACAGCTAGGTAAGTGGAGTGATGAGGTGGGTTCACTCAACACAAAAGATAGGTATATGCAGTGATGAGGTGGGTTCACTGAACACACACAACAGCTAGGTATATACTGTGATCAGGTGGGTTCACTTAACACAAAAGATAGGTATATGCAGTGATGAGGTGGGTTCACTCAATACAAAAGGTCAAAAGGTAGGTAAGCATATGCAGTGATAAAGTGGGTTCACTAAACACAACAGCTAGGTAAGTATATGCAGTGATGAGGTGGGTTCACTGAACACAACAGCTAGGTATATGCAGTGATGAGGTGGGTTCACTCAACACAAAAGATAGGTATATGCAGTGATAAGGTGGGTTCACTTAACACAAAAGGTAGGTAAGTATATGCAGTGATGAGGTGGTTTTACTGAACACAACAGCTAGGTATTTGCTGTGAGGAGGTGGGTTCACTTAACACAAAAGCTAGGTATATGCAGTGATGAGGTGGGTTCACTCAACAAAACAGCTAGGTATATGCAGTGATAAGGTGGGTTCACTCAACACAAAAGGTAGGTAAGTATATGCAGTGATGAGGTGGGTTCACTGAACACAACAGCTAGGTAAGTATATGGAGTGATGAGGTGGGTTCACTCAACACAAAAGATAGGTATATGCAGTGATGAGGTGGGTTCACTCAACACAAAAGATAGGTATATGCAGTGATGAGGTGGGTTTACTCAACAAAACAGCTAGGTATATGCAGTGATGAGGTGGGTTCACTGAACACAACAACTAGGTAAGTATATGCAGTGATGAGGTGGGTTCACTGAACACAACAGCTAGGTATATGCAGTGATGAGGTGGGTTCACTCAACACAAAAGGTAGGTAAGTATATGCAGTGATGAGGTGGGTTCACTGAACACAACAGCTAGGTATATGCTGTGATGAGGTGGGTTCACTCAACAAAACAGCTAGGTATATGCAGTGATGAGGTGGGTTCACTGAAGACAACAGCTAGGTATATGATGTGATGAGGTGGGATCACTTAACACAAAAGCTAGGTATATGCAGTGATGAGGTGGGTTCACTCAACAAAACAGCTAGGTATATGCAGTGATGAAGTGGGTTCACTCAACACAAAAGGTAGGTAAGTATATGCAGTGATGAGGTGGGTTCACTGAACAAAACAGCTAGCTATATGCAGTGATGAGGTGGGTTCACTCAACACAAAAGATAGGTATATGCAGTGATGAGGTGGGTTCACTTAACACAAAAGGTAGGTAAGTATATGCAGGGATGAGGTGGGTTCACTCAACAAAACAGCTAGGTATATGCAGTGATGAGGTGGGTTCACTGAAGACAACAGCTAGGTATATGATGTGATGAGGTGGGATCACTTAACACAAAAGCTAGGTATATGCAGTGATGAGGTGGGTTCACTCAACAAAACAGCTAGGTATATGCAGTGATGAAGTGGGTTCACTCAACACAAAAGGTAGGTAAGCATATGCAGTGATGAGGTGGGTTCACTGAACAAAACAGCTAGCTATATGCAGTGATGAGGTGGGTTTACTCAACACAAAAGGTAGGTAAGTATATGCAGTGATGAGGTGGGTTCACTCAACACAAAAGGTAGGTATATGCAGTGATGAGGTGGGTTCACTCAACACAAAAGGTAGGTATATGCAGTGATGAGGTGGGTTCACTCAGCACAACAGCTAGGTATATGCAGTGATGAGGTGGGTTCACTCAACACAACAGCTTGGTATATGCAGTAATGGGTATTACAATGTGCAGCTGCCTATCACACACACAGGTAGTCACTGAATGTGCTGGGCCGGACAGTGGCACACACACAATAGGAATTACAAAAGCTGTCTATGCAACACAAGTGTCAGTGAGACACACAGAAAAAAAATAGATCACAAAAACAAGATTAGCTCACAAAAGAGCTGTTGTGGGGTGCTATTATAGCAATAAGAATCAGCCAGAAGCAAGCTAAATAGCAAAGAGCCTAACTAATCTTTCCCTAGGAGAAACAGTCTGCAGCAGCTTGCCCTTCTCTCACTATAGCAGGCACACGAGTGAGTGTAATGGCTGGTGCTCCCTGCATTATATAAGGGGGGGGAGTGGCTCCAGGAGTGAGTGTAGCCTGATTGGCTACAATGTGCCTGCTGACTGTGATGTAGAGGGTCAAAGTTGACCCTAATGGCGAACTATGGGGGCGAATCGAACTTTTGGGAAAGTTTGCGATCGCATGCGAACGCGAACCACCTAAAGTTCGCCTGGAACCGTTCGTGCCATCTCTAGTACACACCATACAATTTTCTGTAAGATTTTCTGTAACATTTAGGGCCCGTTTTCACTAGGGCGGAAACCGTCGTGATTTCGCAGAGTTTCCCCGCACATGAATCGCAACAGGAAACTCTGCCATAGGGGAGAATGGAGGCGCCGGCGGAATCGCTTCCTGTAGCGATTCGTCCGGAACCCCCAAGCAGAATTCGCAGCTGACGCTGCGAATCCCATAGCCGTGCATGGCACGGCTGATGGGATTTGCCTGCGATCCCGCCCACCCGCTCAGTGCCGGCGTGCATCTCGCAGATGCACACCGCACCAGTGGAAACGAGCCCTTACCCGCCAGATAGATATTTTCCAACAGGTTGGAAATTATCTATCTAACCATCTATCTGCCTAGCTATTAAGCATTGTTCTACTCAGCAGGAGATAACCAGAAGACCATGCACCAGAGATAATGACCAGTCTCTACCAGTACTTTACAGAAAATAATCTAACTACAGAAAATCTTACACAAAAATCCAATGCTGGGAATACACGGTGCGTTTCCGAGGCTCGATTCTGCTGCCCAATCGATTCTCCACTCGACCCGCGGGCGATTCTCTTATCTTCTGCTTGTTTTCCTTATCTTTTTCCATTGTCCCCCATGGGGTATCGAGCGCGGAATCGATTGGGCGGGTGATCGGACATGTCGGAAATTATCCAAAAAAAAAAAAAAGTTGACTGTATTGGACTCCTAAAGGATGAGGGTGGGAACTCGATGGTGAATGACCAAGGTAAGGTGGAATTAATAAATGCTTTCTTTGCTTCAGTCTTCACAGGGGAAACATCGCTGTTGCAAATTACAGATGCAGAACAGTCTCAATCTTCCAATTATAATTTTGAATACTTAACATAGGAAGAAGTGAAGGCAAGACTAAATAAATTAAAAATAGATAAGGCACCTGGCCCGATTGGCATACATCCTCGGGTCCTAAGTGAATTAAGTTCAGTTATCGATAAATCCCTTTATCTCTTATTTTGTGACTCTCTTTCAACTGCCAGAGTCCCAATAGATTGGCGTACAGCCCACATTTTTCCATTATTTAAGAAGGGCAGAAAATCAGATCCGGGAAATTATAGACCTGTAAGCTTAATGTCAGTTGTGTGCAAAGTATTTGAGGGGTTACTAAGAGATACTATACAAGACTTCATAGCAGAAAATCTTATTTCTCAGCATCAGCATGGGTTTACTAAGGACAGGTCCTGTTTGACTATCATGCTCAGCTTTTATGAGGTAGTAAATGCTAATGTGGATATTGGGAATGCTGTAGATATGATATGCTTGGACTTTGCAAAGGCCTCCAATACTGTTCCCCACAAAAGTCTGGTGCAAAAGTTGAGGATGCAAGGACTGGGGAAGAGTCTGCGTGCATGGATAGGGAACTGGCTAATGGACAGAAAACAAAGCGTTGTGTTTAATGCATTCAAAATGGGTGAGTGTTAACAGTGGGGTCCCACAGGGGTCAGTACTAGGCCCAATGATCTTCAATTTATTTATTAATGACCTAGTAGATGCAGTAGAAAGCAATGCTGCTATTTTGGCAGATGATACAAAATTTGCAGAATCATCAAGTCTCAGGAGGATATTGACATATTGAAACAGGATCTGGATAGGATGGCTATATGGGCAAATAAATGGCAGATGAAATTCAATGTTGAAAAATGTAGTCATACATTTTGGTCGCACCAATGGTCTAGCACCATACAAAGTAAACGGAATACAGATGGGGACATCAAACTTGGAGAAGGACTTAGGAGAACTCATCGACAATGAGTTAAATAATCGTATTCAATGCCAAGCCGCTGCAGCTAAAGCAAATACAATTTTGGATGCATTAAAAGGGAAATAAAAGCTCGAGATGCTAGCATAATATTGCCCGTTTTCAACTCTCTAGTAAGGCCACATCTGGAATATGGAATTCAGTTCTGGGCACCACATTACAGAAAAGATATTGCAGTTTTAGAGTAGGTGCAGAGATGAGCAGAAAAATCGATATGAGGGATGGAATGTCTCACTTACCAATAAAGGTTAGATAAACTGGGTTTATTTAGTCTGGAGAAAAGGCGCCTTCAGAGGAGATCTAATTAACATGTATAAATACATCAGAGGGCAATATAAAAGCATGGAGGATGAGCTTTTTGTCCCTAGGCTTTTACAAAGACCTAGGGGACATAATCTGCGCATGGAGGAAAAATGTTTTAAGCCTTTTATTTAGGAAAGGGTTCTTTACAGTAAGAGTGATTAAAATGTGGAATGCATTGCCACAGGAAGTAGTTATGGCAAATTCTATATCTGCATTTAAAGGGTGCTTAGATGCTTTCCTTGCGTTGAAAGACATCCGTGGCTATAATTACTAGGTAATGCCCGGTGGTATTGATCCAGGGATTTTATTTGATTGCCATCTGGAGTTGGGAAGTAATTTCTTTCCCTTTTGGGGCTAATTGAACCATGCCTTGTTTTTTGCCTACCTCTGGATCAACAGGGATATGTGAGGGTGCAGGCTGGTGTTGTACTTTATTTTCTGGTTGAACCTGATGGGCGTAGGTCTTTTTTTAACTCAAGTAACTATGTAAACTTCAAATTATTTTTTTTACATTTGGAAGAAATGGTAGTTGAGGACGACAGTTTACTTGCATAGATAAAACAAAACTGTAAATTACCAACATGACCTTTGTAATCTAATAGTAGTACCTACTACCTATCCACCACTGGTGTAGGGGGTGCAAAATGAGTGTCCCTTCAGTGTCCCTTCTGAATTCTGATTTGTCACATGCCACAAAATGGGCAACTAAATTAATCAAAGGGATAAAAGGACTCTATTATCAAGAAAGGTTAGACCAACAGAGTTTATTTAGCACGGAAAAGAGACGACTTAAGGCCCATACACACGGCATAAAATGTCTGTACAGACACGTGTTGAGCGACGGTTTGTTCGTGTGTATGCTGCAAAAGACAAAGACTGTCAGCAAACTGTCTGCAGACATAGCAATGTTTTAGCGATTCAACTGGTGAATCTCTTGTGACTTTTGTCTCACAAACCGTCGCTAATGGCCCATACACACAGCATACATTTGTCTGTAGTAGTGAGGCAACGACAAACAGACAAGAGACAACAGAATATTTATGGCAGTGGCAATTCGAGTGCCTGACAGTTGTACAAACGTGTCAACAGAAAGAGTGAAGATACGACGGAAGCGGTCTGCTACAGACTACGTATAGTAGTAGTACTATGGTAGCGACTCTACTGTCTGTAGAAGACTTTCGTACACACCACAGGACACCAACAAACTAAGCGACGAATTGTGAAACAAAAGTCTCAAGCGATTCACCAGATGAATCGCTCAAACATGGCTGTGTCGGTAAACATCGCTTAACACGTGTCTGTAAGCAGTATGTACGGGCCTTTAGTCTGTTGATGTCTTAGTGTGTGTACCAAAGTCTTCTACAGACAGCAGGGTCTCTACAATAGTACTACTACTATACGTAGTCTGTGGCAGACAGCTTCCATCGTGTCTTCACACTTTCTATTGTCACGTGTGTACAACTGTCACAAACTCGAATTTTCACTGACATAAATATGCTGTTGTCTCTTGTCTGTTTGTCGCTGCCTCACAATTACAGACAAATGTATGCCGTGTGTATGGGCCTTATAATGCAACCTAATTATCATATATAAATATATTCAAGGACAATATAAAGGCTTGATGAATGAAATCTTTATCCTTAGGTCTGTACAAAGGACAAGAGGCCATGAACTGCACATGAATGAAAGGAAAATTTTACCACCTGTGCAGAAAGGGGTTCTTCACAGTGAGTGTGGTGAAGACGTGAATTATCTTACCACAGGAAGTAGTTATGGCAAATAATATACTTGCATTTCAGGAAGGCTGGGGTGCTTTCCATACTTTGAAGGGCATCCACAGCTATGACTGCTATGTTTGGGAACTTGATACCTTGATCCAATCAGGGAAATAGTTTCTGCCCTTGTGGCTTTTCCTACTTCTGGGCTGAGGCGCAGTTTGACTCAGAAGGTTGAACTTCTGTTTTTTTTTCAACCTGCATAGCTGCGTGACTATTTATTACAAAACCATCCATTCAATATTTTCTTTATGTTGTTTAATTATTAGCTTTTTAAATCTTTTGAGTGTACATTTGTCAGCGTTTCAGCAGCCTTTCATGATGTCATTGAAATTATTTCTGCACCTATATGTCTTCAACATGCGCAAATAGACTCATATACCGTCTTGATCGAGATATTGCGAGTGCATAATCTTTATGAGCCTTGCACTCACACAACCTTCATTACTAATTTCACAGAAAAACTGAATATTTGCTAAAAATCTTCACAATGTATTGTCAGTCACTATTACATGAGGTCCCCTACTTACAAACAGTAAGTTCCAGGCAGGGATGGTCATAGTCAGCCAACTGCGCTACGCTGGAACTACGCGTAGTTTTACGCAATTACGCTTCGCCAAACTACGGCTTTAAAATCAAATATTCGCTTCGTATGCATTTCATAGACTACACATTAAAATACGCAATTACGCGTAGTGCGAAGCGTAGTGTATGTGGATGCTTATGCCAGTATGCAGAAAATGTTACGCATTAATTCCCTTTTTATTGCTTATACCAGGAACTCTTCTATGCGTACATTCCCCTTTCCAATGCGTACATTTGTAAGCATACAATCGCACGCGAGTAACGCATTCGTAGTTCACTATGCAATACACATGTTAACTACGCATAGTGGGCGTAAGCTACGCGTAACAGTATTTCGCTACACGTAAATTCGTAAGCGTAGTTTTGAAACATCACCTACGAACTAAGATGCGTAGATACGAACTACGATGCGTAAATTCGCACTGGCGTAGTTTCTGCTCTTCCCTGGTTCCAGGAGATTTTATGTAAGTTGAATTCATTTGTAAGTCGAGTCATGTGTTATACCTACGTAGATGTATGATTTCATTTCAGACAATGTTGGCTTTGGACATATAGCATAAACCATTTTTATTGTTGCTTTCAAATGTGCTTTTAATTTGTTTTTAACTACTTACATTAGTTTATACAATACTTTAACATGAAAAGTAGATGAAACAGTACTATTGAGTATGTTCTCACTTGTTGATGGTTTAAAAGTCATTTTATTGACAAGTTGTTACACCAACCAGGAGAAAGCTTGGGAGAAAAAGTGAATTGCATATGGGCCCCAATGTCAGAACCAAATACCCTGACAGGAAATCTAATTCACTTTTATTTTCTAAAGAGAATAATTATTTAAGGCTTGGTTCTCAATTGTTGCAAAAACTTACTTTTTGCAACCTTTCACTGCGGCAAATGGAACACGGAGTCCAAACTTGCTGCATTTTTTCAGACGAGTGTAGGTAAAACGGGTTCATTTCAGTACATGCCTAAAAGATCCATTGCAAATGGAAACCAAGCCTAACCCATATCCTCTGTGAAGGATTTAAGGAATTTGCCTTTATGCTTGGTAGTTTATTGGCTCAAGTCAAGATCATATCTTTGTGAAATTGCGGTACTTTGAGCAAAAGCCATTCTCCTGTATTCATACTTGTCACTTTAAAGAGGAGCTCTCAGCCATACTATCTGAGAAAAAAATTAACACATATATAAGTAGATAAATACTTGCTCTACTTACATAAAATATTTATTGCACTGTCCACATTTTGATCTTAGTGATTTTTCTACCATAAAAAAGGAGAAAATCCTTCTTAGCATTTCCCATCTTAACTGTGGCTATTTTGAAGCCAATCCTGATGTCATTTCCTCCCTTACTCTCCTCTGCCTGATGTGCCCGCCCTTCACTATAGAAAGTGCATTGTCTGAGCATGAAAAACATTGGTCAATCAGACAGGAACAGAGGTGTGGGAGGTGAACACGGGAGGGAAAGAGGATACAGCCAATCAGGCTACATTAGTTAAGTCTAAAAGGAAGTATAGGAGCAAAAAAGGACAACCCAGCATGCCCTGCAACTTCCTTTTTCTGTACCAAATTTTGTGTGTACCAAATAAGAGTAAACTGGGGAATAATCATTTATCAACAAGAAAAGTAAGGCCAGAAACCCACTGGGTGGGATTTCTAATCGCTAGTGATTTGAAAAAGCTCATGCTAATGCAGTGCTATGGGGGATTTTTATAAAATCTCATTGCTCAAGTGGGATCACACACATAGGCCTCGATTCATAAAGCATTACTGCATGCGTTATCGTTCAAGCGGTAAATTACTGCATGGTATGTTGTTGATAGTGGATTCATAAAATTTAACGCATGTTTTGCACGATTCACGCATGTTTTACCGCATGCGGTAATAGTGCGGTAATGAAAACATTGTTTGTGTCGGTAAACTGAATGAAGTGTATTCATAAAAAAAAAAAATAGGGGGAGTAAGGAAGCGATAAATAACGTGTTGTTAGCGCCAACAAAGACCTGGCGAGTTTGCTCTACACAGTAGCATTTAATGGGACAAATGGTGCCCTTTGAACTTAATGTTATGGATACAGAGGAGGAAGGGTGGTTGTAATATCACCCAGGTTTTACGAAATCGCACAGAGTTAGATAATTGAAAAGAATAAAATATATATATATATATATATATATATATATATATATATATATAGTGGCTTGCAAAAGTATTCGGCCCCCTTGAAGTTTTCCACATTTTGTCATATTACTGCCACACACGAGTCAATTTTATTGGAATTCCACGTGACAGACCAATTCAAAGTAGTGTGCACGTGAGGAACGAAAATCATTAATGATTCCAAACATTTTTTACAAATAAATAACTGCAAAGTGGGGTGTGCATAATTATTCAGCCCCCTTTGGTCTGAGTGCAGCCAGATGCCCATAGACATTGCCTGATGAGTGCTAATGACTAAATGGAGTGTACCTGTGTGTAATCTAATGTAAGTACAAATACAGCTGCTTTGTGACTGCCTCAGAGGTTGACTAAGAGAATATTGGGAGCAACAACACCATGAAGTCCAAAGAACACACCAGACAGGTCAGGGATAAAGTTATTGAGAAATTTAAAGCAGGCTTAGGCTACAAAAAGATTTCCAAAGCCTTGAACATCCCACAGAGCACTGTTCAAGCGATTATTCAGAAATGGAAGGAGTATGGCACACCTGTAAACCTACCAAGACAAGGCCGTCCACCTAAACTCACAGGCCGAACAAGGAGATCGCTGATCAGAAATGCAGTCAAGAGGCCCATGGTGACTCTGGACGAGCTGCAGAGATTTACAGCTCAGGTGGGGGAATCTGTCCATAGGACAACTATTAGTCATACACTGCACAAAGTTGGCCTTTATGGAAGAGTGGCAAGAAGAAAGCCACTGTTAACAGAAAAGCATAAGAAGTCCCATTTGCAGTTTGCCACAAGCCATGTGGGGGACACAGCAAACATGTGGAAGAAGGTGCTCTGGTCAGATGAGACCAAAATGGAACTTTTTGGCCAAAATGCAAAACGCTATGTGTGGCGGAAAACTAACACTGCACATCACTCTGAAACAGGGCCGGGCCAAGGCATAGGCTGGAGAGGCTCCAGCCTCAGGGCGCAGTGTAGGAGGGGGCACAAAATTCATTCAGCTGTCATTCCTAATTGTGTTTGAAGCAGAAAGAAATAAGAAAAGGGGATACATGGCAGTGACTGCAAGCCAGATAACTAGATATTAAGGTGTTGGGGAGGTTGTGGGCCCTGTGGCGCCTCTTAGTCTAATAGCAATCAGTGTGTGATGGCTGGGTTGGGAGGGATGGAGGGGCGCACTTTGGTGTCTCAGCCTTGGGTGCTGGAGGACCTTGTCCCGGCTCTGCTCTGAAAACACCATCCCCACTGTCAAATATGGTGGAGGCAGCATCATGCTCTGGGGGTGCTTCTCTTAAACAGGGACAGGGAAGCTGGTCAGAGTTGATGGGAAGATGGATGGAGCCAAATACAGGGCAATCTTGGAAGAAAACCTCTTGGATTCTGCAAAAGACTTGAGACTGGGGCTGAGGTTCACCTTCCAGCAGGACAACGACCCTAAAGATAAAGCCAGGGCAACAATGGAATGGTTTAACACAAAACATATCCATGTGTTAGAAAGGCCCAGTCAAAGTCGAGATCTAAATCCAATTGAGAATCGGTGGCAAGATCTGAAAACTGCTGTTCACAAACACTGTCCGTCTAATCTGACTGAGCTGGAGCTGTTTTGCAAAGAAGAATGGGCAAGGATTTCAGTCTCTAGATGTGCAAAGCTGGTAGAGACATACCCTAAAAGACTGGCAGCTGTAATTGCAGAAAAAGGTGGTTCTACAAAGTATTGACACCGGGGGGGGGGGGGGGGGGGGGGACTGAATAATTACGCGCACCCCACTTTGTAATTATTGATTTTTAAAAAATGTTTGGAACCATGTACGATTTTCGTTCCACTTGTAACGTGTACACCACTTTGTATTGGTCTTTCACGTGGAATTCCAATAAAATTGATTCATGTTTGTGGCAGTAATATGATAAAATGTGGAAAACTTCAAGGGGGCCGAATACTTTTGCAAGCCACTATATATATGTATATATATATATATATATATATATATATATATATATATACAGGATCTTCTCAAAAAGTTAGCATATTGTGATAAAGTTCATTATTTTCTGTAATGTACTGATAAACATTAGACTTTCATATATTTTAGATTCAAATGCACACAACTGAAGTAGTTCAAGCCTTTTATTCTTTTAATATTGATGATTTTGGCATACAGCTCATGAAAACCCAAATTTCCTATCTCAAAAAATTAGCATATTTCATCCGACCAATAAAAGAAAAGTGTTTTTAAAACAAAAAAAGTCAACCTTCAAATAATTATGTTCAGTTATGCACTCAATACTTGGTCGGGAATCCTTTTGCAGAAATGACTGCTTCAATGCGGCGTGGCATGGAGGCAATCAGCCTTTGGCACTGCTCAGGTGTTATGGAGGCCCAGGATGCTTCGATAGCGGCCTTACGCTCATCCAAAGTGTTGGGTCTTGCGTCTCTCAACTTTCTCTTCACAATATCCCACAGATTCTCTATGGGGTTCTGGTCAGGAGAGTTGGCAGGCCAATTGAGCACAGTAATATGGTCAGTAAACCATTTACCAGTGGTTTTGGCACTGTGAGCAGGTGCCAGGTCGTGCTGAAAAATGAAATCTTCATCTCCATAAAGCTTTTCAGCAGATGGAAGCATGAAGTGCTCCAAATTCTCCTGATAGCTAGCTGCATTGACCCTGCCCTTTATAAAACACAGTGGACCAACACCAGCAGCTGACATGGCACCCCAGACCATCACTGACTGTGGGTACTTGACACTGGACTTCAGGCATTTTGGCATTTCCCTCTTCCCAGTCTTCCTCCAGACTCTGGCACCTTGATTTTCGAATGACATGTAAAAGTTGCTTTCATCCGCAAAAAAATACTTTGGACCACTGAGCAACAGTCCAGTGCTGCTTCTCTGTAGCCCAGGTCAGGCGCTTCTGCCGCTGTTTCTGGTTCAAAAGTGGGTTCATGCTTCCATCTGCTGAAAAGCTTTATGGAGATGAAGATTTCATTTTTCAGCACGACCTGGCACCTGCTCACAGTGCCAAAACCACTGGTAAATGGTTTACTGACCATTGTATTACTGTGCTCAATTGGCCTGCCAACTCTCCTGACCTGAACCCCATAGAAAATCTGTGGGATATTGGGAAGAGAAAGATGAGAGACGCTAGACCCAACACTCTGGATGAGCTTAAGGCCGCTATCGAAGCATCCTGGGCCTCCATATCACCTGAGCAGTGCCACAGGCTGATTGCCTCCATGCCACGCCGCATTGAAGCAGTCATTTCTGCAAAAGGATTCCCAACCAAGTATTGAGTGCATAACTGAACATAATTATTTGAAGGTTGACTTTTTTTGTTTTAAAAACACTTTTCTTTTATTGGTCGGAGAAATATGCTAATTTTTTGAGATAGGAAATTTGGGTTTTCATGAGCTGTATGCCAAAATCATCAATATTAAAAGAATAAAAGGCTTGAACTACTTCAGTTGTGTGTATTTGAACCTAAAATATATGAAAGTCTAATGTTTATCAGTACATTACAGAAAATAATGAACTTTATCACAATATGCTAATTTTATGAGAAGATCCTGTATATATAGAGAGAGATATTATAATAGTAATTTATAATTTATAATAAATAAGTCACGTGTGTCTAAAACTGCCCACTTCTACCCAGCATGCACCTTGTCATTAGGAAGTCAGCGGCAAACTACCGTCCCTTTATACGTCCATCCCACAGACTGAGGGTATATTGGAATGTTTAGAGCTGATTGAATCAAGTGGGACGTATTCACGTCCGCAAATGTCTTTTTTTGACACTTTACTACACTTTGTTTGGGAAAACAATTATTTCCTCTTTAAGAATGATTTCTTTTTACAATTGCGGGGGACAGCGATGGGATCCAATGTGGCCCCGTCTTTTGCAGGGGCTTTCATGCACCGCTTTGAAAATATGCATGTCCACAACAATGAAGCGTACGCCAGACACTGTGGCATCTGGTGACGCTTCATTGACGACATCTTTGCGGTGTGGCTGGGACACATTGGATCCCTACTGTCCTTCCATGATGACCTCAACCGGTTTCATGCCAATATTAAATTTGAAATTACATACGATCGCATGGAATTGCATTTTTTAGACACCACGATCAGACGCTGTGGGAATAGCCTGGTATCAGATGTTTACCAAAAACCTACTGACCGGAATCAGTTATTGCGCTATGAGAGCTTCCATCCACCTGCTGTCTTCAAATCGGTAGCAAGGAGCCAATTGCTCCGTGTTGAGAGAATAGTTACGGATTGTCATGTTCTTGACAACAGAAGACAGCAGATGGTGGATAAACTCTCCCAGCGTGGATATCCCAATGATCTGATTGAGGAAGAATTAGATAGGATCAAGTCTGAAGGTGACCAGGTTGGGACGGTTAGAAGGGATCAGGGTATGCGACTGCCCTTTGTGTGCCAGTTTCACAGTTTATCCAACAAGGTCATGGCATGTGTCAGACGACACTGGCACATTTTGGGTAGCGCATACCCAGAGATTCCAGAATTTTGCACTCCCCCTATACCAGCCTATAGGCGTAATGAGACCATAGGCAGCAGGTTAGTCAGGGCTGATACTTCACCCACTGTTAGTGAGATTACCAGTTTTTTGGGTCCTAAACGGAAGGGGTCCTTTCCTTGCCTTTTATGCACTGAGTGCCAGCATATGACCAAGGGGTCTACATTTGGGGACAACTTCCAGATCAGACACTTCCTCACCTGACAGAGCTCCTTTGTGGTGTATATGTTGACATGCCCTTGTGGCTTACGATATATAGGAGAAACTACACAGAAGGTGCGGGTCCGCATTAGCCAACACAGGAGATCTGTCAGGGGGGAGACGTCTGATCTTCCAGTAGCCAGACATTGGAGATCCGTGGGCCACAGGGACACGGACCTTAAATTTATGGTTATAGACCATATACCGAAACCCAGAAGAGGGGGGGATCGAGTTTTGCTCCTTAGAAAACGAGAGGTCATGTGGATCCATAAATTGAGGACCCTACACCCACATGGGTTGAATAGGGATTTTGACCTACATCTATATTTATGATATATATTTTTCTTATGATATTACAGATTGTATATCTATACGAATTACTTGAATTGGACGACATGGATTGGATAAAGACACAGGAATCTAATATATGGACTGCCTTTGGAACAGATAAGTGTGAATCAAACACTATCTGCTGTTTGGAATTATATGCCTTGCTGTCAGTGTGATGGGTGTATACCTTGCATGTCACTTCCTGTGTGGGCAGGTATATATTTGATGATGTTACTCATACTTACTTGGCATTGAGGAAGGTTGGACACAACCGAAACGTCTGCCTGTATTACCTTTATTGCTCAATAAAAGAGCTGTGTGCTGCAACTCCTCGTTTCTTTCTGAATATCTGTGGGGGATTGGGCTCCCCTAGTTGCGAGCACACATTTCCTGCAACCTGTGTGAGCTGCTGACTCCCCTCGGACTATATATATATATATATATATATATATATATATATATATATATATATATATATATATATATATATATATACAGTATATATATATATATATATATATATATATATAGAGAGAGAGAGAGAGAGAGAGAGAGAGAGAGAGAGAGAGAGAAAGAGATATTATAATAATAATTTATAATAAATAAGTCACGTGTGTCTAAAACTGTCCACTTCTACCCAGCATGCACCTTGTCATTAGGAAGTCAGCGGCAAACTACCGCACTCAGCAAATTATACCGACAGCTTTCCACACCACACCGCACACTTACCGCACATTTACTGCACACTTACCAACTGCTATCGCAATCACCTCGCACTCGAAATTTTTTTTTTATGAATTCACTGCAAAAACCCTCATTTACCGCTAGCGGCAATTTCCCGCCCTTCTCTGAACTACCGCACTCACTTTTATGAATCGAGGCCATAGCATTACATTAGCAAGAGTTTTCAAACCACAAAGCACTAAGAAAATAGCTTCTAGACCTAGTGGGTTTCTGGCCTAATAGTGATTTTAACTTTTGGATTGCCTGGTTAGCATCCTTATTACTTGTTTACCAAATAAAAATAAAGAATTGATTTTTGATTTTGTGCCCGCACTTTTTACAACTCTAGAGCTGGAGCTGGGGACAGCTGTGTGACATGGCTGTCCCTTCTGTGGGCTCGGAGGTGATTGGCTGTCATAGCCTGAAGCCTATGACAGCTAAATACGCTAATTGGCTGGTGGGGGGAGGGAGGGGGAGTAGAAAAAAAGTAGGTTTATTTAATTAAAAATAAAGCACATAAATATCTATAAAAAAATAAACATCGGGGGGAAATCGGACCACACCAACAGAGAGCTCTATTGGTGGGGAGAAAGGGGGGGAGGGGGGGAAAGGAATCACTTGTGTGCTGTGTTGTGCGGCCCTGCAGCTAGGCCTTAAAGCTGGAGTGGCCTATTTAATGAAAAATGGCCTGGTCTTTAGGGTAGTTTAACACTGCAGTCCTCAAGTGGTTAACCCTCTCTCTTCTTTGATGGTCCAATGATTGTGCATTTATGGCTCAGGGTTCTAAATCTGTAGGGCTGCACCATTCTGACAAGTTACACCCACTTATGATCATAGGTAAAGATGGATACCCGTAACTTAAACACATTTCAGAATTTCAGTGTCAGAATTCGTTACGGCTGGAATCATGATAATTATTAACTTTTAGATCTCCTCTATAAAATGAGGACATTGCCTTTATGCTGAAAGCTGCAGTGGCTTTGGCTCATACATCTAAATCTATAGTGTGTCAACATTCTGACAAGAGCCACATATGTTTTGTATTATTTCTTTAGGGGCATCTGAACCAGCAGGCAGTACAGGCGCTCACATGGTGTGCTGTGAATGTCAAAAAGCGCTGCTGCCCACCGCTGCAATGTAACTGTATTTGTATTCATTTATTGTGTGCATGTGCTCTCAAGTGATTAGGCAGTTCACTGCCACCTCCATACACTCCCCCTCCTCCCCCAGCCAATAGAGGGAGAAACAGAGTTCTGTTCCACGCCTCAACCCTTAAGGCTGCCCTCTCTTCACATCAGTAGTCACAGGCACAGTGTTTACTCAGCTGCAGCCCCGCCTCTAACTCTGCCCCCTTGCCAGCCAAGCCAGGAGTTAGGGAAACATGCTCCATCCCCATACCTCCCGACTTTTTGAGATAATGAAGAAGGACACTTAAGCCACGCCCCTGCCACACCCCGATCACGCCCCTGACACAGCCCTAGTCAGGCATTGTAACAATCAATAATAGGGCGGCTGCGGAGGTGCGGAGTATGGCTGCAGCCGCCTGTGTTCCCTGTTCCCTGGTCTTATCTGTTCTGTCGGCGTTTAGCACGCCGGGAACGGTACTGTCATCTGCTCATGGGGTCGCTGTCTCGCGTGGGCGCACGCGGAGACAGGACCTTTATGCTGGGAGAGGATGCGTCAGCTGACCTGCCGGTCGGATGACGTCAGAGGTGACTCTCGCCGCTCGGATTGGCCGTTTCCGAGCTGGGCGTGGCTGAGAGCCTTCCTCTGCTTCTTAAGCCTCCGCTCTCCATTAGCTAACTGTCTGCTGTCGTGAATACTTCGTGTTAGCGCTCAGACCTTAGACTACTTTCCGGTGTGCTTTGATCTGGGAGGAAACCAGGGATTTCACACAAGACTAGGACTATTGTATATTGTTATTATTTGATTACCTGTGTATGATTCTGGCTATTCTCTGACCTCGCATTTGCTTACTGATTCTGTACTTCTGCCTATCTGACCCTCGTTGCTGAACCTCTGCCTGATTACCTACTATTCAACTGCCTGTCGTTTCTGTACTGATAGTGCCTCTCTGTTGCCGAACCTTGCCTGTCCGACCACTCCTCTCACCAGTGGGCCCTTGCCATTGGTGATATATGGAGACAAAGTGGGAGAAAGCGCACTCAGTGTGTGGATTATGAAAAGTGTCCAGCCGACCGTAGAATGATCTCACCTAAGTGTAGTGCTGGTTAGCCCATATGGGTGTCTTGCAGTCACCAGCGTTCTGCACAATGCAGATGCTCAGTGGCTAAGATTTGTCTGAAGAAGAAGGGGCGGCTTTATCCCTTTCGAAACGCGTTACAATAAACAGATCATTACATTACACGGTATTGTTGTTTGCACAGACTTGCACCTCACCCATGCCAACTCCATTATACACTACCAGCTAACAAGCGCCCGCAGAGTGCAGGTAACGCTTGTGCTGGAAGGTGGAAGACAGCTTGCACACCGATCCCTCTACAAAAGGGAATATACTCATACAATTGGCGCCCGCCATAGCCACTGAGCACCTGCATTGTGCAGAACGCTGGTGACTGCAAGGCGAGTGGTGCTATCCACAGCTGCGAGAGGAGAGGAACAAAGGAATCCCGGTTGCCAGGAGCCTGGTCCCTGGCTCAAAGGGACAAAGCCTGCGAGCTGGGACACCCATATGGGCTAACCAGCACTACACTGAGGTGAGATCATTCTACGGTCGGCTGGCCACTTTTCATAATCCACACACTGAGTGCGCTTTCTCCCACTTTGTCTCCATATATCCTAGCCGTCCTGCACGGAAATTGAGAGCTGCACCAACTATACACAGCACAACTCTGATCGCTCCTCCGGAACCTCCGGAAGTTCAATCTACTTTACTACTTGCCATTGGTGAGGTGTTTGTAGTATTACCCACCAGCTCCACTGGTGAGGTGATACTTGTTACTGACAGTACCTTGCCAGCTCCTCTGGTAAGGTCTTGCCAAACTATTCAGTTACCGTGTCTGATAGTACCTTGCCAGCTCTTCTGGTAAGGTCTTGTCAAACTATACAGTCACTTATCACTGATAGTACTTTACCAGCTTTTTTGGTAAAGTCCTTGTACCTTCTTCATAGTACGTGCACTGTATTCTCTTACCAGCCCCACTGGAAAGGTCTGGTTAAATTATACAGGCACATCTTCTGACAGTACCTTGCCAGCTCCTCTGGTAAGGTTCAGTCGAACTATTAAGTACAGTGCTGCTAGGCCTCCCAGCAGAGGCGTAGCTAGGGTTTACAGCGCCCGGGGACAAAGACTATTAATGCGCCCCCTAAGGTGAAGGGTCGTGACCAAATGTGGGCGTGGTTATGGGTGCTCCACATTTGGTTACGCCCCTTCAAATGTACATGGAGGTTAGCAGGCTCACGCTCACCCACCCTCCCTCAGTATGTACCTTCCAGCATGTTCCAAGACAAATTCAGCAATCATGAGCCCCCCCATCAAGACAAATTCCGCAATCATGAGCAAACATGAGGCCCCCAACATGACCAATTCAGCAATCATGAGGCCCCCAACATGACCAACTCAGCAATCATGAGGCCCCCAACAACACAAATTTAGCAATCCTGAGGCCCCCAACAAGACAAATTCAGCAATCATGAGGCCCCTAACAAGACAAATTCAACAATCATGAGGCCCCTAACAAGACAAATTCAGCGATCTTGAGGCCCCCAACAAATCATGAGGCCCCCAACAAGACAAATTCAGTAACCATGAGGCCCCCAACAAGACAAATTCAGCAGTCATGAGGCACATAAATAGACAGCATTTTACATAAATAGGCAGAATGCCCCCTTAATATGATAGACACCTCTCACCTGGCAGCAGTTCCCCAAAATACACTCAATCTGACAGCAGTGCTTCCCCAAAAATAGGTAGCCCCAGGTCTATAGGTGTCCCCAGAATAGGTGGCCAGCAGTATAGATGTCCCCAGAACAGGTAGCCCGGGGGTAGAGGTGTCCACAGAACAGGTAGCCAGGGGTATATGTGCCCAGTATATGTAGGCAGGGGTATGTGTCCCCAGTATATGTAGCCAGAGGTATATGTGCCCAGTATATGTAGCCAGGGGTATATGTGCCCAGTATATATAGTCAGGGGTATATGTGCCCAGTATATATAGCCAGGGGTATATGTGCCCAGTATATGTAGCCAGGGGTATATGTGCCCAGTATATGTAGTCAGGGTTATATGTGCCCAGAATATGTAGCCAGGGGTATAATATGTGCCCAGTATATATAGTCAGGGGTATAAGTGCCCAGTATATGTAGCCAGGGGTATATATGCCCAGTATATGTAGCCAGGGGTATATGTGCCCAGTATATGTAGCCAGGGGTATATATGCCCAGTATATGTAGTTAGGGGTATATGTGCCCAGTATATGTAGGCAGGGGTATATGTGCCCAGAGTAGGTAGCCAGGGGTATATGTGCCCAGAGTAGGTAGCCAGGGGTATATGCCCAGTATATGTAGTTAGGGGTATATGTGCCCAATATATGTAGGCAGGGGTATATGTGCCCAGTATATGTAGGCAGGGGTATATGTGCCCAGAGTAGGTAGCCAGGGGTATATGTGCCCAGAGTAGGTAGCCAGGGGTATATGCCCAGTATATGTAGTTAGGGGTATATGTGCCCAATATATGTAGGCAGGGGTATATGTGCCCAGAGTAGGTAGCCAGGGGTATATGTGCCCAGAGTAGGTAGCCAGGGGTATATGTGCCCAGAGTAGGTAGCCAGGGGTATATGTGCCCAGAGTAGGTTGCCAGGGGTATATGTGCCCAGAGTAGGTAGCCAGGGGTATATGCCCAGTATATGTAGTTAGGGGTATATGTGCCCAATATATGTAGGCAGGGGTATATGTGCCCAGAGTAGGTAGCCAGGGGTATATGCCCAGTATATGTAGTTAGGGGTATATGTGCCCAATATATGTAGGCAGGGGTATATGTGCCCAGAGTAGGTAGCCAGGTGTATATGTGCCCAGAGTAGGTAGCCAGGGGTATATGTGCCCAGAGTAGGTAGCCAGGGGTATATGTGCCCAGAGTAGGTAGCCAGGGGTATATGTGCCCAGAGTAGGTAGCCAGGGGTATATGCCCAGTATATGTAGTTAGGGGTATATGTGCCCAATAAATGTAGGCAGTGGTATATGTGCCCAGAGTAGGTAGCCAGGGGTATATGTGCCCAGAGTAGGTAGCCAGGGGTATATGTGCCCAGAGTAGGTAACCAGGGGTATATGTGCCCAGAGTAGGTAGCCAGGGGTATATGTGCCCAGAGTAGGTAGCCAGGGGTATATGCCCAGTATATGTAGTTAGAGGTATATGTGCCCAATATATGTAGGCAGGGGTATATGTGCCCAGAGTAGGTAGCCAGGTGTATATGTGCCCAGAGTAGGTAGCCAGGGGTATATGTGCCCAGAGTAGGTAGCCAGGGGTATATGTGCCCAGAGTAGGTAGTTAGGGGTATATGTGCCCATTATATGTAGGCAGGGGTATATGTGCCCAGAGTAGGTAGCCAGGGGTATATGTGCCCAGAGTAGGTAGCCAGGGGTATATGTGCCCAGAGTAGGTAGCCAGGGGTATATGTGCCCAGAGTAGGTAGTTAGGGGTATATGTGCCCAATATATGTAGGCAGGGGTATATGTGCCCAGAGTAGGTAGCCAGGGGTATATGTGCCCAGAGTAGGTAGTTAGGGGTATATGTGCCCAATATATGTAGGCAGGGGTATATGTGCCCAGAGTAGGTAGCCAGGGGTATATGTGCCCAGAGTAGGTAGTTAGGGGTATATGTGCCCAATATTTGTAGGCAGGGGTATATGTGCCCAGAGTAGGTAGCCAGGTCAGGTGTCCCCCTCCCCAGCAGGAGGGAAGCAGCGCAGAGAAGAGGAAGAGCTGCTCTCCCTTCCTCGCTCTCCCCTCCAATGTCCGGGTGGCTGGCAGCGGCGGGCGGAACTTACCTCCGTCTCCGCAGCGCCGGATGGATCTGCCACTACTCTGGTCTGGTCCAGACCAGAGCAGCGGCTGCGCACCCGAACTTCCGGTCGGCGCTGGAGCGAGACGGAGGTGAGTTCCGCCCGCCACTGCTAGCCACCCGGACATTGGAGAGGACAGTGAGGGAGGGAGAGCACCTAAGGTGAGGGAAGGAGGGGGGAGATGGCCCCCCTTCCCCACAGCTCTCCCTCTTCTCTGCGCTGCTCCCCTCACCCCCGCAAAAAAAAAAAAAAACCCGGCCGAAGCTCAGCTGGGCGCCCCGGGGCACTTGTCCTACCCCGACCCCCCCTAGCTCCGCGCCTGCCTCCCAGCTCCTCTGGGAGGCTCTATCTCCTGTTTGTTTAATGTTGCACCAATCACTATCACACAGTACCTTGTGAGCTATACTTGCATTATTGGTGGTTCTGCAGAGCACCACATAATCAGGTATAGTGTCTGCATTATTGGTGATATTGCAGATCACCCAATAATCAGATGTCTGAGTTGCAGCGCCCAATCGTTACAGAACAGCAGACCACAAACATCATGGATACACTGGTTAGTCATGCGGAGGGGTTAATTACTACTGTTGACCGTTTGTCTCTCGTAGTCAGCACCCAGCAGACTCAGATTTTCCAGGTATCTGAGGTTTTACAAAAACAGACAGTACTAGTGTTATCTCCTCTTGATTTGGAACCCAGACTATCTCTCCCGAAGAGATTTTCTGGGCATAGGTTCGGTTTTCAGAATTTTAGAAATCGGTGCCTCTCATATTTTGAGTTATGTCCTATGGCTTCAGGGCAGAGCCGGATTAAGGTCAAATGGGGCCCTAAGCAAAATAGCAGATTTGGGCCCCCTTCCCTAAACCCCCTCCAACATTCTGTGCATCAATTCAGATATGAAGTAAGAGGGATATGGAGGCTGACACAGACACACACACCACACAGATACAGGGGGCACACACCACACACACCAGAACTATAGGTCACACACACACAGGACACACACACACACACACACACACCAGACACATAGGACACACACACACCAGACACATAGGACACACACACACACACCAGACACACACACACCAGACACACACACACACCAGACACACACACACACACACACACACACACACACACACCAGACACATAGGAGACACACACACACACACACACACACACACACACACACACACACCAGACACATAGGACACACACACACCAGACACATAGGACACACACACACACCAGACACACACACACACCAGACACACACACACACCAGACACATAGGACACACACACACACACACACACACACACACCAGACACATAGGACACACACACACACACACACACCAGACACACACACACACCAGACACATAGGACACACACACACCAGACACATAGGACACACACACACACACCAGACACATAGGACACACACACACACACACCAGACACACACACACACCAGACACACACACAAACCAGACACACACACACCAGACACATAGGGGACACACACACACACACACACACACACACACACACACACACACACACACCAGACACATAGGACACACACACACACACACACCAGACACACGCACACACCAGACACATAGGACACACACACACCAGACACACACCAGACACATACACACACACCAGACACATACACACACACCAGACACATACACACACACACCAGACACATACACACACCAGACACATACACACACCAGACACACACACACCAGACACATACACAAACACCAGACACACACACACACCAGGCACACACACACACACACACACACACCAGACACATACACACACCAGACACATACACACACCAGACACATACACACACCAGACACATAGGACACACACCAGACACATAGGACACACACCAGACACACACACACCAGACACATAGGACACACACACACCAGACACACACACACACCAGACACATACACACACCAGACACATACACACACCAGACACACACACACACACCAGACACACACACACACACACACACACACACACACACACACACACACACACACACACACCAGACACATACACACACACCAGACACACACACACACCAGGCACACACACACACACACACACACCAGACACATACACACACCAGACACATACACACACCAGACACATAGGACACACACCAGACACATAGGACACACACCAGACACACACACACCAGACACATAGGACACACACACACCAGACACACACACACACACACCAGACACACACACCAGACACATACACACACCAGACACATAGGACACACACCAGACACACACACACCAGACACATAGGACACACACACACCAGACACACACACACCAGACACATAGGACACACACACACCAGACACACACACACACCAGACAAATAGAACACACACACACACCAGACACATAGGACACACAAACACCAGACACACACACACACACACACACACACACACACACACACACCAGACACATAGGGCACACACACACCAGACACACACACACACACACACACCAGACACATAGGACACACACACACACCAGACACATAGGACACACACACACACACAGGACACACACACACACACACCAGACACATAGGACACACACACACACACACACACACACACACCAGACACATAGGACACACACACCAGACACATAGGACACACACACAAACCAGACACACACACACACCAGACACATAAGACACACACACACACACACACACACACACACACAAGACGCATAGGACACACACACACACACACACACACACACACACACACACACACACACACACACACACACACACACACACCAGACACACACACACACACACACACACACCAGACACACACACCAGACACACACGCACATACACCTCTATCTATTTATATAGGAAACAATTGAAATCGGAGCTTTCTCTTTTCTTCACACACTTCATGTCAGCCCCAGCAGCCAGGTAACTGCAAGACCTCTAAACTCTTCTGATGACCTGGTGTAAAGATTGCAAAGATTAGACTTCAGAGCAACTGGCCAACTGTACCTGGCCCCAGACAGCCTGCTGAGAGCTATAGTGTTAATTAGTAGAGGGTAGAGAGATCTCAGGCACGGGATGGAGGTGACAGAGAAGCTAATGTACCGTGAATTGTGGAGGAGAGAATGTAGAAGGGCAGCAGACGCACACTGTGGATCCCTCCTTACCGCTCAGATCCTTCAATCTGTGCCCTGCAAGCAGCTGACCTGACCAGAAGTTTGTAGAGAGGGTGGAGGGAGAGCTGAAGAGACACACTGGTACAGCAGGCTGAGCTACAATGTCTGTGCAGCTGCTGCTGGCTATTGTTGATATGGTGCTCTCTGCTCCCTCGCTATTCCGGTTACTTCCTGTATTTAGAAGCCCGCTGCCCTGCCTGCACACATCACAGATTTGAGGGTGCTTGGCACAGCACATGGCTGTAAGGGGACGGGCGACATCTGCCACCTGCAGCAGTGCAGCACCCTTTGCATTTTCCCGCCTGCCCAGAAATCCGGCCCTGCTGAGGTACGGTCAGGAGGAGGGAGCATGGTGATATGTGTCATGAGGTGAAGGGCGCACATTGCAAGCTCTCTGTGGGCTGAGGTGAAGGCTGAGAGTCTGTTTACCATAGCAACAGCGACGCTCAGCCTCACCTTATTTCCGGCCAGGCAGGAAGGAGGGCAAAAGAGCCGGATGACATGCGTACATGCTGATGGGGCTCTGTAGCCGCAGCAGGCATGAAAACGTTAATGGAAGGATGCTGATGGGGCCCTTTAGACCCTGGATGGGGCTCTAAGCTGGTGCTTGTTGTGCCTGGTGGATGATCCGGCCCTGCTTCAGGGTCAGAGGGTCATTTTAATTAAGACATTGCTGTCGGGAAACTCACAGTCATGGGCTTATAGTCTCCCTGATAACCATGAGGCTTTGACATCTGTGCAAGAATTCTTTAAGGCTATGGCAGTTATATACGATGATTCCGATTTGGCAATGACCACAGAAAAGAAATTGAGGACCCTCAGGCAGGGGCAGAATCCTGTCGAGACTTATGCAGCTGAGTTTCGGAAATGGGCAGTGTCAGCCAGGTGGGGGCAGTATGCACTTTTAGATTGTTTTTTATCGGGATTATCTGATGCAGTAGCCGATTTAATGTTAGGACATCCTGAGCCCAGGTCTATGGATGAGGCTATAGTTTTAGCCATAAAGATTGACCGTCGAGTTCGATATCAGAGACGAACTCGGGGTAAGGTCAGGAGACCGATGGGTAGTCTTCAGGATGACTTGGGATTTTCAGAACACCTTGAGTTAACTAGCTCCAAGAGAGAGAAGGGATCTGGTTCAAGGGATGGTTCCCAGATAGAGACTGTTTATAAGGAAGCAGAGTGTCCTCAGGTTACGAATAATTTATACCGTTCTCTCGTGCTTGGTGGCACCACGGTAAATGATTCAGCTGTTCCCTTGGGAGATGTTAGACTGCTCCTTCCATGTACTGTTATCTGGGAAGGTCAGGTCCAGGATACGCAGGCATTCATAGACTCAGGGTCGGCAGCCAATGTCATGGACTATGATTTTGCGGTCCAGCTCAGTCTTCCTCTCCACTCGTTGGATCACCGATTCGTTGTTACTGCAGTGGACAATTCCCCACTGCAGGGAAAACGATCTCCCTCACAGACTCCTGTATTATTGTGCCAGATTGGGGCTCTCCATAGAGAACAAATACAATTCCTTGTTCTCAAGATGGCAACCTCCTCAGTAATTCTGGGTATGCCTTGGCTTCAGAAACATTCCCCTCGGATTGACTGGAGTTCCAAACAATTGCTGAGCTGGTCCCCGTACTGTCAGCAACATTGTTTGGGACAGGTCAAGGTAGGTGCCACCAAAGTTCAGGTGGAAGGGTTGCCGAGCCAATATGCCGATTTCGCGGATGTATTCTGTCCTCGGGCTGCTGACAAGCTTCCGCCCCATCGAAGCTTCGATTGCCCCATAGATCTTAGGTCAGGTCGTATGCCCCCTAGAGGCCATTTGTATAATCTGTCAAGGCCTGAAAAACTTGCTATGCAGGAATATATCTCTGACAACTTGGCCAAAGGTTTCATTCGCCCTTCTAAGTCCCCGGCCGAGGCAGGGTTCTTTTTCGTTAAAAAGAAGAACGGTGGCCTTAGGCCATGTATCGATTACAGGGGTTTGAACAAGATTACGGTGAAAAATCGTTATCCTCTGCCCCTGATCGATGATTTATTCTCTCAAGTTACGGATGTTGGTGTGTTCACCAAACTTGATCTTAGGGAGGCATACAACCTGGTCCATATAAGAGAGGGTGACGAATGGAAGACGGCGTTCAAAATGCCCGACAGGCATTACGAGTATCTCGTTATGCCCTTCAGGTTGTGCAACGCACCGGCCGTCTTCCAGGAACTGATAAACGAGATGTTTAGGGAGGTCTTGGGGCGATTCGTCCTCGTTTATTTGGATGATATCCTCATTTTTTCTCCCACACTGTCTGAACACCGCAAACATGTAAAATTTGTTTTGGAGAAGTTACGGCAAAACTCCTTGTTCGCAAAAATCGAAAAATGCCTGTTTGAAGTTTCAGAGGTGCCTTTTTTGGGGTATATGATCTCCACGGTAGGACTATCCATGGGTCCCCAGAAGGTCTCTGCTGTGCTGGAGTGGCCTTGGCCTGTGGGGTTGAAGGCACTCCAGCGTTTCTTGGGCTTTGCTAATTATTATAGAAGGTTCATAAAAGGTTTTTCCTCCGTAATCTCACCCCTAGACAGGCTCGATGGTCGCTATTTTTTACGAGATTCAGATTTGTTATCACTTACAGGCCAGGTAGTAAAAACGTGAAGGCGGACGCATTATCGAGATGTTTCGAGCCTGAATCGGTGCAGTCGGTCGCTCCCGTGGGCATTCTTCCTGAGAGGATAGTTCTTGCAGCTATTGGAATCAGGCTCAAACAGACTCTTGTAGACAATAATAGGGAGTCTGAGGAGTGGAAATTAATTCCAGGGGACATACTCTGGGCTTTGCCAGACAGATCTAAAAGAACTAGATCTCCCTCTGTGCTTCATTTTGCTCCACTGATTCAGGGACATCCCCCTCCCTCCCCCCCTGGGATGACTGGAGCAGGTAGATTTGCGGAGAGACCTCAGGACTGGTGTTGTGGCTCTCTAAGGGAGTCGTGTCCGGAGTCCACACCTAGAGGGGGGGGGAGTACTGTAACAATCATTAATAGGGCGGCTGCGGTGGTGCGGAGTATGGCCGCAGCTGCCTGTGTTCCCGTTTTCCTGGTCTTATTTATTCCGTCGGCGTTTAGCACGCCGGGAACGGTACTGTCATCTGCTCATGGGGTCGCTGTCTCGCGCGGGCGCACGCGGAGACAGGACCTTAATGCTGGGAGAGGACGTGTCAGCTGACCTGCCGGTCGGCTGACGTCAGAGGTTGCTCTCGCCGTTTGGATTGGCTGTTTCCGAGCTGGGCGTGGCTGAAAGCCTTCCTCAGCTTTTTAAGCCTCTGCTCTCCATTAGCTAACTGTCTGCTGTCGTGAATACTTCGTGTTAGCGCTCAGACCTTAGACTACTTTCCGGTGTGCTTTGATCTGGGAGGAAACCAGGGATTTCACACAAGACTAGGACTATTGTATATTGTTATTATTTGATTACCTGTGTATGATTCTGGCTATTCTCTGACCTCGCATTTGCTTACTGATTCTGTACTTCTGCCTATCTGACCCTTGTTGCTGAACCTCTGCCTGATTACCTACTATTCTCCTGCCTGTCGTTTCTGTACTGATAGTGCCTCTCTGTTGCCGAAACCTTGCCTGTCCGACCACTCCTCTCACCAGTGGGTCCTTGCCACTGGTGAGGAGTTTGTAGTATTACCCACCAGCTCCACTGGTGAGGTGACACTTGTTACTGATAGTACCTTGCCAGCTCCTCTGGTAAGGTCTTGTCAAACTATACAGTCACTTATCACTGATAGTATTTTACCAGCTCCTTTGGTAAAGTCCTTGTACCTTCTTCATAGCTACGTGCACTGTATTCTCTTTCCAGCCCCACTGGAAAGGTCTGGTTAAATTATAGAGGCATATCTTCTGACAGTTCCTTGCCAGCTCCTCTGGTAAGGTTCAGTCAAACTATTAAGTACAGTGCTGCTAGGCCTCCCAGCTTCTCTGGGAGGCTCTATCTCCTATTTGTTTAATGTTGCACCAATCACTATCACACAGTACCTTGTGAGCTATACTTGCATTATTGGTGATTCTGCAGATCACCACATAATCAGGTATAGTGTCTGCATTATTGGTGATACTGCAGATAACCCAATATTCAGAGGTCTGAGTTGCAGCACCCAATCGTTACAGGCATACCATAAAGATTTCATAAGAAAAATGTTATCTTATAATTCAGACCACACTGGTCCTTTCTATCCAGGTTCATTTGCCTTCATTGTAACATTTGAAAATAAGAAATATATCAATTTAAAGGATAAGAATTTAGTTTAGAGTCAATTAAACACAATTTTCAGTAGAAAAAATACACATATTTACATAGATCTGTGAATCAGTCCTAAAAGAGGGCCAAATGCGGAAGACAGAGGGGCAGGGTCCCCAAAGAGGGACTGTCCCTCCAAAAGAGGGACAGTTGGGAGATATGTCCATCCCCCTCTCTCCTCTCTTCCTTCTTTTCCCTTTCCCATGGTGTCCCTTCCAATCAAGACCCACTGTGGTGAGACATATTTCTCCCAGTCATTGTCCCGCCCATGTGCGTCCATACATAGGGCAAAATGGGACATCTGCCCTCCCCTGACCAGCTGCTGCCCCCCAGGCAACTGAACCGGAAGTCGCCCTGGGGTAGCAGCGGAGAGAGAAGATGGAGCGATGGGCACAGCCTTCCCTCACTTTGGGGCTCCCCCTCTCTCTCTCGCTCCCCCCTCAAGAATTCAGTAATGTGGGCAGCGGCGGGACCGGGACACTTCATCTATTCTCCAGCGCGAGTGACTCTCTCTCTCTCTCTCTCTGCGCCGCTACGCTGGTCTAGTCCAGACCAGAGCAGCGGCACACACAGATAGAGAGAGAGAGAGTCACTTGTGCCGGAAGAATAGAGTAAGTGTCCCACCGCTGTCGCCGGCACCACTGAATTCTGGAGGGGGGAGGGAGAGAGGGGGGAGCCCTAAGGTGAGGGAAGGGGGAGGGAGATGTCCCCCCTTCCCCACCGCTGTGCCCATCGCTCCCTCTTCTCTCCGCTGCCACCCCACACATCATAGACCTGGCTAACTATCCTGGGGTCACCTATAGACCTGGCTACCTATCCTGGGGACACCTATAGATCTGGCTAACTATCCTGGGGACACCCATAGACCTCGCTACCTATACTGGGGACACCTATAGACCTGACTATCTAAACTGGGGACACCTATAGACCTGGCTACTTATACTGGGGACACCTATATAGACCTGGCTATCTATACTGGAGACACTTATAGACCTGGCTATCTAAACTGTGGAAACCCATAGACCTGGCTACTTATACTCAAGACACCTATAGACCTGGCTACCTATTGTGGGGATACCCTATAAACCTGGCTACCTATCCTTGGGAAACCTATAGACCTGGCTATCTAAACTTGGGACACTACCTAAACTGGAGGGTACCTGTCACTACCTGAACTGGGGGGCTCTTGTCTCTACCTGAACTGGGGGGCTCCTGTCAATACCTGAACTGGGGGGCTCCTGTCACTACCTAAACTGAAGGGCCCTGTCACTACCTAAACTGGGAGACTCCTGGCTTTAGCTAAACTAGGGGGCACCTGTCACTACCTAAACTATCCAGGCCAGCCAGCCCTGCATCACCACCAGCCAACCAGCCCAGAATCACTGTCAAAAAGGCCACAGCATCACCACCAGTCAGGCCAGCATTTACTTCAACCGGCCAAGCACAGCCCAGCATCACCGCCATCCAGCCCAGCCACAGCATCACCGCCAGCCCGGTCACAGCACCACCGCCAGCCCGGTCACAGCACCACCGCCAGCCCGGCCACAGCACCACCACCAGCCAGGCCAAAGCATCACTGCCAGGCCTTTCAGCCCACACATCATCCCCAATCCAGCCAAAAACAGTATTGGAACAAAGAAAAAACGAATATTTGCTCCAAATTTAAATAATCACACCTCCCAGGTGCTAGCACTGGTAAAAACCATATCAAAACAAATTGGACCCCAAACCAGTATAGCTGCACTCAAAAAGAGAAATTTTTATTGCACTAATGAGCTACAAATTGTGATTAAATAGAGCAAAAAAAAAAAAAATCAATTAAGGGTAAAATTCCATGTGCCTTAAAATGAGCAATAAAGAAACACCATACATCAGTCGCACTTGCCTACAACATGAATCAAATAGTCCCTTCATAAGGAATAAAGTGCTGAGCTAGTGATTTACTGGCCAGAAAAAAACACAAATAGTGCACTATTTAGTCCAGAGACTCAAAAGTCCATGTACATGTGACCTCTTGCAAAAAATGATCCGTAGCTTCCTAAAAATGCTTTTGAGCACAAGATCCATATATAGCAAGTCACATCAGCCATTTAACATGAGTTCAAATGCTGGTAGTTTCATATAATGCTCATTAAAAAGAGAATAAAAGGCATACAACCTGTTTTGCGATCCAACCTCTCAAGCAACTCTACCACGTGCAATCCAGCATTTTAGTGCCATGCACCTTCAGTATACAGTTCCTTCCTTGATTGTAGTGCTGGTTGCGGCAGTATAAGCAACGGATGATCACCTTGTAAGCGATTTACACGCAGTGGCTTTCTCCAGCCTAGATGCAAACTGTCCTCACAGAGCAGGCCTCCTCATACCAGCCCCCTGCTAGCCATCCATGTATTGCCACGTGGGAGTCGCTTGTAAGGATCCAGAACGCACGCCTCCAGCGGCTGTTAATGCATTCCCCCCCCCCCCGCCATCTTGGGGATGTGCATGAATGTGCACATACCCAGCTGTCCGTCCTGCACATGCACAGTAGCGCAACACACGGACACAGGGGACACAACTATCGCAAACATTTGTAACATTTAAAATACATGTGTACAAATACATAACAGACGTACCTTTCTCCCAGAGTGAAATACACTATGCATGACTTTTCTCCTTGCCGCCTCTTACAGTAGGTATTAAAAATCTGACAGATCTGACAGGTTTTGGACTAATGCAGCAGTGGCGAACCTATAGCACGCCTAAGGTGGCAAACAGAGCGGTCTCTGTGGGCACGTGTGCCATGTCCTTATTGCCACCAGCGCCAATCGATATGACTGCCAAATACTTGTAGGGGGTGAAGCAGAATCAGCATCGATGCACAGAGATGCTTAGCAAAGCTCCGCCCAGCTACTGTCTGTGGGGAAGAGGGGTGGGGCAAATATATAATTAACTGTCCACCCTACTATGTAATTAACTGTCCACCAATCCACCGAGCATATACCTACACTCACAACCTACCGACCACCTGCCCAGTGTATACCTACACTCCCTACTTACCTACCTCCAACCCAGCATATACCTACACTCCCTACTTACCTACCACCCAGCGTATACCTACACTCCCTACCCACTTACCACCCAGCATATACCTACACTCCCTACCTACTGTAACGCAGCGTGGGAGGTGCCGAGGGACGAGCGAAGAAGACGCCTGATGGGTAAGATTAACCCACCCTCGGCCACCCACACAGCTGCAGTAATTAGGAGGATGAAATTCAAATAATCCTATTCGAATTTCATCCGAATTCGAATTTGAGAGCATCCCTGCCTACCACCCAGCGTATACCTACACGCCCTACCTACCGCCCGCCCGCCCAGCATAAACCTACACTCCCCTACTTACCTACCTTCCACCCAGCTTATACCTACATTCCCTACCTACCTACTACCCAGCATGTACCTACACTCTATCTACCTACCGTCGCCCAACATATACCTATACTCCCTATTTACCTACCACCCACCCAGTATATACCTACACTCCCTACTTACCTACTGCCTGCCCATCATATACCTACACTCCCTACCTACCTCCCCCCCAGCCCCACCCAGCATATCCCTAAACTCCCTACCTACTTACCGCCTGCCCAGATTATACCTACAGTCTCTCCCTACCGCTTGCTTCACTATTGCTGCATGTGTCATGTGGGACCTCACCATTGCTGCACAAGTCATGTGGGGCAGCACCATTACTGTATTTATCATGTGGGGCAGCACCATTACTGTGTTTGTCATATGGGGCCTCAAGTCACCATTACTACATTTGTCATCTGAAGGCCTCGCCATTACTGCAATTGTCATGTGGGGGTCTCATGTTTGCTTAATGTATTATTTGGGGGGCTCATGTTTGCTTAATTTATTATTTGGGGGCCTCACCATTGCTGCATTTGTCATGTGAAGGCCTCACCGTTACTGCAATCGTCATGTGAGGGTCTCATGTTTACTAAATTTGTTATTTGGAGGGCTCATGATTGCAAAATGTGTTAATTGGAGGTCTCACCATTAATGCATTTGACATGTGGGGGCTTCACCATTACTGCATTTGTCATGTGGGGGTCTTACAAATTGCTGCATTTGTTATGTGGCGGCCTCAACATTGCTACATTTATCATGTGGGGGCCTAACCATTACTGCATTTATCATGTGGGGGGCCTCACTATTACTGCACTTATCATATGGGGGGGCATCACCATTACTGCATTTATCATATGGGGGGCCTCACCATTACTGCATTTGTCATGTGGGGGTCTCAACATTGCTGCATATGTAATGTGGGGGCCTCACCATTACTGCATTTGTCATGTGGGGGTCTCAACATTGCTGTATTTGTCATGTGGGGCCTCACCATTACTGCACTTATCATGTGGGGGCCTCACCATTACTGCATTAGTCATGTGGGGGCCTCACCATTACTGCATTTGTCATGTGACAGTCTCATCATTGCTGCATTTGTCATGTGGGGGCCTCATTATTGCTGCATTTGTCATGTGGGGGTCTTACAATTGCTGTAAATTGCTGTATTTATCATGTGGCGGCCTCAACATTGCTACATATATCATGTGGGGCTTTGAGTCACCATTACTGCGTTTGTCATGTGGGGCATCACCATCACTGCAACCATCATGTGAAGGCCTCACCATAACTGCAATCATCATCTGGTGTTATCAAGTTTGCTTAATTGTTTTTTGGGGGGCCTCATGACTGCAGAATGCGTTATTTAGGGACCTCATGAGTGCTGCATTTATCACTATCAGTGGTGCTCATCTGAGCTAGGATATCCGAGATACTCGGATATCCTAGCTCTTTTTTGACTATTCGAGCTCGAATACCGAGCTTGAATAGTATTAGCTATCCGGGCTGTGCTATCCGAGCGCACTCGGATAGCGTCACCAGCTCGGATAGCGTCACGTCAGACGTCACCTCGAGTCCTCACAAGCGAATCAGAGGGCTCCCAGCCCTCTGACTGCAGCCAATCACAGAGGGGGAGCCTGGCCAAGCCCCCCTCTATAAATAGCGGGCGCCATGTTGCCTCACTCGTCCTGCTTGTGACTTACTGACTAACTGTACTGAGAGACTGCTCCAGGGCTTTTTGTCTGTGTGCAAGTGCATTTATTGTGTTCTAAACCTAGCGTTTTTACACTCCAACACTTGATATTCAACTGTATTGCTTTGTATTGTAGATAGATTGTATTTTAGGCAGTTTAGTTTGTGTGATTAGGGACTAGGGAGGGAGACTGTCACTGCTGCAGCTGCAGCCAGCAGCTAGGCCCTGTGCCTAGGCAAGGCAGCCTGCCCTGCTCTGTGCTCTAGTCTCTAGTTACCTGTGCTCTCACCTGTCCTACTCTACTGTCCTACTTTTGTGTTAGATAGATTTGTACTATTTTGTAGTTAGCAAGGCCCAGCTTTACTGCTATACCTGTCCTGTATCTGCTCTCTGTAATCTAGTCACACCTGTTCTATTATTTAGCTAGATTCTTCTATTGTTTAGTTAGTACTGTAGTGTACTGTAGTCTGTGTATAGGGACCGTCCGTCACCGCATTAACTAGAGTCTTTGTGTGCGCAGTGCACGTCTGCGCTGTCCGCACCCTCTCGTTAGTGCTACACCCGTCCTATTGTTTATATTACTTCTATTGTGTATTCGCTGACTTGTACTGTACTGTAGTCTGTGTATAGGGACCGTCCGTCACCGCATTACCTAGGGTCTTTGTGTGCGCAGTGCATGTCTGCGCTGTCCGCACCCTCTCGTTAGTGCTACACCCGTCCTATTTCTTTATATTACTTCTATTGTGAATTTACTGACTTGTACTGTACTGTAGTATGTGTCTAGGGACACCATCAGTCAGCGTCAGCTAGGGTCTTTGTGTGCGCACTGCGCACTCTCTCGTTAGTGCTACACCGATCTGTGCTGTAGAGTACACCTGTCCGTCACCTCACACACCCACCACCACCAGTCCCACCCCATTAAAGTACCCCACTTGTCCCACCTGCCTATACATAACTTTTTTTTTTCATTTGTATAATATTAAAAATATACGATGTCTGGCACTGGCAGCCGCGGTTTGGGCAGGGGCAGCAAGGGCAGCAAGGGCATCGGCAAGAGAGGAGGTCGTGGGGGTGGCAGCCGCGCCACCGCCACCACCATGCGCAGTTCTGCGTCTGCACCAGTGGCTATTCCGCCATTAGCCACTGGCCGTGGACGCCTTGGCCGTCCAACAGCTGGGAGTCATGCTGCAGAGACACAGCAGCAGCAGCAGCGTGTGGCGCAGATGTTCCTCCCACTGCCAGGTCGTAGCCGTCCTATTGAGGAGAAGGACGCAGACTCTGTGGTGGAACTGATGGTGGATGAGCAGGCCACAATTAGCTCTGGAACCGAGTCCTCCACCCCCGCCACCACTTCTGTTTGCAAGAGAAGCAGCAGCCGCCCAGCACTGCCTGGGGAGGAGGAGGAGTGCAGTACTCCAGCCCCAGCGGGCAACACCAGCACCCTGTCACTCAGCAGCACCTTCTTCTTATCCCCAAGCACAGTGGGGCTATGGAGTGCTGTTGCGGCAGAATTGGAGGAGGAAGAAATGCTGATGGGCACTTTGGGGGATGATGCTTTGGACAGTCAGACAGTGGTGACTGTCCCTCAGCCCATGCATGCAGAAGCGGAGTTTGTGGGGTCATCTTCCCAGCAGGACATGTTTGCGGAGGGGGAGGATGATGATGACAGGGTGAAGGACAGAGACTGGGTGGCAGATCCTGAGGATGTCATCAGCTCTGAGGAGGAGGAGGAGGAGGAGGAGGATGCGTCTGTGGGCCTTGCTAGAAGGATCAGAATCTCAGGCATAGGCAGGATCAGAAGTGGGCATGGTATGCAGGCCACACAGGGTGCTGATCCGGAGGTGGAGAGTTCTGCCAGTACCACCAGCCGCATCAAGAACCCCCCCCCCCAACCACCACAGGGAGACCAGCGGCAGCAGCACCTTCCAGCCGAAGGGGCAACTTCACCTCCCCAATTTGGAATTATTTCACCCTGCCATATGTGGAGTGCAAGTATGTAAGTGCAACCAGTGCCGCCAGCAGCTCAGCAAAGGGAAGGAGCCCTCTGCGTACAGCACCACCTCTCTGGTCAACCATCTTGCAGGGAAACACTTTCATGAGCATGAGGAGTTCATGAAGTTGAAGGAAGCTGGCAATGGCAGTGGCAGACCCGTCACCACTGGGAAGCCGTCGGCAGCAGCCACCCGCCCTCCTCCACCTCCTCCAGCAGCACCAGCAGGAGTGCGTCAGAAGCGCACTGCTCCTCCTCCCTTGGCAACTCCTGCCGCCGACACTGAGGCCTGTTCTGGCAACCAGTCCTCAGTGGCCTCCTCTGCTCCCTCCACTGATTCCCGTGCCAGCAAAAGGCGTCGCCAGACCCTGTTCAGCGACACCTTCCAGGGGGTGGTCAGGGTTCTGCCTCCCAGCAGCCGTCGCATGGGCCATGTGCTCCCAACTCCTGCCTTATTCCCTTGTGCAGGAGGGGAGCGACATGCGTGCGCTCCTGATGTGTGCAGCCTCCGATTGGCCAATCCCCAGCCGACATTATTTTGCACACACGGCCATCCCTGCACTTCACCGCTCTGTGATGGCCAATGTCGGGAGAGGGCTGGAGCACGCGGTGGGTCAACGGGTCCACGACACCATGGACTCGTGGAGCAGCCGGTTTGGGACAGGCCGCTATCTGTCCTTCACCGCGCATTGGGTCAGCTTGGTGGAAGGGGGTGAGGAGGGGGGAGCAGCATCGGGCACTGTCAGAGCAGCAGCAGCAACAACGCAGTGGGTGATGCCACCATGCAGAGTCAGCAGATTTGCAGCAGGTTCCTCTGATCCGCTTCCATCCTCCGGCACACCAGCCCAAACCCCCCCGCCTCAGCAGCAGCGTGAAGCCCCGCCACTGCCAAGCGCTGCTGGAATTGGTCAGCCTGGGGAAGACCAAACTGACGGCGAACCATGTCCTGGCCAAACTCTGAGAGCAGGAGAGGAATTGGCTGACCCCCAGAGGCCTCAGAGTCAGAAAGGTGGTGTCCAACAATGGGGCAAACCTGGTTGCTGCAATCAGCAGGGGAGACTTGACCCACATCCCCTGCCTGGCGCACGTCCTGAACCTGGTAGTCCAAAAGTTCCTGCGGACATACCAGGGGATGGACCGACTCCTTGAGGCAGCAAGGAAGGTTGTGCGTCATTTCCGGCACTCGCCTGCAGCCGTAGTGAGCCTGGAAGAGGTGCAGAAGGAGCTGCGCTTGCCACAGCACCGGCTCATGATCGATGTTCCAACTCACTGGAACTACACCCTGGCGATGTTGGAGCGTCTTGTTGAACAGAGGCAGGCTATCAGCCAGTACGTTACACGAGCAACAGTTGCCTCCATCACTGCAACTGGGCGTGCCGCCACCAACCTCCCGTCCATCATCTCCACGGAGGACTGGGGGCACATGCAGCAGGTGTGCTCAGTCCTGGCACCCTCCCTGCAGGCCACCAACATGGTAATCAGGGACCATGCAATGGTGTGCGAGTGGGTCCCCTTGGTGTGTGTGCTGGACAGGGCCCTGTATGCACTGGTGGAAGAGGGAGTGGCAGCCTTGGACCAGCAGGAGCTGCAGGCAGCTTCACAGGCCACCTCTGAGGAGGAGGGCATGGAGTTGGTGGAGGTCCCTGACCTTGCTGCTGATGAGGGAGAGCAGCAGAGCGCAGCTGGACAGGTGCGGGGGTGGAGAGAGGATGAGGTGGAGGAGGCAGAGGAAGAGGAGGACAGCACTGTCGGCTCTGGGGCTGCCGATGCTGTGCCAGCAGATGTGGCCAGACTCTTCCCAATGGCAGCGCACATGTTGAGGTGCCTACGCAAGGACCCAAGGGTGATCCAGATGAAGCAGAGGGAGGACATCTGGATCTGCATGATGCTGGACCCACGTCTGAAGGGGAAGCTCAGCCAGTTCCTGCCTGCACGAGGAGACCGTGCGCAACAAATGAGGGATTGCAGCTGTCCCTTGTTGAGCGCTTGGAGGAAGCCTTCCCTCAGCCATCCACCCCCACTGTCCAGCCAGCACAGCGGCAGCAGCAGGTGCCTGCATCCACCAGCAGCAAGCGCACGCGCACCAAAGACCTGCTGTCTCTGACAAACGAGCTCTACATGAGTGTAGAGCTGCCAAGGACTAGAGAGGAGGTGCCTGCAGCAGCATCCTTCTCCAGTCACAGGCAGCGCTTGACCCGCATGGTGGCTGACTACATGGGGTCCTTCAGCGGGCTTGGCAGCGTGGCCCCTGTTGATCCCATGGAGTATTGGGTCAAGCACCTGCCGATCTGGAGCGAGCTTGCGCAGTACGCCCTGGAAGTGCTCTCCTGCCCCCCTTCCAGCGTACTGTCAGAGCGTTGCTTCAGTGCAGCCGGTGGAGTCGTCACTGAGAAGCGATCTCGTCTGTCTCACAAGTCTGTGGACAGACTGACGTTTCTCAAAATGAACCAGGCTTGGGTGGAAGGCGAATTCCTGGCCCCTGTTGTCGGCGAGAGGGGGACATGAAGTGGCGCACACACATTACACCTGCTGCTGCTGCTGCTGTATTTCCTCCTGCTGTCTGTGTCTCCACTGCCAGGGAACACATTACAAGGTGCTGCTGCCTGCCCTGCATTATTTATTTTGAAAAAAAATTTTTTAAATTATTTTAGAGGTGTCCGGGTTGAAAACTGTGCTGTCCCAATTGTGTATTGGACACAATGTGGGCTTCATGACCACTGTCTGGAACCTCATGGTGTTTATTTACAGCCTGCTGGAACCACCGCTAGGAACCAGGGCCTATTATGTCTCGCTGCCTGCCCTCCTGCCTGCTGCCAGTCTGCCACACACTCAACCTCCTCACGCTGCCTGCTGTTGTATTTTCTCCTGCTGTCTGTGTCTCCACTGCCAGGGAACACATTACAAGGTGCTGCTGCCCATGCGCCACCAGCTATTACGCTCAAAAATAGCTGCCTGCATTATTTTGAAAAAAACAAATTAAATTATTTTAGAGGTGTCCGGGTTGAAAACTGTGCTGTACCAATTGTGTATTGGACACAATGTGGGCTTCACGACCGCTGTCTGGAACCTCATGCTGTTTATTTACGGCCCTGGTACCACCGCTAGGAACCAGGGCCTATTATGTCTCGCTGCCTGCCCTCCTGCTGCCTGCTGCCAGTCTGCCACACACTCATCCTCCTCATGCTGCCTGCTGTTGTATTTCCTCCTGCTGTTTGTGTCTCCACTGCCAGGGAACACATTACAAGGTGCTGCTGTTCATGTGCCACCAGCTATTACGCTCAAAAATAGCTGCATCAATTTGAAAAAAAAATTGTAATTAATTTAGAGGTGTCCGGGTTGAAAACTGTGTTGTCCCAATTGTGTATTGGACACAATGTGGGCTTCACGACCGCTGTCTGGAACCTCATGCTGTTTATTTACGGCCCTGGAACCACCGCTAGGAACCAGGGCCTATTATGTCTCGCTGCCTGTCCTCCTGCCTGCTGCCAGTCTGCCACACACTCAACCTCCTCACGCTGCCTGCTGTTGTATTTCCTCCTGCTGTCTGTGTCTCCACTGCCAGGGAACACATGACAAGGTGCTGCTACCCATGCGCCACTAGCTATTACGCTCAAAAATAGCTCCCTGCATTATTTTTTTTTTTTAAAAATTAAATTATTTTAGAGGTGTCCGGGTTGAAAACTGTGCTTTTCCAATTGTGTACTGGACACAATGTGGACTTTACGACCGCTGTCTGGAACCTCATGCTGTTTATTTACGGCCCTGGTACCACCGCTCGGAACCAGGGCCTATTATGTCCGTCACATCACACTGCCTGACACACACTACTCCTCCTCCTGTAGCTGCATTGAGCTTCTGCTGTCTGTGTGCTGCTACCACTGCCAGGGAGAACAGAAGAAGAACTATTTTTTCTGCTGCCACCCACTCTCCTACCAGCTATTAAATTTACCACACTACAACTTGCAACTACTTCCTCCTCCTGCTGATGTCTGTGTTTTACCACCGCCAGGGTACACAGAAAAAGGCGCTGTGGCTTGCAATGTGTCACTACCTATTATACCATCAAAACAAATATAACCATGGTGTTGTTATTAAAATAAAATATTTCCACAAATGAAGTAAAAAAAATATTACAAAAGAAAGGAAAACCAAGACACATAATATAATGATAGAGAAGAAGAAGATATAGAAGAAGAAGATATAAAAGAAGAAGATATAGAAGAAGAAGATGAAGAAGATATAAAAGAAGAAGATATAGAAGAAGAAGACGAAGAAGATATAGAAGAAGAAGAAGATATAGAAGAAGAAGAAGATATAGAAGAAGAAGACGTAGAAGTAGAAGATATAGAAGAAGAAGAAGAAGAAGAAAAAGAAGAAGATATAGAAGAAGAAGATGAAGAAGATATAGAAGAAGAAAAAGATAATTGAAGAAGATACAAGAAGTAGAAGATGAAGAAGATTCGAGTAGAAGAAGATATAGAAGAAGAAGAAAAAGAAGAAGATATAGAAGAAGAAGAAGAAGATATAGAAGAAGAAGATGAAGACGACGTAAATGAAGACTTCCAACAACCATTTTGGACACACCTTCTCATGCAAACACTTTACAGTTTACTTTCCGAATTCGACCAAACTCGAATAGGATAATGAGGTATCCGAGCAACACTGATCACTATTACTGCATTCATCATTAAATTGCTGTGTTGACACTTTGTGAAACATAAGTGGGTTTTGGGTTGCAGTTTGGGCACTCAGGCCCATATGCAATTCTCTTTTCTCCTGAGTTTTCTCCTAGGTGATATTTTCACACCTTGTCATCAAGTGCTTTTTAAACCACCAACAAGCAAGACAATACTCAAAATAATTTTGATATTACTTTTTCATCTACTTCTAGATACTTTTTCAATTGTAAAGTGCTTAAAAAAGTTATTTTAAAGAGAATATGAAAATTATCTCTTAGGAGATAACACAGGAGAAAAAGTGAATTGCACGGTCTCAAAAAGGTTCACCATAACTGGACTAGTCCATCTCCTTATGAGGGATTCTAATTATTTTTTATTATTATTGAAAAAAGCGCTCTCTGGAAAGGATCTATACAAAGAAGCCAACCAGCCTTGCCACTCATTTTAATGCTATTTTGTTACTTGGACTGAGCAAGTGCCATTCAGGAAGAGCTTTTAAAAATAAAGAAAACCCGGAGAATTCCCCATGAGGAGATGGACTTTTTTGCACTTAGGAGCACCAAGATACTCAGTATGCTTTAACTCTTGCACTCAAAACTTGTACTTGCTGAAATGCATAACACAGCAAGCAAAAAAACTGCTAAATTAACTGGAGGATCTTAGTTCTCCAAACCAAATGTGACCACTAATTGATAGAATCTTGATTGTACAACCCAGTTTTATGTAATATGAGGGACTACCTAAAATATCCATTCAAAGAATATTCTCTCACTTTATCCTTCTACTACATAGACTTGGTAAGATTGTACAACCGGTAGTAATGGTAATATTACTGCAGTTTTGTTCATCACCTCCTATGTGTCTGTCATGAGCGTGTATACAACGGTTTGAATAGTTATGTAGTCTGATGGACTGGTGCAGAGCTTAGATAAACACAAATGCCTAGTGAAGTTCTGTTTTGGCTGCAGGGCTTAGAAAAACACTAATAGTGTAGGTATTTACTAAAGTATCATGGGAGAAATTTACCCTGAAGCCCTGTACTTTCAGCTAGTAAAACAACCTCACAACATGTGTTTATCCTTTTTTTTTTTTACTAAGAGGTGTAATTTCACTATGAACACGTAATTATACATTTTCTCTTCATAATTCTGGTGAGCAGCAATACAACAGCTTGTTAAAGGTGTAGGAAAATAGGCACTTTGGTATGCTTGGTATTTAAAAAATATTGTGCTGCACTGATTATAACACTTGAGTAGACCATAAAACTTCAGACTTTTTTGCCCTTCACATTGGCTTACCATATTAAATTATAAACATTTAGAACTATGTAAATACTTCAGCTAAGATGTGTTTATGTGTTTTGATAAGTCACATAAAGATGTACAGGCTCATCATTTCCGATAACCTCACACAATATAGCATTCTATCTTTCTGACAGGTTTGTGTAAGGTTACGTTTTTACTTGAATTTGGATACTATTTTTAAGCCTAATCAATAAGCTGCATCTAAATATGCGTGTGAGGAAAAAAACGAATGGTCTGCAGCATAATATTGCGTCATGTCTTTGAAACCCATAGCCCTGCATGGCATGGCCAGAGGAATTCTGATGCCATCTCGCATCACAGCCAGTGCCGGCATCGCGTTTTGCAGACACATGCTGGCACAGTGGAAACAGGGCCTTATTTCTGGTGTCCCACATTAAGGGGATGCCCTAATTTACTGTTCTGTTTAACCAGAATGGGAATCCCTAAAAGTGTTTCTAAAGGTGCTCATTAATGGCACAATTTTTTCATCAGATGCGATCTTTCGACACAATTTTTATGATCAAATTGTACAGAAAACTGTGCAGTGTTGGGTAAAAATGATGTAAAATAATTCTATGGTCGATTGGGTCAGAAAATGTAATCAATCTGAATGTTGAATTTTAAGGTCGAATTGGAAGAGAGAAAATACCCTAATTGACCTGTTTATAGGAACGATCAATAATTACCTTACTTTTGATCATAAAAATTATGTCGAAAGATAGCATCTGATGAAAAAAATTGTACCATTAATGGGCACCTTAAGATCTTAGATATGCCAGTTACATTATCAGTGTCGTATATATGTGTGTTTTTTGTTAACATATCAGCCAGGGTAATTCAGAGTACTCAACCTCTGGTATTCCTACAGTTTGTATTTTTAGGAATTCTGCTACTTCTTTTTTCAACATGTATCATTTTTTTTTTCAGGGAGATAATATTTTCAGAAAATAATATATTCCAGTTATTGCGCCTGTGAAAGATTTTTCCCAGTAAGGAGACAGCAGTCTCCTTTTGAAGTTTGATGTCTACCAAAACTGCACCAAGGAATGAGAATATTACACATCATCCTTTCCATACTGACTGAAATTTCATCTGGAGCACATTAAAAGTGGAATGAGAGGATAGTCAGTCTGTTTAGGTCAGACCTGACCATTCTTTGATATTTCAGACATTTTCTATTGTAAACATGTATGGAGTAAAAATAAGAGGTCTAATTCAACTGTACACCAGTGGAAAAATAATGCTTAAAGAGACACTGAAGCAAAAAAAAAAATTATGATATTATGATATTATGATTTGTATGTGTAGTACAGCTAAGATGGACTACACATACACGATGGGACATTGCAGCGATCCGGCGGCTCGATTAGCCGCTGGATTGCCTCTTCTGCATGCCCGCCGCGTCCCCGCTCGCCGCGCGTGCGCCGGCATCAATACCCGCTCAATTCCCGCTCGTCCCCGCGCCGCTTATCTTCCACTCGATTCCCTGCCATTGTCCCCTAGCGGGGAGCGAGCAGGGAATCGGCGGAAGCAAGATCCGTCCTGTCGGATCTTATCAATCGAGTCGCATCAGCGGCTCGATTGATAAGGAGCATCGCGGCCGCATCTACGCGTGTAGATGCGGCTTAAGATCAGATACATCAGTCTAATTGTTTCCAGTACAGGAAGAGTTAAGAACTCCAGTTGTTATCTCTATGCAAACAAGCCATTAACTCTCCGACTAAGTCTTAGGGCTGGTTCAGACGGACGTTTGTGCAGCGTTTACTGCCAGCGTCCGGGGCTTGGCGTTAAACGAATGGGAGCGTTTGTACCAAGCTTTCACGCGCGTTTACACGAACGTGGCGTTCGGGTCCCGATTTTCACGGGCGTTCAAGGAGCCCCTGGAAGCTACATGTTGCTTCCAGGGGCGGTTAACCGAGACGGGTAATGTTCCCCTAGGGGAAGAAAAAACGCGACCGCATCCGAACGCACTGCTGAAAGCCCGAACGCATTGCCGCCGCGACGCCAACAAATGCGACGCCTCCAAACGTCCGTCTGAACCAGCCCTTAGTCATGGAGAGGGCTGTTATCTGACTTTTATTATCTCAACTGTAAGTGAACTGTTTACTTTTTCTCTGCTAGAGGAGAGGTCATTACTTCACAGACTGCTCTGAAAGACTCATTTTGAATGCTGAGTGTTGTGTAATCTGCACATATTAGAGAGTGACGCAATGTTAGAAAAAACACTATATATCTAAAAAATAAAAGTATGAGAATAATTTCTTTGCTGCTAATCTTCTAGTAATTATTCATAGTACACAACCAATTCACTATATCATATTTTTTTTTTCGCTTCAGTGTCTCTTTAAGCAAGGTTTACATCCACATTGAATCTTTTTTGTGCAAGCAGGACCATTTCTGACCCATCTGGTACCCCAGTCCTTCTCCTCTCCATTACGCACAAAGGTGCACACAACCCTTGTCACAACTCATTTCCTCTCTAGCCACACACACATTTTATATACGCACGGCACCATTAGACAACATCTCTCCCCTCCCACCCATGCACACATTTACACATTATATATGTACAGGGCAATAGTTAAAAAAAAGTCTATGGAGTAAAATACAAATATATCAGCAGAAGCACCTTATCTAGTTTAACCACTATCTACTGAAAACTTCACAAGGGAATTGTTAGGATCCCACTGAAACAGTTCATTAGTTTGTCTGGATCAATGGGAATCTTCTAGCAACTTCTAGTAAGCCCTGGCAAAAAATGAAACCGGTAACGGAAAAAAGTTGAAGACTGCGATACTTAAACTAGCATGCTCGTTACTACGTCAATTAACTTAGTAGCAGCCATGCTAGTGATGTATCGCGGTCACACTATCATCACATCGCAAGGCACTTGAAAGGATTACGCATAACTTAAGAGTGCACGCTACGCTGACAGGACTGTGCACAGTGTGCGCTCACTGTTTTAACTCATTCTGCTTGAGCTAGTTATCGTTAGTGAATCAAAGTTATCGTTAGCGAATCAACCCCATTGTGCTGTGTAGCTGCATCCCATTTGCTCTGTTTCTTGTAGTGCACCAGCTAGGGACCCCCAGTAGTCCTTTTGAGGACTCTTCATGACCACAAAAGTCATTTTGTGCACTGATATGGACCATGCTGTACGGATATTTTGTTGTTGCATTGTGCTGTGGTGTGTGTTGTTGCAACACAACACCCGTATGCAGTGTAGTGAGCAGCTGGCTGTGTCAGCGTTCTAGCCCACTGTTACACTAAGCATAAGTGATTGATTGTCACTGACCCCCACACAACCTCACCGGTGTCACCCCACTGTGAGTTACTGTTGGTGGTATCAAACAGTCAGTGTGTCCTTAAAAGAAAACTATACGGTGTCATGGTCACTGTCACCCTACCTTACTGAGTTATTGTTAGTGATATCAGTCAGTCACTGTGGCCTTAAAATAAAAAAAAAATGCATGGTGCCACTGAGCGATTAGCGTACAGTGTTACACCAACACACCTGTCACGTAACCTTACTGTGAGTTACTGTCGGTGATATCAGACAGTCAGTGTGTCAGTGATGTGTCTCAGACATTTTTGGCAATACTCCTTGGCTGGTCACTCACTACAACAAATTTGACAGGCAGAGGCAGGACAAAGCACAGAGGTTCTAGGTTTTGGGGTGGTGTGTCATGCCATGGTTGTGGCATATGTGATCTTCTGCAGAAGAAAGCAATTACTTCCCAGAAGGCAAAAGAGGTGGTTTACTGGCTCACACAGCCTTCCACCTCTTCTACCTGTTCAGCTGCCAATATTCCTGCACCCTCCTCATCCACCACTGTTGTGATGAACCACAACACCACACCCAAAGCCCCTCCAACTGAATTGGATTGCTCAGAGGAGAAGCTATTTCCCCATGCATTGATGGACCAGAGTGATGCACAAGTGTTTTTTGGATGAGGGAGAGGAGCAAGGTAGACGCTCAGTAGACACTCAGTCTCCAGGTCACCACAAGCTGTTGTGGCATAAAGTGATCTTGAAGCTGTAACAGATAATGAGGGTGATGATGATGTGGTGATGTATGTCTCATTGGTGCCCACAAGAGAGGAACAGAAGGAGGAGAGTTCAGAGGGAGAGACAGTGGCGTAGCTAAGGAGCTGTGGACCCCGATGCAAGTTTTACATGGGGCCCCCCTAGCACTCTATACATAACAATTAATACGGCGCACCAAAATCTGCCAATGGCTACCACAGTGTAAGAGGTGCAAGAAGGGGATGGGGAACAGTTTGTTAATGATTACCACCATTCAAAGTATCTATAGAAGTGATTATTATGAGCACAGGACCAATAGAGAGCTAATATTGCAGTTCAGGGAGGGCCCTATGGGGCCCCTCTGGCCCAAGGGGCCCGATGCGGTCGCAACCTCTGCAACCCCTTTTGCTACGCCCCTGGGGAGAGACCAAGCCTTGAAGAGGGAGGAAAAGGGTAAGGAGCAGGGAGAGGTTACAGGGGGCAGGAGTCAAACAGCAGGGTGAAATGTCACCTGGGGTCAGCCAGACACCATGCCTGGTCACTTCTAGCAGTAGAAGATTAGTTTAACAAGGCTCTTTAGAGTGGGAATATGTCTGTGCATCTGCTGCTGACAGAACCAATACCATCTGCATCCTGTGTCAAAATAAACTTTGTGTCGTGGGAAGACTAGCAGGCATATAGGAACACGTAGGAACAACTATGCTGAGAAGGCATCTGGAGTCCAATCACAAGGCTCTGTGGCATGAAGCACTTGAGGGAAGAAGCTCTCAAAGCGCAAGCCAGCCTCCTTGTGTTCCACCATCTGCCTCCTCCCCTCCTCTCCCTCGCTCCCAGTTGTCCTCCACTCTATCCTCCAGCCTGCCCGAGTCAATGTTCCAATACTCAGATGTTTGGGTTGAAGAACATGATGTTACAGAGTAACTCCCTTGCCCAACTGCTGGCTTGTCAGAACTGCTAGCCCGTCAGCTTTTACCATACCAGCTGGTAGAATCTGGAGCATTTAACCTGCTGGGCGGTCTGGACGAGCTCAGCTCGTCCAGTACCGCCGGAGCCTGCCGCTCAGGCCCTGCTGGGCCGATTTGGCTCAAATAAAAAGCAGCACACGCAGCCGGCACTTTGCCAGCCGCGTGTGCTGCCTGATCGCCGCCGCTCTGCGGCGATCTGCCGCGAGCAGCGGCGAAAGAGGGTCCCGCCAGCCGCCTGAGCCCAGCGTAGCCGGAACAAAAAGTTCCGGCCAGCGCTAAGGGCTGGATCGGAGGCGGCTGACGTCAGGACGTCGGCTGACGTCGATGACGTCACTCCGCTCGTCGCTATGGCGACGATGTGAGCAAAACAAGGAAGGCTGCTCATTGCGGCCTTCCTTGTTTATTCTGGGCGCCGGAGGCGATCGGAAGAACGCCTCCGGAGCGCCCTCTAGTGGGCTTTCATGCAGCCAACTTTCAGTTGGCTGCATGAAATAGTTTTTTTTTTATTAAAAAAAAAACCCTCCCGCAGCCTCCCTGGCGATCTTAATAGAACGCCAGGCAGGTTAAAACATTTGTAGGCATTGCTGCATCGCAGTGGAAGGTACTGGGAGCAAGATATTGTTTGGAAATGGGCATCCTGGACCTGTACCAGTGCTATGGCAGGTCAATCAATCCCTGGCACACAGTGTTAGGGCTTAAGTCCATCTAACCACAGATGCCTGGTCTTCAAAACATGGGCAGGGAAGGTACATAACCTCCACTGCCCATTTGGGTAAACATGGTGGTGATGGTGAGGAAAGAAAGACTGTGTGGCTGTTGAGTGTAGTCTGTGCCACCGCCATGCAGGGTTGCCAACCTCATTTCAAAGTTTTGCAGGACAAAAGGTCCAAAAAATCTGGACGCCTAATTTTTTGGACGGACAGGGGGCGGAGTCAGGGGCGGAGTCAATAGCGTACTCTCGGAAGGGTTGGGCTAAAGGTGTGTAGTTGTAGTCACAATATTTACATAAATTGCACACACATAAAGTGCAGTAGTATTAAATCTGTATGATGAAGAACATTTAAAACAAGACTGAGGTGGAGAGGGGACGATGTAGCTAGAGTAATCAAGCATGCCTACCTCTGGCTTCTTCCAGCTCGCTGCAGTTTATAATTTCCCTCACTGTGGTTCAGATTCCCTTCATAGTGCCACTGTCCCCTCTGAAACATCCGGCTACTGCACATGCGTGGGCCCATCTGCACACCTCCTCTATCGCACTGCCATGGCCAGCAGCATTCTGCGCACGTGCAGTTTAAGTTTCTATGAACTTTGCAAGTACCAAAGACTTTCTGGCCAAGTGAGCGCCACAGGAGCGCGATAGAGGAGGCACGCAGATTCACCCACGCATGCACAGTAGCCAGATCTTTCATTAGGGGACAGCATCACCATGGAGGGAATTGCAACCACAGCAAGGGACCTGATAGACTGCTGAGGGCTGGAAGAAGTCCCAGCCAACCTTTCTGCTTGTGTATGGATGTCCCAGGCTATACTGCAGGAAGTGAACTTCCATCAGAAACACACAGAACTGCTGCTGCTGCTATACTAGATCTGAGCAGCTCACAACAGTTCATTTATTATCAAAAGAAACAAATGCCCTTGCCCTGATTACTAGTACTTCTCTCTCTCAGTGCCAACAGACTGATATTATTACACCAAGCTCTGCTCGTGTCTCCTCTCTTGATGCTTAGGAGAGAAAAGAGCAATAATTCTCGCCCTCCACACAACAGTAAACATTGGCAGCCTTGCTGGTTATCTTTCTGTAGAATTGCTTCCCTAACCCCCGTACCTCCTGCGACCCCGAGACATCTTCCAACAGTAATAAATGCTGCTGCACTTTCACCAGCTCTCTCTCTCTCACAGTGCAGATCAGGGCATATTCGTGTTAGCTGACAGGATGAAGGAGGAGAAGTTTGCACGGGCCAGCAATGCTAGGGGCCATAGATAGCGATCTCCTCCTGTCTCTGTACTGTCTGGGTAGTCGGAAGCTGGGGCTGTGTGGGGGCGTGGCATTTTCGGCTGGCTGCCTCTCTTCTATTTGCTGAAGAGAGGTGCCAGTTAAAAATGGAGGCTAATGATTGGTGGGAGGACGGGGCAGCAGCCTGAAGCTTATGCTGCGGCCACCTGGGATCTTTTCTAACCGCGATCCTTGTCTCTGCCGCGCATGCGTACAGGCGAATGCGCAGCGGCCAGCAGATTTCACATATTTTGACGGATGCTAATCCCCAACTACGGACAGAGACGGACAAGCAAAATTTAAGGGCATTTGTACGGACTGTCCGTCCATAGACGGACGGTTGGCAACCCTGCCGCCATGTCTTGCAGGCAGGGCAGCACTTCTCCTACTCCTCGTCCTCCCTCTGCAGTCTCTTCCTCGGCTGAGACGTCAGTAATACAAAAATTTTGAATGACACATATTTCAGACCTATCTGAGGACTGGCGTTCTTTTCCATCGTGTAGGAAAGATAGTGTGGCTGTAGAGTGAAGTAGTTGGCAACCCGACACATTCAGTTAAAATATTTGAAATGTTTAAATTTTAGGTCAACAATAGTTTCAAAATGTAATAGAGAAATTTAGAATGACACACATTTCTGGTCTCTGCAAAAGTGGCTGCAAATAACAATTTTTAGGCAGGTAGCAGTGGTGGACATACTAAAGACCTTTATTTGAAAAATCTATAAACTATATGTGACTTTTGGCATTTGAGCATTGATAAAAAAAATCCCCTGCGTAAATTACATAATTTTTGCAGAATTTCGCCCTTGATCCACCTCAGCCATGCCACTGTCCAGGTTTTGGTACACTTTGTACACCTTTCTTAAAAGAAATTAATGGCAGGCAAACTTCTGAAACCGTCATGGCACCTCTGTAGCCACAAAGTCCATGTGGCTCCCGCGAATGATTGGTGCGCGAACATTTGCTGTAACGTTCGTGAAAGTGTTTGCGAACACAAAATGGCAATGCTTAGCCATCCCTAGTGATAGATCATCTAAATAATCAATATCTACCAGATATTTATCATTTATTTGGTCTACCACCTTGCATGAGTAGAGATAACACATGATTTTAGCATAAATTTTGTCTAAAATTAAGCGTTGCGCTCAGGGGTGTAACAAGGGCCTCCTGGGCCCCCAGCAAATCTACACATTTCCCCCTTTGCCCCCTGGTGCATAGTGACCAGTCATTCTGAATCAACTCCCCAAGAAAAACTGCATACCATACCTCACACCTCCCACTTTGTAATGGCTAGGCACTCCAAATCCCCCCCTCCCCCCCCACCACTACCCAGAGTAGTGCAGGTAGGAAGTGCTGTAATATTTACCTGGTCAACACTGCATTGGGTCTCTTCTCCCTCCCGACAGCCACTCACTCTATGCTGCTATCCTCTAGCTTCCGATCACATGAGATGCATGCCAGGAGGAAGAGAAGTCCAGATACGGTGGGGAACAGGTAAATATTACAGTGCTCCCTGCACTACCGCGGTCATGGAGGCTATTGTTACGTCACTTGTTGGTGCTGTCACCAATAATTTTTGTGCTGCCCAATACTGTAGAAATCTATAAAAATTTCAATTACATACTGCTGGCAACCCTCCCCCCATTCATTCCTCTCCCCCACCCATGCTCTGGCTGGAATTCCTAATCAATGTATGATTACATATATAGGTTGTTATTATTGTATTATTAGAATTATAAATGAAATATTGATTGAGTAAGCTCTGCTTTTATAAAATAGATTGTAATTGTAAATCTCTGTCTATGTAAAATGGAGTCTTTACTGTAGATAGCAAGGAAATTGCTTAATTTAAGGAAACATTTTCTTTTTTTCTTGGAGGTTTCTGTGAAACAGCTATATTCATTCAAGAGGAAGCTGGCATGATGATCAACTTTCCTGTAGCATTCTAAGGCCAAATAATTACTTAATGACATCTGTAAATATTAGATCTTTAGCTGCCATGCCTTTAACAGAAATGAGTATTTTCCATGCATTGGCAACTGTGAGTCACACACTTTCTAGGGCACAGATATCTGAGCGTGAATTCATAGCAAACAAACATAAATCTCACTGAAGGTAAGCCCCTAGGCTGATCTTATTTATGTGACTTTTTTTACCCTTCCCTGAGATTTTTTTTCGAACTGCTCATTTATGTATTTTAGCAGTGCATACATACTTGCAATAGGATTATTTGTGAATTTTCTTACAAAAGGGACTATGTATCCACTAAGGTTTCTGCATACAATGAGTGTGGTGTTTCCTGGTGTAATAAATATACAATGAAATAACACCTAGCCCCATCCTAATGTACAGTCTTCCCTAAACCTAATCCTACCTATACCTATAGTGTTCTATGTACCCTATTATCTACCTCCAACCCTCCCAATCTACAATCACCCAACCCTAACTAATATAACACTAGTAAATACTCACTTTGTATTGTTTTTGTTTGTAGACTTTTCATTTGGAGGGTGGTGCTCAACTATAATATTACTATTATGAAGCTATGACTTGTAGACCTGCAGCCAGGATGGTTCAGCCTCCTGTCCGCCTACATTTTTCACCCAGCATCCTGGGATTTATTTGTCTTGAGAAAGTCCAGGGTGATGAGCGAAATACAGTGGGATGTGAAAGTTTGGGCAACCTTGTTAATTGGCATGATTTTCCTGTATAAATCGTTGGTTGTTACGATAAAAAATGTAAGTTAAATATACCATATAGAAGTCACACACAGTGATATTTGAGAAGTGAAATTAAGTTAATTGGATTTACAGAAAGTGTGCAATAATTGTTTAAACAAAATTAGGCAGGTGCATAAATTTGGGCATCACAAAAAAAGAAATGAAATCAACATTTAGTAGATCCTCCTTTTGCAGAAAATACAGCCTCTAAACCGGCGGTGCCCAATAGGTCAATCTACCGGTAGATCACGACTGCCTATTTGGTAGATTGCGGCCTCTTGGCCGTGTCCCATCACAATTTGCGGCCGGCAGCTGTCCCATCGAATTCTGTTGCCAGACGCTGGCCAATAGGAAGCAGGGGAGGAGAGAGGAGGCGCGGCTAAAGAGGCCATGACGCAACGTCATGGCTGGGGGCGGCGCCGGGCACGCACGCACGCCTGCCTGCCTGCCTCATTCAATTACGCTGCCCACCGGAGCGCACCGAGTCTGAGAGGGGAGTCCGGACATCGCCGCTGGAGGGATTGAGCACCCATCCTACCTACCTATGCTAATGGCACCTATCCCTACCTATGCTAAAGGGACCAATCACCACCTACCTATGCTAAAGGGACTCATCCCCACCTACCTATACTAAAGGGACCCATCCCCACCTACCTATGCTAGAGGCACCTATCCCTACCTACCTATGCTAATGGCACCCAACCCCACCTACCTATGCTAATGGCACCCATCCCCACCTACCTATGCTAGAGGCACCTATCCCCACCTACCTATGCTAATGGCACCCATCCCCACCTACCTATGCTAATTGCACCCATCCCCACCTACCTATGCTAATGGCACCCACCCCCACCTACCTCTGCTAATGGCACCTATCCCTACCTACCTATGCTAAAGGGACCCATCCCCACCTACCTATGCTAAAGGGATCCATCCCCACCTACCTATTCTAATGGCATCCATCCCCACCTACCTATGCTAAAGGGACCCATCCCCACCTACCTATGCTAAAGGAACCCATGCCCAACTACCTATGCTAAAGGGACCCATCCCCACCTACCTATGCTAAAGGGATCCATCCCCACCTACCTATTCTAATGGCACCCATCCCCACCTACCTATGCTAAAGGGACCCATCCCCACCTACCTATGCTAAATGAACCCATCCCCAACTACCTATGCTAAAGGGGCCCATCCCCACCTACCTATGCTAAAGGGACCCATCCCCACCTACCTATGCTAATGGCACCCATCCCCACCTACCTATGCTAAAGGGACCTATCCCCACCTACCTATGCTAAAGGGACCTATCCCTACCTACCTATGCTAAAGGCACCTATCCCCACCTACCTATGCTAGAGGCACCTATCCCTACCTACCTATGCTAGAGGCACCTGTACCCAGTGAATGGACCTGTACACAGCTACCTTTGCTGAAGGGACCTATACTTTGCTACCTATACTGGAGGCACTTGTACCTGGGGGCTGTTCATGACCGGGGGAGGGGGGGGGGTATCTGTAACACTTTAAATGTTGGTAGATCTCCTGGACTTGGCAAATTTTAAAGTAGCTCACGAGCCAAAAAAGTGTTGGCACCCCTGCTCTAAACGCTTCCTGTAGGTTCCAATGAGAGTCTGGATTCTGGTTGAAGGTATTTTGGACCATTGCTCTTTACAAAACATCTCGTCAGGAACTCTACTCCTCCTACTCCTCTCTGACTCCCCCTCTGAACTGTCCCCCTGTTCATCTCCTCTATTGGGAACATACGTGGGATCCGTATCATCGTCATAATCATCCTGCCCAGCTTCGCTTGCCTCAGACACCTCCAAAACTGCACCAACAGCAGGTATTTCATCATTTTCACACGTTACGTCCGTAGTGTCGCCGCCTAACTCAGACATATGAAGTGGTGTAACTTGCTTAGCCCCTTCATCTGGTTGTAACAATAATGGCTGTGAATCAGTTAATTCCCCACCAATTAACTTGTGCGAAGTGTCAAATGCAACGGATGTGGTACTTGTAGTAGTGCTGGTGGCTGTGGAAGATAAGGTGTTCTGTGTTAAATAGTCAACCATGTCCTGACAATCTTGGGAGTTGATGGGACGTGCCTTTTTCTGAGCACTGTACTTTGGTCGAGCACCGCATGAAAACACATCAACAGGACCTTGCACAGACCTGCCGAGTGGCATTCCTCTGGGTCTGCCTCTACCTCTGCCTGTTTTGTCCGTTGTGTCCATATCGGGAGGGGGGGGGGGAATGAAGTGAAAGGTATGCACTGACTTGACTAATACAATGTGCAGTCACACAGGTGCAGTTAACAGGTATGCCTGGAGTGGTATATTACACTGCGTGCACTCACGTAGGTAGGTGGGTGCACTGAACACAACAGGTAGGTATATGCAGTGATGAGGTGGGTGCACTGAACACAACAGGTAGGTATTTGCAGTGATGGGTATTGCAATGTGCACCTGTCACACACTGACAGGTAGCAGACAGGCACCGTGACACTGCGTGCGCTCAACTCACTTAGGTAGGTGGGTGCACTGTGAACAACAGGTAGGTAGGTATATGCAGTAATGGGTATTACAATGTGCACCTGTCACACACAGACAGGTAGCGGACAGGCACAGTGACACTGCATGCGCTCACATAGGTAGGTGGGTGCACTGTGAACAACAGGTAGGTAAGTATATGCAGTGATGGGTATTACAATGTGCACCTGTCACACACAGACAGGTAGCGGACAGGCACAATGACACTGCATGCGCTCAACTCACGTAGGTAGGTGGGTGCACTGTGAACAACAGGTAGGTAGGTATATGCAGTAATGGGTATTACAATGTGCACCTGTCACACACAGACAGGTAGCGGACAGGCACAGTGACACTGCATGCACTCACGTAGGTAGGTGGGTGCACTGTGAACAACAGGTAGGTAGATATATGCAGTGATGGGTATTACAATGTGCACCTGTCACACACACAGGTAGTCACTGAATGTGCTGGGCCTGGCAGTGGCACACACACAGTATGAATTATCAAGGGTATCTATGCAACACAAGTGTCAGTGGGACACAGAAAAAAAAATAGATCACAAGAACAAGATTGGCTCTCAAAAGAGCTGTTGTGGGGTGCTATTTTAGCAATAAGAACCAGCAAGGAGCAAGCTAACAAGCCTACAAGAGCCTAACTTATCTTTCCCTAGGCGGTGCCTGCCTTTTATAAGGGGGGGGGGGAGTGGCTCCAGGAGGGAGTGTAGCCTGATTGGCTACAATGTGCCTGCTGACTGTGATGTAGAGGGTCAAAGTTGACCCTAACGGTGCATTATGGGGGCGAACCAAACTTCCGGAAAAGTTTGCGTTCACTGGCGATTGCGAACCACCGGAAGTTCCGGAACTGTTTGCCGGCGAACCGTTCGGGCCATCTCTATCTCTCACCCTTTCTTGTCTTGCTACATGTTATTCCTTTTGTATATGTGCAATTTGTACCAGTGTCTATATTTGGTATATACCATTGTCTGTATTATAATGTACTCCATGTTTGTTTCTTACTTTGTACAGCGCCATGGAATATGTTGGCACTTTATATATCAGTAATATTAATAATGTAAACTATACTAACATTTCACCAAAATTATATAGGGAAAATTATCTCTTTCACAGCTTTTAACGGTTCCAGGATACAGGACAGAAATAGCATAGATATTATCCAAGTATTTTACACTAGCTGACCTAAGCCCGTTTAAAAACGGGCTCTAGGTCTTTCACTGCCGCAGCATTAAAGCGTGCATGCGGGCGCCCATCCACCTCGCGCCGCGGGCACTCGTCGCCGCACACACGCCCGGCTTGCCCGCCCCCTGGCCCGTGTTGCGTCCTGTCCCAATGGCTGTCAGTGCTGGACATGCGCAGTAGCGCAAAAGCACTGATGCAGGGACATGGGATGCAGGGACAAAGGGAAATTATATAAAGTTATGATAAGCAGAGATGTACAGAGGCGCCGGTAGGATAAAAATCAATAAAAAGCTTAAAAATATTTTGGGCTGTGGTGGTGGACCAGACAACCCCAAACAGACACATGTACTGTCGGAATTCACATAATATACAATTTATTCATATACTCCCAATGAAAGTCGCAACACGTTTTGCAGGCAAGAACCCGCTTCCTCAGGCAATAAATAACAGGAGCAATACACTAAAAAATGACAGAGATAAAAAACAACCATCAGATAACCATGTGTGGTACAATTGAACGACAATAATGTGCTATAGAGGCATATGACTATTAAAACAGTCGTTATTTGGTCTTAAATCGGGTACCAAGATGCCCCCATGGGAAACCACTATATGTATATATTCTACAATGAGGGTGTCAACTTTATGTATAAAATTATCTGTACAGTTGATAAAATTTCAGATGAGGTCAGTTTTTTTTAAAAAAGCATTCTGCGCTCATAATACACAAAGATATCCAATCTCTTTAAATATGATAAAAGTGATAAATGGTTCCTTTGCACTTGAATCAAAAGACAGAACAAACATATAAGCGTTTTATTATGTCTTTGTGGAACTTATATGCAGGGTTAGCTTGGGGTGTTTTTAGTATGAGGGTAAAGGAATTATGCTGTTGGGTGGTGTGAGTGCACATTTGATATAGTGGATATTAATGGTGCCTGCGAGTGAGGGAGGGGTAGGGGTGTAGATATGTGTATAGCGTGGGTATGGGGAAGCGCTGTGCGAGTTGATGACTTACCAGCATGGAGTCAAGTAGTTGCTTGGCACCTCTGTGTCGGCCATGCGTTCATGGTGAGCTTAAATGGAGAGTGGGGGAGCGTGGGTGACGTAGGTGCACCGGGGTGGTGGGGGAGCCGTGATTGGGCAGGTTCAAAAATGTGTCCAATGGAGGGAAAGTGGGCGGGGACGGAGGCATTGCTCTTAATGCGTACTATGCGTCGCAACTAGCTAAAATGCCTGAGCGCGGTGGACGGTGAGGCGGGGATGACGTGGCCGCTAATCTGACGTGTGTGGGCCCTTTTAGCGTGCAGAGGGATATGCGGATATCTTCCTGTCTAACACATACTACACTAACTACACTATATTGGGCTCTCGGTCTTCTACCTTAAAAAGTGATGATAAGGTTCTACTTTAAAAAAAATGATGCTACACTTGAAGTAACTCCCCCATTAGCCAGCTATTGGATGAAGCTAAACCTGTGAGGATTTTTATAACTAGGCCAGATTTATATTTTTTTCTCTTCTAGATCATTACTGCTGGTACCCCTTCCTTTTGTATATACTGTAGCAAGTACCCCTTTCATGTGCACTAGCTAACCTCCCATTCCATGTGCAGCCTCTCCTCACTGTGTAATATTTATGTAAAGCTACCCCTCTTTATCGTACAGACCCCTTAGGTAGCAGCTTTCTTAATGAATTGTCTCTCTGTTCCATTTGCAGCCCACCTTTCATATGCAGCAGTGCCTGCTTTCATGTTCAGCCACCCTTTTGTACAGCAGTGATGCTTGGATACCCCCCATTCACGGATTTGACTGTTTGGCCGTGGTTGAAAAATAATCCGGAAATTCCGTGATTTCCGGATTTGAAACGGACTCACAAATTCGACTCGGATTTTTCCTGTGAATGAGGCAATTACGGAAATTCACGGCTGTGATCACGGAAAAGCGTTTTAGCTAAAAGCAAAGCCCCCATATATGCTACTACAATCACCAAAATTGCATGGATTATAAAGGTAAGATGTGGCTACAACTTAAAAAAAAATTCAAAAAGAACTTTCAGTTTTTGAGAAAATCGATTTTAAAATTTCAAACGAAAAAGTATTCATGATTAAAAAGCCGACAAAACCCGCCGACTTTAGCAGTTAATAGCAAAGCCCCCTTACATGGTAGGAACACCAAAATTGCCAAATATGTTAAAAAGAACAGTGGGAACAAGAGGAAAACTTTTTTTTCAAAAAGGCCTTATAGTTTTTGAGAAAATCTATTTTAAAATTTCAAAAGAAAAAAGTATACATTTAAATGCGGCAAATGGCAGTTCTTAGTGAAACAATTCCCGATGACTTTAGCAGTTAAAAGCAAAGGCCCCTTATATACTAGCAACACCAAATTTGCAGGATATGTTAAAAAGATGGGAAACCATATTTGAAAAAAAAAAATTGTGTGCTGATAGTCAGAAATTTCCCCCCCAAAAAATGACGTGGGCCCCCCCCCTTCCTGAGCCTCTGTAGCCCTTGTCCCCCATGCAGGCTGGGATAACCAGAATGCGGAGCCCCGGCCGACTGCGCTCCCCGCTAATTAGTATAGCTGCGTGGGGGGCATCATGTGTGGGGTCGGGGAGGCGGAGATTATCAATCAAGTTAATGAAGATTGCAAGATTAGAGGATATTGGCATAGGACATTTCCGAGGATATTGGTGTGGGAACTTTTTTTTAAAGGTACAGGTGAGTATTTATGGTTAATTTAGAATAATAAAATACTTTTTTGGGATTGTGTTTTTATTTCATTTAACCCTTTGTGGAAATGGGTAAGGGGTATTTTGTACCCCTATACTCATTTCTCCTGGGAGGGGGGCAGGCATCTGGGGGTCCCCTTCTTAAACCCCCCAGGGAGTCAATGCCCCACCTCCTCCTGGGGCACCGGAGGTGGGGAAGAGCCCTTTGTCCATGGATTGGACAAGGGCTCCGGGGGAGAGGGGAAGGCTTGGCCGCCCCTCTCCCCCAGAGCCCCCCATACCATGGACCATGCAGGCTGGTATAGCTCAGGGTGTGAAGCCCCAGTCGGCCGGGGCTCCACATTCTGGCTATCCCAGCCTGCATGGGGGACAAGGGGCTACAGAGGCTCAGGAAGGGGGGGGGGCACATTATTTTCTAGGGGGGAAATTTCCCATCAGCACAAACAATGTTTTTATTTATTTTTTAAATACTGTTTCCCACTGTCTTTTTAACATATCCTGCAAATTTGGTGCTGCCTTTGCTATTAACTGCTAAAGTCGGCAGGAATTGTTTCACTATGAACTGTCATTTGCCGCATATAAATGTATACTTTTTTCTTTTGAAATTTTAAAATCGATTTTTTAAAAAAAACTATAAGGTCTTTTTGAAAAATGTTTTTTTTCCTCTTGTTTCCACTGTTCTTCTTAACATATCTGGCAAATTTGGTGTTCCTACCATGCAAGGGGGCTTTGCTATTAACTGCTAAAGTCGGTTGGAGATAATCACAAATTAATTGTTACCCTGATAACGACCGTGATTGCATTCCGAATATTTGTAATCACGGAATTTCCGTGGCCGATTTCCGTGATCCAGAATCGATCACGGCGTTGAATACTGAATCCGAATAGTGAAAAAATACTTCCATATCTGAACATCACTGTTGAACAGTAGCCACTCAAGGCCTTTGTTATCTTTGCAGATCTACAGCCCTGAGTCATAGTAAGCTATAAAATTTATGCTACAATTCTGCAAATCGTATGAGACAAAGGCCTCAATTCACTAAGCTTATCCCCTGTCTTTAATAACTCTTCTGAGCTGTTTCTACAGTTAGCACCATGGTGATAACTGTAGAAACAGCTCAGAAGAGTTATTAAAGACAGGGGATAAGCTTAGTGAATTGAGGCCAAAGTCTCAAGTGTAGAATATCACCTTCGGACAAGGATTCATTTCCACATATACTATGTGTAAGCTATTATTGTTTTCTTTTTATTTTGACTTATCAATTCACTAGAGTTTATTTGCTTAAATCATCATCTACAGCAGCCTTCTCAACCTTTTTTGGGCCAGGGAACTCTTACATTTTTTTTTCAAATCTCAGGGAACCCCTGCATGAAAATGATGACGAGAAACATCGCCAGCGCCAATCGCCCCATATAGAAATTGCACCAATCTACTACCATAGCAAATGCACTAATCATCTCACATCAAACATGCATTTATCACCCTCCATATACAATGTGGCAATTATTCCCAGTATAGGTAACCAGGCATAGAGGTTTCCAGTATAGATGGGCAGAAATAAGGACCCCCAGTATAGGTAACCAGGCATAGATGTTTCCAGTATAGGTGGGCAGGAATAGGGACCCCCAATATAGGTAACCAGGCATAGGTGTTCCCAGTATATGCAGACAGGAATAGGGACCCCCAATATAGGTTACCAGACATAGGTGTTCCCAGTATATGTAGGCAGGGATATGGACCCCCAATATAGGTAACCAAGCATTGAAGTTGTCAGTATGTAGGCAGGAATAGGGGCTTCCAGTCTCCAAGACAGTGTCAGCGTGTGGGCTGTGGGGAAAATAAAAACAGGCCCTGGAGTTCTGTGCAGTCCTACAGTGCATGCTGAGTGACACTACAAAGTCCATACATACTCACCTGATGACTGCCTCTATCCGTCTCCTGTTCGCTCGCCATCTCCTTCACTGTCGCCGTGTCCTCCTTCTCCACCACGCTGCTCTCTGCCGCATCATTGAAGGGTGCAACAACTGCCCTATAAGAGAGCGGCGTGATGCGGCGCGGATTGAATCAATCTGCCGGTCGCATCAGTAGGACTAATTTGTCCCACGGAAGGAGAAAGCGGGACATATTTGTCCCACAGAAGGAGCAAAACGCCGCGGAACCCCTGAGGGGTTCTCACGGAACCCCGGGTTGATTGTTTGCTGTGCAAAACCTCTTAAGAATCTTTATCATGCCAATAAAAACAGTTAAATGTAATAAAGACAATCAGTGCTGACAGGTGCCTTGTTGATTCATGCAAAGAGTAATTTTAATCTGTTTTTACATTAAAATTTAATGTTCACATTTAAACATCATACAGCACAACATTTTTTATAACATCAGCTTCCTGGCACAGTTCAAAGGATAACAGGTTTGACATTTTAGAGTAGACACAAAGATTAAACATATCTAACTGGGTGGCCTTCAACTCAAACCAAGTAATAAAAATGTGCATATTTAAAAATTTGTGTTTTTGAGTTTCAGACCACCATCAATTATAAACCAAATATTTGTTACAGAATATGTGTTTGCTGAGTGGGATTCTGCTGCACCTTGAGTCTAGACTTGGCAAAACGTTTACACTGCAGATATGTGTCTTTCAGGAGGTAGTGTAGTAGTGGCCAGTGATCAAGTTGTGTTGAGGACCTTAGAAACACTAGAAACACTACAAAGAAAAAAAAATTAAAGGAATTGCTCAATGTACTCTGTAAAGTGATGAGGGAAAAGTCCGTTTTATATAAATGCATAATAATTATAATGATGCTGAGCATGTTTTGGGGCTTTTTCTACAATCATCCTCGCAGTTTGCTGTAAAAGACATAAAAATCTGTAATTTGTTGAATTTAGAAGCAAGTCAGCTTCTGTGCTGACTTGCAAGTAGTGTTGGGCGAACACCTAGATGTTCGGGTTCGAGAACGTTCGCCGAACATCGCCGCGATGTTCGGGTGTTCGCGCCGAACTCCGAACATAATGGAAGTCAATGGGGACCCGAACTTTCGTGCTTTGTAAAGCTTCCTTACATGCTACATACCCCAAATTAGCAGGGTATGTGCACCTTGGGAGTGGGTACAAGAGGAAAAAAAATATTTGAAAAAGAGCTTATAGTTTTTGAGAAAATTGATTGTAAAGTTTCAAAGGAAAAACTGTCTTTTAAATGCGGAAAATGTCATGTTTCTTTGCACAGGTAACATGCTTTTTACCGCCATGCAGTCATAAATGTAATAAAGAGAAGAGGTTCCATAAACAGGGACCGGTAACGCTAACCCAGCAGCAGCAGCAGCACACGTGATGGAACAGGAGGAGGCGCAGGAGGAGAAGGCCACGCTTTGAGACACAACAACCCAGGCCTTGCATGAGGACAAGAAGCGTGCGGATAGCATGCTTTTTACCGCCATGCAGTCATAAATGTAATAAAGATGAGAGGTTCCATAAACAGGGACCGGTAACGCTAACCCAGCAGCAGCAGCAGCACACGTGATGGAACAGGAGGAGGCGCAGGAGGAGAAGGCCACGCTTTGAGACACAACAACCCAGGCCTTGCATGAGGACAAGAAGCGTGCGGATAGCATGCTTTTTACCGCCATGCAGTCATAAATGAAATAAAGAGAAGAGGTTCCATAAACAGGGACCGGCAACGCTAACCCAGCAGCAGCAGCACACGTGATGGAACAGGAGCAGGCGCAGGAGGAGAAGGCCATGCTTTTTGAGACACAACAACCCAGGCCTTGCATGAGGACAAAAAGCGTTCGGATATAGCAGCAATGCTTTTTGCCGCCATGCAGTCATAAATGTAATACAGATGAGAGGTTCAATAAACAGGGACCGGAAACGCTAAACCATCCCAGATGTTCATTGGTCATGTTACTTGGTTGGGGTCCTGGAGTGTTGCGTAGTCGTTTCCAATCCAGGATTGATTCATTTTAATTTGAGTCAGACGGTCTGCATTTTCTGCGGAGAGGCGGATACGCCGATCTGTGACGATGCCTCCGGCAGCACTGAAACAGCGTTCCGACATAACGCTGGCTGCCGGGCAAGCCAGCACCTCTATTGCGTACATTGCCAGTTCGTGCCAGGTGTCTAGCTTCGATACCCAATAGTTGAAGGGTGCAGATGGATTGTTAGACACAGCTACGCCATCTGGCATGTAGTCCTTGACCATCTTCTCCAGGCGATCGGTGTTGGAGGTGGATCTGCACGCTTGCTGTTCAGTGGGCTGCTGCTGCATGGGTGTCAGAAATGTTTCCCACTCCAAGGACACTGCCGATACCATTCCCTTTTGGGCACTAGCTGCGGCTTGTGTTGTTTGCTGCCCTTCTGGTCGTCCTGGGTTTGCGGAAGTCAGTCTGTCGGCGTACAACTGGCTAGAGGAGGGGGAGGATGTCAATCTCCTCTCTAAAGTCTCCACAAGGGCCTGCTGGTATTCTTCCATTTTGACCTGTCTGACTCTTTCTTCAAGCAGTTTTGGAACATTGTGTTTGTACCGTGGATCCAGAAGGGTATAAACCCAGTAATTGGTGTTGTCCAGAATGCGCACAATGCGTGGATCGCGTTCAATGCAGTCTAGCATGAATTGAGCCATGTGTGCCAGAGTCCTACCAGAATCCTCATCATCCTCTTGTGAGCGTTGTGATAGTTGTTGTGATGCATCATAGTCGTCACCTTCTTCCTGGTCTGCTTCTGCTGACCATTCGCGCTGAATTGTGGAAGTCCAACGTGCACCGCTCTGGCCCTCGTCAGTGGTGGCAGGAAATTCCTGCTCCAACTCCAGCTGTTCCTCCTCCTCTTCTTCGTCATAGCTGCTGGGGCCAGCGTTTCCTGAGGCGGATGGCCTGATGTTGGTACCATCACGCTGATCGTTTTCTCCTTCAGATTCCCCCAGTTGCATCATGACAGCTGTTTCCTTGATTTTCAACATTGACCTCTTCAGTAAACACAGCAATAGTATGGTAATGCTGACTGAAGAGTTGTCACTGCTCACAAGCAACGTGGATTGCTCAAAATTTTGGAGGACTTGGCAGAGGTCCAACATGTTGGCCCAATCGGATCCACAGAAGCTTGGCAGCTGGCCGGATGCGCCTCGGTACTGCGCCGTCATGTACTGGACCACTGCACTCTTCTGCTCGCAAAAGCGGGCTAGCATGTGCAGCGTAGAATTCCAGCGCGTAGGGACATCACACAGCAAGCGATGGTGGGGGAGATTGAAGCGCTCCTGCATCTTGGCGAGTGCCGCCGAAGCAGTACTTGAATTTCTACAATGTTTGGCCACTCGTCGCACCTTCAACAGAAGATCGGCCACGCCTGGGTATGTCTTCAGGAACCGCTGAACTACTAGGTTCATCACGTGCGCCAGGCAAGGGATGTGTGTCAGCTTAGCCAACCTTAAAGCGCGAATGAGATTACTCCCATTATCACACACAACCATGCCCGGTTTCAGGTCCAGCGGTGCCAGCATGGCCGGATTTCCGCACAGGCCGAGGAGGCCGGTGCCTAGGGCGGAAACTTGCCGACAGAAGAGCTGGGGCGGCTGTCGCACACCGGGAGCAGATCAGCTGTTATCCCGGTCATTGAATCAGCCGTGCAGTCCTCCAGTCTCTCCTGTATTCTGCACGGAGGAGAACGCCCCGCCCCTCCTCTCCACTCTGACACTGAGGGGTGGGGCTGAGCAGAGAAGAGCCATGCTGCCCGGGAGATTCAGATAGGAATGGAAGAGAAGTCCGCAGCATTCAGGTAACTGTGCATGGAGGCAGAAGCTGGAGGGAGGGGGAGAGAGCTAGTGTCTGCATAACAGCAGGCATTTAGCACACTTGCAGCACGCTGTCCTGTGGAGTGACCAGCTGGAACTGGAAGCTTCCTGTCTCCCCTCCTTCTTCCTTCCCTGGAGCCAGTGAAACAGGGCTGTCTGGAGCTTCCCTCCATTCTCCTGTAAACTGGCTTTTATCAGTTTCTTATATCTATGTCACTGACACTCCTTTCATTTCGTTAATCAGGCAGCATGCTCTCCCCCTTCTCCTCCTCCAGCAGTCATTTCCCTTTCCATGGCCTCACACAGCTATACACACTTCTCTGTGGGTTTATTTCTAGGTTGCTCTGTTGTTATTGCAGTTTTGGTCTTCTGAGCACAGTGGTGCACCCTATTGTGTACAAGATATATTATCTATCTTACACCTGCACTTTCTCTCCATGTAGCTGCCATATATGCATACGTTCACTACAAATATATTATTACACTTGTTTTTATCTGGCTGATCCAGCCTGATTAGGTAGCCCTGCACCTAGAAGCACTTTATGGGTTGTTAATATGTGTACACACCTGTGATGTATGTCGCCAGTCGGGGATCAGGATCCAATCCCCTTGGGTAACATCGCTGAGCCAGACTATACAGACGTGAAGTTAGTTAGTACATTATGTTGTCATGTGGGGAGGGCAGAGAGACAACAGATTAGCATGTGTGTGACGTCACGCAGCAGGCGGGGAAGTTTCGTGCACAATGGACTGACTGTCCTCAGAGGCACTCACAATCTAAGGCTAGGTTTCCACTTGTGCAGCAGCCTGCGTCTTGCGAGACGCGATGCCGGCACAGTCGCTGCCTCTCGCAGCCGAATCCCTCTAGCCGCGCTATGCGTGGCTATGGGATTCGGACAGTCCCGCACCAAATTATGCTGCAGGGCCTCAGATTTTTCTGATTCGGATGGCTTACATACACTTCTATAGGCTGCTAAAATCCATCCGAATTCGTGGGCAGGGAATCGGCCCGGATTCGCAGCAGTGGAAACCTAGCCTAAGCCTACCATAGTCATGTGTCCCACCATATTATTTTTATGTATTTATATAGCACTGACATCTACTGCAGCACTTTACAGAGTACATAGTCATGTCACTGACTGTTCTCAGAGGAGCTCACAATCTAATCCTACCATAGTCATAGTTCTAATGTCCTACCATATTATTATTATTATTATGTATTTATATAGCACTGACATCTTCTGCAGCACTTTACAGAGTACATAGTCATGTCACTGACTGTCCTCGAAGGAGCTCACAATCTAATCTCTGCCATAGTCATAGTCTAATGTCCTGCCATATTATTATTATAATGTTTTCATATAGCACAGATATCTTCTGCAGCACTTTACAAAGTGCATGGTCATGTCACTGACTGTCATCAGAGGAACTCACAGTCTAATCCTACCATAGTGATATGTCTAATTTCCTACCATATTATTATTATTATTATTATGTATTTATATAGCACTGACATCTTCTGCAGCACTTTACAGTGTACATAGTCATGTCACTGCTGGAATCTATTAAAAAGGAATGTGCAGTAGCCCATCCGCCTCAAGGTTGTGTGTGTTTTGGCTTCACAAATGCTTTGCTGCATACCTCGGTTGTAACGAGTGGTTATTTCAGTCAACGTTGCTCTTCTATCAGCTTGAATCAGTCGGCCCATTCTCCTCTGACCTCTAGCATTAACAAGGCATTTTTACCCACAGGACTGCCGCATATTTTCCCTTTTCACACCATTCTTTGTAAACCCTAGAAATGGTTGTGCGTGAAAATCCCAGTAACTGAGCAGATTGTGAAATACTCAGACCGGCCCGTCTGGCACCAACAACCATGCCACGCTCAAAATGGCTTAAATCACCTTACTTTCCCATTCTGACATTCAGTTTGGAGTTCAGGAGATTGTCTTGACCAGGGCCACACCCCTAAATGCATTGAAGCAACTGCCAGGTGATTGGTTGATTAGATAATTGCATTAATGAGAAATTGAACAGGTGTTCCTAATAATCCTTTAGGTGAGTCTACATACACACACACATTTATTTTTGTAAATAACTAACCCTAATATACTGATCTATCAGTACTGCTTACCTATCCCCTTTCCTATGTCCACTAACCCTATTCTAACCCCGCTGTTGTCATGGGGCGGCTGGAGGTAGTGGGCCTTGGGCGGTAAATAGTACAAATCCGGCCCTGGGTGCCAGCCACAAATCCGTCTGTTCCTTCATTCCCCTCCAAATTTCCTCCCCTGTGTGCTGCTTATCCCCAAGGCAGATCAGCTTCAGCAACGCTTGCTGATGCATGCCAACAGCTGTGCTGCACTGCTTCCACGATCCTACTGCTGCTGGTGCTGGGTTCGTGTTTCCGGATGAGGTACAGCTTTGAGATGCGTTGGAGGAGAAGGAGTCAGAGAGGTAGCTGCTGCTGTTGTTATCCAGTGGGAGGGACGGTGGTGCAGCTGTTTGCGGCGTGGGCAACACCCGCGCCGTAGCAGGTGAGGAATCGCTGCCAGGCTCCACAAGGTTCACCCAGTGTGCGGTAAGGGAGATGTATCGACCCTGGCCGAACGCACTCGTCCAGGTGTCAGTGGTGAGGTGAACCTTGCAGGCAACGGCATTCTTCAAGCTTCGGGTTATTTTGCTGACCACGTGCTCATGCAACTCAGGCACTGCAGAGCGCACAAAGTGGTAGCGGCTGGGAACCACGTAACGTGGGTTGGCCACTGACATCATGCCCTTGAAGCTGTTTGTCTCCACCACTCGATATGGCAGCATTTTGCAGGCCAGAAGCTTGGCTATGCTGGCTGTTACTGCCACGGCCCGGGGGTCATTTGCTGGCAATTTCCTCTTGCGCTCAAACATCTCCGAGACAGACAACTGAACCGTAGGGCTGCACACTGAAGGGCTGTTGGTTGTTGTGTTTGATGAAGACTGGGAGACCTCAAGAGCACTACTCTGGAAAGTGACAGTGTCAGCGTCGTCTGATGTTTGTGAATGTTGTGAACCACGCAATGGCTGGGCTACTGCTGCTGCTGAGGCGGGTCTGGTGGTGAGTCTGGTGAACCCAAGGGAGGCAGTGTTGCTGGTACCCTGTCCTGTCGAGTTTGCCCACAGAGTGGGATGCTTGGATAGCATGTGGCGGCTCATGCTGGTGGTGGAGAGGTTGTTAATACTTTTCCCCCTGCTCAGGCGGGTCTTGCACACCTTGCAAATCGCCATGGTAACATCCTCAGTGCAGTCTTCAAAGAAAGCCCAGACTTTGGAGCACCTGCCTTGCTGGTGATTTCTGTTTGCGCCTCTTTTGCCTCTCACTTGAACTTCCACGCTTGTGGTGCCTGAAATTTCGCGCCGCCTACCTTGTGGCACAAGGCGAACTCGTGCAGCAGTGGGTTCTTCAACAGACTCATCTGTGCTGCTGCTACGACGGCGATGTTCTCGTTCACAAACAAAATCTGGGTCTATGTCCACATTGTCCATACCCTCCTCTTCCATCTCCTCAAACTCGTCATATGTCATTGTGGGGGGCCGCCGCCGTGGAGTAGAGCTCCCCAGAACAACCTCTGCGCAGCTCACTCCAACGTCGTCTTCCAGAGCTTCTCGGCCGACCTTCTGCAATTGCAACCCCTCCTGCCCAACTTGCTCTGGGATTTGGGTTTCAAAGTCCTCGGACTCGCCTTGTTGTATTTCACAACATTTCTGGCTGTTCCTCCATTGACCTTTCAAAGGTGGAAGTTTGTTGGCCTGGGAATAGCTCCTGCGAATACCCCATTGTGTCCTGAGGTAATTCATCGGACTGGTTATCTGGCAGTTGTGTGCGTGGTGTCGCTGCCGGTTGTGTCAGCTTTGTGCCCACTGGCTCCTTGTAACTGGCTGAGGACTCGGACCTCGTGCGTGATGTGCTGGTGCTGCTTAACCACTGCTGAACGCTTGAGAGGTCATCCAAGTAATTATCTGGTCCTAGTCTTTTGGATCTGTGAGGGTTGTTGTCCTGGACAACATGGGCGGTATTGAGTGGGTTTTCTTGGGTGCTCCCCTGTGGCCTGTACGTGAACCGTCAGGGGAAACACCTCTTCCCTTGCCCCTCCCTCTTTCACCGGATTTCTTCCTCATTTCACTTATCCTTAAAGTACACGCTGACTGGCAGCAGTACAGTGGCAGTACAGAAATGCTATACAGTGGTGGGTGAGCGGTGTACCACTATTGCCAGCAGCGACACAGAGCACAATGCTATAGAGTGGCGGGTGAGCGGTGTACTACTGTTCCCAGCAGACACAGAGTGGCAGTAAACACAATGCTATATAGTGTGGCTGAGCCGTGTACACACAGTGGCAGTAAACAATGCTATATAGTCTGGCTGAGCGGTGTACACAGAGTGGCAGTACACACAATGCTATATAGTCTGGCTGAGCGGTATACACAGAGTGGCAGTAAACAATGCTATATAGTCTGGCTGAGCGGTGTACACAGAGTGGCAGTACACACAATGCTATATAGTCTGGCTGAGCGGTGTACACAGAGTGGCAGTAAACAATGCTATATAGTCTGGCTGAGCGGTGTACACAGAGTGGCAGTACACACAATGCTATATAGTCTGGCTGAGCCGTGTACACACAGTGGCAGTACACACAATGCTATATAGTCTGGCTGAGCGGTGTACACAGAATGGCAGTACACACAATGCTATATAGTCTGGCTGAGCGGTGTACACAGAGTGGCAGTAAACAATGCTATATAGTCTGGCTGAGCGGTGTACACAGAGTGGCAGTACACACAATGCTATATAGTCTGGCTGAGCCGTGTACACACAGTGGCAGTAAACAATGCTATATAGTCTGGCTGAGCCGTGTACACACAGTGGCAGTAAACAATGCTATATAGTCTGGCTGAGCGGTGTACACAGAGTGGCAGTACACACAATGCTATATAGTCTGGCTGAGCGGTGTACACAGAGTGGCAGTAAACAATGCTATATAGTCTGGCTGAGCGGTGTACACACAGTGGCAGTACACACAATGCTATATAGTCTGGCTGAGCGGTGTACACAGAGTGGCAGTACACACAATGCTATATAGTCTGGCTGAGCGGTGTACACAGAGTGGCAGTAAACAATGCTATATAGTCTGGCTGAGCGGTGTACACAGAGTGGCAGTAAACAATGCTATATAGTCTGGCTGAGCGGTGTACACAGAGTGGCAGTACACACAATGCCATATAGTCTAGCTGAGCGGTGTACACAGAGTGGCAGTAAACAATGCTATATAGTCTGGCTGAGCGGTGTACACAGAGTGGCAGTAAACAATGCTATATAGTCTGGCTGAGCGGTGTACACAGAGTGGCAGTACACACAATGCTATATAGTCTGGCTGAGTGGTGTACACAGAGTGGCAGTACACACAATGCTATATAGTCTGGCTGAGCGGTGTACACAGAGTGGCAGTAAACAATGCTATATAGTCTGGCTGAGCGGTGTACACAGAGTGGCAGTAAACAATGCTATATAGTCTGGCTGAGCGGTGTACACACAGTGGCAGTACACACAATGCTATATAGTCTGGCTGAGCGGTGTACACAGAGTGGCAGTACACACAATGCTATATAGTCTGGCTGAGCGGTGTACACAGAGTGGCAGTAAACAATGCTATATAGTCTGGCTGAGCCGTGTACACACAGTGGCAGTAAACAATGCTATATAGTCTGGCTGAGCGGTGTACACACAGTGGCAGTACACACAATGCTATATAGTCTGGCTGAGCGGTGTACACAGAGTGGCAGTACACACAATGCTATATAGTCTGGCTGAGCGGTGTACACAGAGTGGCAGTAAACAATGCTATATAGTCTGGCTGAGCGGTGTACACAGAGTGGCAGTAAACAATGCTATATAGTCTGGCTGAGTGGTGTACACAGAGTGGCAGTACACACAATGCTATATAGTCTGGCTGAGCCGTGTACACACAGTGGCAGTAAACAATGCTATATATAGCGTGGCTGAGCGAGGTACACAGTGGCAGTACACACAATGCTATATAGTGTGGCTGAGCGAGCGGTGTACTACTGTTCCCAGCAGCGACACACAATGACTGGGGGGACCCTGGCTAGCGTGGCTGGAGCGCGAACTACCCTGCCTGCCTACCCAAAGCTAAACCCACAGACAAATGGCGGAGATATGACGTGGTTCGGGTATTTATTTACTCAAACCACGTGACCGTTCGGCCAATCACAGCGCTACCTGAACGTTCGGGGAACGTTCGGCCATGCGCTCTTAGTTCGGCCATGTGGCCGAACGGTTTGGCCGAGCACCATCAGGTGTTCGGCCGAGCTCGAACATCACCCGAACATGGTGATGTTCTGCAGAACCCGAACAGTGGCGAACACTGTTCGCCCAACACTACTTGCAAGTACAGTACTCTACTTAATGTAAATTGTTCATATATTTTAGGAAACAGGAAAAAAGGGTGCATATGGCTAATGGACAAATAGGGCGCACCATAGGCTACAATGCAAACTATCGGCTATTGGGCGCCAGAGAAGAAATTAGGGCGCCCGATAAATATCGGTTACCGGGACCATGAAAGCTAAAATTTTCGTTTACAGAATAAGGTTTACAGCAAATATAGTTTACAAATTCAAATACAATTTTGCTGTATAATTCGTTTTCAGAAGTATAATGCGTAAATGTTTGTTTTCAAGCTTATTGTATTACAAATATATCACTTTTTGCATTAACCTTGTTTTTAAAATTATAATACGATAATACGTACATTATAGTTTTCATATTTATTATCTTACTAATATATAGCGTTTAATATTAAGGTTATTTTAAGATTTTTAATGCGAACGTGATTGTAAGGCTATTTATTCTATTACAAATATATAACTTTTTTTATTCATCATGTTATTTGTAGTGATATTTTACATTCTCAAATATATTATTGTTCCTATTTGTGAAAGGGTGGTTATTCAGTGGGGGTGGTTAGGGTTAGGCACCACCAGGGGGATGGTTAGGGTTAGGCACCACCAGGGGGATGGTTAGGCACCACCAGAGGGGGTGGTTAGAGTTGGGCACCACCAGGGGGGTGGTTAGGGTTAGGCACCACCAGGGAGGGTGGTTAGGGTTAGGCACCACTAGGGGGGTGGTTAGGGTTAGGAACCACCAGGAAGGGAGGTCAGGGTTATGCACCACCAGAGGGGATGGTTAGTGTTAGGCACCACCAGGGGTGGTGGTTAGAGTTAGGCACCACCAGGGAACCACCAGGGGGGTTTTAGGGTTAGTCTCCACCAGGGGGGGGGTTTAAGGTTAGGCACCACCAGGGGGGGGGGGTCTAGGGGTTAGAACCAGGTACAGGGAGGGTTCCGTGTGATAGTACGGTTAGGTATAGTTGCAGTAAAATATCTGTAATATCTACAATTGTATTACTATGCTTAATACCACCAGGAGGGAGGGGGGTTAGGGTTAGGTACCACCGGGGGGGTCTTAGGGTTAGGCACCACCAGGGGGGTCTAGGGATTATGGATAGGTACAGGGAGGGTTCTGTGTGAGAGTACGGTTAGGTATAGTTGCAGTAAAATATCTGTAATACCTACAATTTTATTACTATGCGCAATACAAGTGTAAATATTGTTTTTTTTTGTTATAGATGGTATTTTGCATTTTCATTACCGTTAATTCAACATATTTAGCACTTATAATATAGAAACGAAAACTATTGTTTTACATAAAAACAAAAAAAAAATGTGTCTGTATCTTGTGCCCTTTTTTTCAGGCGCCCAATTTGCATGTACGCATATTTTAGTCCTGCTCCATCCAGGAATACAGGAAGATTCTGGGATTTGCTGAGTTTCTTACTTCCAACTTACTGCCACCAAAGATTGTTATGAAACAAGAAATTAATTTACTCCAGTTAGTGTTCATCAAGTTACACAGTTATAATGTTAATCCTTTGGTGTGTCTCTTATCTTTAAACAAACTACTCTTATCCACTGTTGTTAAAGGAAAACTATGTATGGTACTATTTATATATCTAATATACATTTAATTGTGGTTATACCATGGCCGGATTTCTGGCAAGGCCACATAGGCCATGGCCTAGGGCACCAGATAAACAAGGGGCGGCCTGCAGACAGTGGGCATTATTTGCAAGTGTCCAAACAAATGAAAGTGGTCAGGATAACTGCACTATTAGTACCAGCTGGCATCTGCCTGTGCTGTGTTACAGGCAGCTGCAGTTCGTTAACCAAACATTTGTGAACAGTGTGTGACTAGCAAAAAGCCCGAACTTGTCCAATGACATAGCAGCAGCTGCAGGCAGTTACAGAAGGCCGGTTCTCACGTACTTGGTGTGGGGGATGAAAGGACCAGGGGCAGCACCAGCAAATAGTACAGAATACAGAAGGCAGCGTCTCACAGTACCCATTTCTTAATTATTGATTGGCCAGCGCTGTTACCCTGGAGACAGCAGTGGGTACAGGACTCACTTTTACGTGTTGCTGACCCCACCCAATGTCCAATTGTGAGCCACTTTTGACTATGTGTGTGTGTGGTGGAAGGTTCCCAGCACGCCCATCACCTGTAGATCGCTTGATTGACCAGTTCCCCCGTGTGTGACGTGATTGATTCACTTCACGTTGCCATGGAGACCTCGGCACTAGCCACAATAGTGGACACCATCGGCCCAAAAAGTTTGGGTGTGTGTGGAGAGAGGTGGTAGGATACGGTTTCGGTTGGGGCGGCTGGTAATAGTCGGCCTTGGGCGGTAAGAAGTACAAATCCGGCCCTGGGTTATACACTTTATGGAGTTGTAAAAGGGTACTGCAATTTTTTTAGTATGCCACATGTCACAACTACTTTGTGTTAGCATTGAAAAAAGAACACAGCTGTGTGTGAATACATTTGTAATCACACAAACCATTAACTTATAAAGGGGTCTGTCATGCATTTTGTCTCTCATTTGTAACAACAAATAAGTCAGGTTTGAATTTGGAGAATGGAAATGGTGAATGACATGGAAGTGGACCTAATATGAGGTGAAAATATATGCCAAAAAAAAAGTCAGCTGCACAGCAGCACACAAAAAGTGTGTGTGTGTGTGTGTGTGTGTGCGTGCGTGTGTGTGCGTGCGTGCGTGCGTGCGTGTTAACAGGATTCTCAGTAAGCAACTCCCATTGCAACAGTCAATAATTTGCAGGTTGCATCAGGCCATCCTTATCTATCAGTGGAAGTGTGGCCCACCAGTCTGTCATAAGATATTTGTTATCTGGGTGTTCTCTAGGTCATGAATTCTGACAAAAATGCCATCATCTGCAAAAATCTGTCCTCATCACCACTTGAAGCTATGCAGGACTATTAACATCTGGGGCATAATGGACATAGCCACATAACCAAAAAGATGTTTTTTTTTGTAGGATCCATAAATGCTGTATACATTGTTATAGAATCATTGAGGCCCCTTTTACACTTATGAGGTGTGATTCACCCATGGCAGGAGAGCTTGTTGCAGGAGAACTGCACCGCACCAAAGACCCTTTCACATTACCGTGCGTCAAACAGCGGCCACAGAGTAATGTGCATAGGTCCAACCACTGCTAAGAGATGTCCTCCCTGCTGGACAGGAAATACGTCACCACGATTCCTGTTAGTCTGCTTATGCCTGTCATATTTCTCTATTCTCAGTCATTCACACTTACTGCGTCACTATAGACTTTAGGCATTACTGCATAATCTGCGTGGTAGGCATGGATCAAGCAACAGCGCACAGATGACTTTGCACTGAGATTGCAGCAAATTAACTACTTCCATCGCATCTGAAAGTCTCCATAGACTTTCATTGACTTAGCGGCCCTTTTGCGGTAAAAATGCTTACCGCAACTCCATAATGTAAAAGGGCCCTGAGGCTCATTTCTGTGACAGGCTCTTGTGTAATTCACTTTTTCTCTTAAAGAGGAACTGTAACGACAAAACGGCCCCTGGGGGGTACTCACCTCGGGTGGGGGAAGCCTCCGGATCCTAATGAGGCTTCCCACGCCGTCCTCCATCCGTCAGGGGTCTCGCTGTAGCCCTCCGTGCAGCGGTGACATAATATTTACCTTCCTGGCTCCTGCGCAGGCGCTCTGACGGCTGTCGGCGCCGAAGTAGGCGGAAATACCCGATCTCCGTCGGGTCTGCTCTACTGCGCAGGCGCAAGTTTCCGGCGCCTGCGCAGTAGAGCGGACCCGACGGAGATCGGGTATTTCCGTCTATTTCCGTGCCGAAAGTCGCCACAGCTCCCCCGCTGGAGCCAGCAAAGGTAAATATTGAACTGACAGTCGGCACAGTCGCCGGCTGTTCGGAGGGCTGCAGCGAGACCCCCGTGGGACAGAGGACGGCGTGGGAAGCCTCATTAGGATCCGGAGGCTTCCCCCACCTGAGGTGAGTACCCCCCAGGGGATCTTTTTGATGTTACAGTGTCTCTTTAAGTCTTCTCCTAGGAGATCATTTTTTCATCTTCTCTTTAAAATAACTTTTCAGCACTCTGCAATTAAAAAAGTTCTAAAAGTAGGCTAAAGGTACAGTCAAAATTATTTGTAGTATTTCCTTGCTTCTGGTGGCTAAAAAGGCCTGTTATTGATAAGTTGTTAAAATGTCACCTAGTAGAAAACCTGAGAGAAAAGTTAACTGAATAGGAGCCACAGTGTATCGATGAGAGTCCTAGTTGTGTGCATTTGTGATTCCATAACAATTCCATAATTCCATTAATGTGTACAACATTAAGGTACTCAACAAAGCTTTAAAGGACAACTGAAGTGAGAAATATATGGAGGCTGCCACATTTATTTCCTTTTATACAATACTAGTTACCTGGCAGTCCTGCTGGTGTATTAGGATGCAGTAGTGTGTGAATAATGCCAGAAACAAGCATGAAGCTAATCTTTCAGATTTGACAATCATGTCAGAAACACTTGGTCTGCTGCATGCTTGTTCAGGGTTTATGACTAAAAGTATCAGAGGTAGAGGAATAGCAGGATAGCCAGGCAACTGGTATTGCTTAAAAGGAAATAAATATGGCAGCCTCCATATCCCTCTTGCTTTAGTTGCACTTTAAATTGAAAGGTCTGCATCTTTAGTATGTTGCCTTTGAAGCCACATAAAAGCAGTGCTGGGCCGAAATTACGCATGAGCGTAATTACGCATCGTAATTCAATGTAAATTTACGCGTAAGCGTTACGCGTAACTTACGGTCTTACTCGTAATTATTTACGCGTAAGACCGTAAGTGGTATCGTAATTACACTGTCTACCGTAATTGCTAGGCATGCGTAATTTTACGAACACTTACGCGTAATTTTACGCGTAATTACTAACGTAAAATCTCCCATTTTCTAAGAGTAGCCAATCAGTCAACATCCTAAGCAACCAATAGTATCTTCTCCCGCCCTTCAGTATAAGCGTACTTTTTGACGCACACGAATGATATGTACGCAATAACAGTCACATTGACGGCTATTGCGTACATATCATCCGCATGCGTCAAAAAATACGCATTAATGGGTATTACGGCACTACACGTAACATCGTAGTGTAAGCGCCTTCATTACGGTATCCTTACGCGTAATTGCGTAAGTTTACGCGTAATTACAGTGATGTACCGTAGATAATTTCCTACGCCGTAACCGTAATTGCGTAATGCGTAATAGCGTAAAATTACGCGTAATGATCCGTAAGCGTAGATTTTTCCATTACGACCAGCACTGCATAAAAGCAGTGCTGCTCATCAGGATACCAGGATATCCGAATAGACTCGGATATCCGAACTTTTTAGGCCTATCCGATCGGATCCGGATTCCGGATAGCTGGACGGAAATCCGGATAGCTCTATGCGGATAGTTGGTCGCATAACCCGGATATCCGCGGATACCGATCGGATATCCGAATCCGGGTACTGTAACCATGGACATGATGTCCATGACGTCATTCAGCCAATCAGAGCGCTCCCAGCCTAAGCCCAAGCACCCAATCACAGAGGGGAACCTTGGCCAGTCCCTCCTGTATATAAGGAGGGGGGCATGTTAAGAATCTCGTCCTTGCTTTGTGACTGCCACTGAGATAGTTTGTCCAGTGTGTTTGGCTGAAGCAAGTACATTATCCCAGTGATAACCCAGCGTTTTAACACTAAAACACCTTCTGGTTTTACTGTTTTACTGTGTTGTAGTTAGCTTAGCTAGTCTGTGTAATTTGTTAGTGTCAGTCAGTCTTGTCAGTCAGTCTTTCAGCTGCAGCAGCTGCCTGTGCCTGCTACTAGGTCCTGTGTCTTTGTGTGTGCTGTGTCTGTGTGCACACACTCCAGGCTCCTTGCTGCTGGCTGGGCTGCTATTACTACTGCTACTGTGGTTTTATATTGTGTAGTTGCAGACAGTGCTAGTACTACAGATTATTGCTGCTGTGCTGCTGCTGAGTGAGCAGTGTCAGTGTGTTTAGTTGTTGTACTCCTGTCTGTCAATCTGCTGATCATTTCCAAGCCCGCCGCCAATAATAAAAGTGCACCAAGTACCCCACACACATCATCTGTGACGTCGACTCATCAGTGACAGTGAGTCTTGTACTATGTCTGGCACTGGCAGTGTGAGACGGGGGAGGGGCAAGGCCAGAAGGAGAGTGAGCAACATTGCGGCCTCTGGCAGCAGTTCTGCCGCATCAGTCATTCCGCCGCTACCCACTGGCAGTCACGCTGCAGAGACGCAGCAGCGTGTTGCGTCAATTTTCAAGCAGGGTCAGCGGCGCAGATTGGAGGAGAAGGACGCCGCGTCTGTGATGCAGCAGATGGCGCATGACGAGGAGCAAGCCAGTGACAGTGAGGCCACCACCACCAGCCCTAGCCCTAGAGAAAATATTCTCAGCAAAATTGGCTTTACAGAAGAGTCTGAGATGCTGACAGTAATTGTTGGGGGGGAGCCCGTCCATGATGTGTCAGCAGAAGAGGAGTTTGAGGCGGGCTCATCATCCCAGCAGTTTTACGAAGGGGAGTTTGATGATGAGGTGAAGGACCCGGACTACCAGCGACCGGAGGGGCATGTCAGCTCTGACTCTGAGGAGGAGGAGTCAGTGTGTATGGCACGCAGGTTGAGCATTGCAGGGATTGGCAGGAGCAGCAGTGGGCATGGAGTACGTGACCCGCAGGCTGCTGCTCCATCTGTCAGTGGCACGACTACCACCAGCCGCACCACTCAACCCCAGGCCCCAACCACCACCAGGAGAAAATCCACAGCAGCATCCCGTTCTGAGCCACGTAAGGGAAAACTCCAATCCCCAATATGGCAGTTTTTCCATCTGCCCTCACTGGATAGCAAATTTGTAACGTGCAAATTATGCCATGTGAAGCTGAGCAGAGGGTCTCACCCCTCCAGTTATGGCACCTCCAGCTTCATCAACCATCTGGGCAATAAGCACAAACCTGAGCATCAGGAATTCAAGCTGCTGAAGGAAGCTGGCGCTGGCCCTTGCAGAGGTCAGAGCACTATAACCAGCTTTGCCACTCCTGCTGACACTGAGGCCTGTTCAGGCAGCCAGTCCTCCTCAGTGGTCTCCTCTGTTCCCTCCTCAGCTTCCCGTGCAAGCCTAAAACGCCCCCACCACCAGACCCTGCTGAGTGACTCTTTTGTGGTCAGGGCTCAGCCTCCCGGCAGCCGTCGCATACGCCAGCTGAACGGCTTGCTTACACGGGCCATGTCCTCCCAGCTCCTCCCGTACTCGTTTGTGCAGGAGGGGAGCCGGATGCGTGCGCTCCTGCAGTGCGCAGCGCCGGATTGGCCAATCCCCAGCCGGCACTACTTCGCACGCAAGGCCATCCCAGCACTGCACTGCTTTGTAAAGGCCAACGTGGAGCGTGGGCTGGATCATGCGCTTGGTGCGCGCTTCCATGTGACAATGGACTCATGGAGCAGCCGGTTCGGGACAGGCCGCTATTTGTCCTTCACCGCGCACTGGGTCAGTTTGGTGGAAGGGGGTGAAGAGGAGACAGCAGCATCATCACCACGGTGGGTGGTGCCACCCCGCAGCAGGGTCAGGGGAAGTGCAGCAGCTTCCAGCTCTGATCCGGTTCCATCCGCCGCCAAACAACCCTGCCTCAGCAGCAGCGTGAAGGCCCACCACTGCCAAGCGCTGCTGCAGATGGTCACGGTGGGCAAGAACAAGCTGACGGCAGACCACGTCTTGGCCAAGCTCCGAGAGCAAGAGAGGAGTTGGCTGACCCCCAGAGGCCTCAGAGTCGGAGAGGTGGTGGCCGACAATGGTGCAAACTTGGTTGCCGCCATCCAGCGGGGAAACCTCACCCACATCCCCTGTCTGGCCCACGTCCTGAACCTAGTGGTGCAGAAATTCCTGCACACCTACCAGGGGATGGACACTCTTTTGGGAGCGGCAAGGAAAACGGTGGGTCATTTTCGCCGCTCGGGTGGTGCCACAGCGACCCTTACAGCCGTGCAGATGGAGCTGAACCTCCCACAGCACCGCCTCATTATAGACGTTCCAACACGCTGGAATTCCACCCTGGCGATGTTGGAACGTCTGGTTGAACAGAGGCGGGCTGTCAACCTGTACCTGGCCAGAGCCACCATGGATGCCAACTTGTTGGGGACCGGCACCACCCACCTCCCAGACATCATCCGCCCTGCTGAGTGGGGAAAAATGCAGCTGGTGTGCTTTGTGCTGGCACCCTTCCTGGAGGCCACCAACATGGTCAGCCGGGACCATGCGTCGCTGTGTGAGTGGTTGACCATTGTGTGCATGCTGGACAAGGCCCTCGATGCTCTGCTGGAAGTGGGAGAGGAAGCCTTGATCCAGCAGCAGGAGCAGCAGCAGCACACTTCACAGTCCACCTCTGTGCAGCAGGAGGAGGATTCGGAGGAGTTGGAGGAGGACTTGGAGGAGTTGGAGGTCCCTGACCTTGAAGAGGAGGGGGCACAGCGGAGTGCAGCTGCAGTAGTGCGGGGGTGGAGAGAGCAAGATGAGGCTCCGGAATCAGAGGAGGACGACAGCACTGTCAGCGGTGCAGAAGATGATAGGTCAGCAGAGATGGCAGCCCTCTTCCCCATGGCAGTGCACATGCTGCAGTGCCTGCGCAAAGACCCAAGGGTGAAGGAGATGAGTGCTCGGGAGGACATCTGGATCACCCTGATGCTGGACCCACGGCTGAAGGGGAAGCTGGCTCAGTTCCTGCCTGTAGGAGGAGACCCTGTGCGCCGAATCAGGGACTTGCAGCGGATTCTGGTTCGGCGCTTGGAGGAAGCCTTCCCCCGGACTCCCACCCCCCCTGCTGTCTCAGTCCAGCCAGCACAGCAGCAGGTGCCTGCATCCAGCATCAGCAGGTGCCCAACAAACCTGCTGTCTCTGACAAAGGCGCTCTATGCCACACCAGTACCGCTGCCTACAGAGGAGGTGCCTGCAGCAGCATCCGGCTCTCAAAGCCAGAACCAGCACCTGACCCGGATGGTGGCCGACTATATGGGGTCCTATAGCGGGCTTGACACCGACACCCCTGTGGACCCCTTGGAGTACTGGGTGAAGCACCTGGATATCTGGGGCGAGCTGGCGCAATACGCCCTGGAAGTGCTGTCCTGCCCGCCTTCCAGCGTTATGTCGGAAAGGTGCTTCAGTGCGGCCGGTGGCGTGGTCACTGAGAAGCGCTCTTGTCTGTCAGGCCAGTCTGTGGACAGACTGACTTTTTTAAAGATGAACGAGGCTTGGGCAATTGGTGAGTTCCTGGCCCCTGTTGTTGGCAAGAGGGGGAAATGAAGTGGCTGAGTGGTTATCACTATGCCTGCTTGCTGCTTAACCACCCTTTACCACCACAACCTCCTGACTCCATCTTCATGAAGCCAGGTTCTTATTTTTTGAACTGTGCCGTGGTACCTGCCATGGTCAACTATGTAAACACAATAGCTGTGTAATTTTTTTGGAGGTGTCTGTGCTGTGCGAGTTGTGGGGAGGCCCCAACTGCGTCAGTACGACCGCTTCCTGGAACCTCTCCTAATTTTTTACTGTGCCGTGGTACCTACAACAGTGCCATGGTCAACTATGTAAACACAATAGCTGTGTAATTTTTTTGGAGGTGTCTGTGCTGTCCGAGTTGTGGGGCCCCAACTGTGGCAGTACGACCGCCCGCTTCCTGGAACCTCTCCTAATTTTTTACTGTGCCGTGGTACCTACAACAGTGCCATGGTCAACTATGTAAACACAATAGCTGTGTAATTTTTTTGGAGGTGTCTGTGCTGTCCGAGTTGTGGGGCCCCAACTGCGGCAGTACGACCGACCGCTTCCTGGAACCTCTCCTAATTTTTTACTGTGCCGTGGTACCTACAACAGTGCCATGGTCAACTATGTAAACACAATAGCTGTGTAATTTTTTTGGAGGTGTCTGTGCTGTCCGAGTTGTGGGGCCCCAACTGCGGCAGTACGACCGACCGCTTCCTGGAACCTCTCCTAATTTTTTACTGTGCCGTGGTACCTACAACAGTGCCATGGTCAACTATGTAAACACAATAGCTGTGTAATTTTTTTTGGAGGTGTCTGCTGTCCGAGTTGTGGGGAGGCCCCAACTGCGTCAGTACGACTGCTTCCTGATACCACTCTGATGTTGATTGACAGCCAATTTTTTAGGGGGGGGGGGGGATTTTAAGTCCACTCCCCACATCATCAGTGTTTCCATTTTCAAAATTATGATGCTACATGCCTCATATACCCTAAAAAACCTTTTTAAAGCAATTTAAAGGCCACTTCCGGGATTAAACACGGATATCCGAATCCGATCGGATACTAGGGTCGGATATCCGAATCGGATTCGGATCGGAAAATTTTGAATTCGGATATCCGACCCGGATCGGATAGCGGGGTATCCGGATCCGAATCGGATCCGGATTTTGAAAAGGGGTATCCGAGCAGCACTGCATAAAAGCCCATTCTCACTACAGTACACATTTTCTCTTTTTGAATTTGGGCTTCCCATGCTACTTTGTTACAGCTAGCTATTGCAGTTGCTTTCCAAAGACCAGAACAGTCTACCACATTTTTTCTCCATTGACTTTTTGTGTTTGTGTTTTTCGTTTTTGGATCTGTTCAGCTAAACAGCCCTTGAGTTGAACTGAGACAACCTTAAGCAAAACTTGAAAATACATAATTTTTATACAGAGGGGAAGTGTAGAAAGAAACAAACATCTAACTGGCACAAGTGGTAGTTAAACGTGCTTTTATATGGAAGGGAAATGGGCACTATGAAATAAACAAATTTCTAACTGGCTATATGTAACGATCTGTGTAACACAGAGAGGATCTGATTACCGGTGATCTGTAGTATCACCGAGAATACAGATATATACCCGATTATTGATAATCTGCAGTATCACCGATAATCAGATACATCTCTAACCTCTGGACACCTGAGTAATATGAGTGTTTGGTGCAACAGTAATACTTTGAGGAGGGTCCCCGTAAAGGGGATACAAGGCAGTATGGGATACTGCCTGAAGGACAGGCTCCTTCCTCGGCCTGAGGCTCCCAAAGGGGGGGAGTCAGGTCGAGTGAAGGAAGGACCAGAGTGTGAGTGATACCAAGGGTGGGGTGTCACTGACAGATCTGTGAACCAGGGGCGTTTCTAGGGTCCTTGGAAATCGGGGGCACCTGTGGGCACCAGGCGAGGAGGTATATGCGCCGCGGCAAAAAATGGGCATGGCCATGAGGTGAGTGGGCGTGGCCATGGATGGGGCCAAATGTAGATTAACTTAGCAGCGGTGTAAGCTACAGATAACGGGCCTGCCCATCGAAATATTGGATGGAGCCCCCTGTCTTTTATTTGGATAATTTACAATCAGTATAGGCATAGATCAAAGATGTATACGCACATACAATTTTGATTGGTCAATCACTGACCCCCAATTTTACCACCCCTGTGCAGTAAGTGGGCCAACAGACAATAAATTTTATGAACAGAACTAAAATTGGCTAATAAAAATTGTATGTGTGTACCAGGCTTTACAGCTAATACTGTACATACTGAAAGTAGCAGGGATCAGCATACAATATAGCTGGTTTACAATCAGTAAAGGCACAGAGTAACATTTTACACTGTACACACTGGAGGTAAATCAGCACACAGTGCAGGCACTAGAGAACAGCGTATACTGTACATACTGTAGGCAGCAGAATTCAGCACACTGCAGCTAGCGTGCCAAAAATATGAGGATCATGTTGTGCGGCGTGCTTATCGCGCCGCACCGAAAAATGGGTGGGCCATGGACCAGAATATAGGTGTGGTAATGGGTGGAGACAAATTTACATGAACCTAGCAATGGTGGGACATTAGATTATGACAGTGGTGGCAAACCTTTTGGAGGTCGAGTGCCCAAACTGCAACCCAAAAGTCACTTATCTATCGCAAAGTGGCAACAGCAATTTAAACTAAATACTGTACAAACGTTTTAACTCATACATGAACATTATGGAAAATCCAAGTTGAAAATAAACTGTGAAGATAAACAATTTCATCCATCATACTCCTGAAAAATGTATTCAATTTTTAGAACCTCCCAGTTTTATTTTCTGTTTTAAAAAGCTAAAAAAGTAGGTTTAATGCTATTGTCTCATATGATAAGGATTCAGCTTTTCCCATAGTCTCGCAGTTAGCAATCATGTGACACCCAACAAGACAAATTCAGCAATCATGAGGCCCCCAACAAATCATGAGGCCCCCAACAAGACAAATTCAGCAATCATGAGGCCTCCAACAAATCATGAGGACCCCAACAAGACAAATTCAGCAATCATGAGGCCCCCAACAAATCATGAGGCCCCCAAAAAGACAAATTCAGCAATCTTGAGGCCCCCAACAAATCATAAGGCTCCCAACAAGACAAATTCAGCAGTCATGAGGCACATAAATAGACAGCATTTCACATAAATAGGCAGAATGCCCCCTTAATATGGTAGCCCCCCAAGTTAGGTAGTGAGTGACAGGGACCCCCAGGTTAGCTAGTGAGTGACAGGCGCCTCCAGTTAGGTAGTGAGTGATGGGGACCCCGATAGTGAGTGACAGGGAGCCCCTTTAGGTAGTGAGTGAGTGCCAGGGAGCCCCTTTAGGTAGTGAGCGAGTGCCAGGGAGCCCCTTCAGGCAGTGAGTGAGTGCCAGGGAGCCCCTTTAGGCAGTGAGTGAGTGCCAGGGAGCCCCTTTAGGCAGTGAGTGAGTGCCAGGGAGCCCCTTTAGGCAGTGAGTGACAGGGAGCCCCTTTAGGTAGTGAGTGAGTGCCAGGGAGCCCCTTTAGGGAGTGAGTGACAGGGAGCCCTTTTAGGCAGTGAGTGAGTGACAGGGAGCCCCTTTAGGGAGTGAGTGAGTGAGTGACAGGGAGCCCCTTTAGGTAGTGAGTGAGTGACAGGGAGCCCCTTTAGGCAGTGAGTGAGTGACAGGGAGCCCCTTTAGGTAGTGAGTGAGTGACAGGGAGCCCCTTTAGGCAGTGAGTGAGTGACAGGGAGCCCCTTTAGGCAGTGAGTAAGTGACAGGAAGCCCCTTTAGGCAGTGAGTGAGTGCCAGGGAGCCCCTTTAGGCAGTGAGTGAGTGCCAGGGAGCCCCTTTAGGCAGTGAGTGAGTGCTAGGGAGCCCCTTTAGGGAGTGAGTGAGTGCCAGGGAGCCCCTTTAGGGAATGAGTGAGTGTGTGACAGGGAGACCCTTTAGGGAGTGAGTGACAGGGAGACCCTTTAGGGAGTGAGTGAGTGACAGGGAGGCCCTTTAGGGAGTGAGTGCCAGGGAGCCCCTTTAGGAAGTGAGTGAGTAACAGGGAGCCCCTTTAGGAAGTGAGTGAGTAACAGGGAGCCCCTTTAGGAAGTGAGTGAGTGACAGGGAGGCCCTTTAGGTAGTGAGTGAGTGACAGTGAGGCCCTTTAGGCAGTGAGTGAGTGCCAGGGAGCCCCTTTAGGCAGTGAGTGAGTGCCAGGGAGCCCCTTTAGGGAGTGAGTGAGTGCCAGGGAGCCCCTTTAGGAAGTGAGTGAGTGACAGGGAGGCCCTTTAGGTAGTGAGTGAGTGCCAGGGAGCCCCTTTAGGCAGTGAGTGAGTGCCAGGGAGCCCCTTTAGGGAGTGAGTGAGTGCCAGGGAGCCCCTTTAGGGAATGAGTGAGTGCCAGGGAGCCCCTTTAGGGAGTGAGTGAGTGCCAGGGAGCCCCTTTAGGGAGTGAGTGACAGGGAGGCCCTTTAGGGAGTGAGTGAGTGACAGGGAGGACCCCCTCTAGCCGCCGCCGCTCCCCCCCCCCTTACCTCGCAGCAGACCTCATGATCAGCGGCGACCTGACCAGTACCAGCGGGCGCCGGACGCACCCGCTCGATATGCGGAAGTGATGTCACTTCCACATATCAGTGCGGGCGCTGGGTCCTAGCGCCCGCACGATTGGTCGCCGGCTCGTCGCCTGATCCTGAGGTCTGAGTGACGTGGCGGCTGGAGGGAGCCGCTGACAGAGAGATCCGTGGCACCCCAGGACAAATTGGGGGTACGTGCCCCCCCAAAATAGGGCTAGCGACGCCCCTGCTGTGAACTATCTCTAAACAGAGGAGATAGTTCTCGAGGTCGGACTAGCCAGGTCGGCAACAGACAGACAGATAAGGTACAAAGACAGAAGGCTGATTCGGTATCCAAGACAGGCAGGGTTTGGCAACGTGATATCAGATATGCGGGGTACTGAATCAGAAAGCAGAGGGATGGTCAGGAAAGCAGAAGGTCATAACAGATAATATACAATGCCTAGTCTTGGTGTGAGCTCCGTGATCATCAACACCCTGGAACTAGTCTGATGTATAACAGGTTGGTAACACAAGTCCCTAATCTGGGTGTAAGATCCTTGATCATCAACACCCTGGAACTAGTCTGAAGTATAACAGAGATATAACACAAGTCCCTAATCTGGGTGTAAGCTCCTTGATCATCAACACCCTGGAACTAGTCTGAAGTATAACAGAGATATAACACAAGTCCCTAATCTGGGTGTGAGGTCCGTGATCATCAACACCCTGGAACTAGTCTGAAGTATAACAGAGATATAACACAAGTCCCTAATCTGGGTGTGAGGTCCGTGATCATCAACACCCTGGAACTAGTCTGAAGTATAACAGAGATATAACACAGAATCTGACAAAAGGTCAGAGTGCTTCCACGTAGTGATCGCAACGGCAGACAACCAGATAATGACCAGCACCCAGTATATATAGCAAAGCGCTCTCCAGCGCCTCCTCTAAGTGCTGGACCAATGGGAACTGGTTGAATCATCAGCTGACCGGCTTGGTCAGCTGACTCCCTTCAGGCTGTCATAAAAGTTCTGCCTCTCTGCGTCTTTCTGAACCTGTGTGGACTATCAGTCCCAGCCACACCAGACATGTGTTGCAAATCACCTGCCGTGCTGGACGCGGAATCCGCCGCACTGCTATCACGGCATGCGGCGGTTCCTCCGCGTTCGGCCATCTTATTGGATGTAGGCCTATGCGTGCAAACCGCCGCGTTGGACGCGGAATCAGCCGCCCCGTTCTGAGTACACGCGGCGGCTTTTTTTCGCGTTTCCTCACACTATAGCTATGAAAACATAGGAGTTGATGGGTAAGAGCTTTTTGGACAATTATCTCTTTCTCATCACCCCACAATGCCCCTATATATAGTGATTAAGTTATTCATCGTTGCCTGGAGAAGGAGAGCAAACAGTGCTATAAACCATTATGCAACAATAAGAGGCCATTTAATGATACATAGTAATACCCAAACTCAGTGGCGTTCCTACAATAGGGCGCAGGGGGCGTGGCGCACCGGGTGAAAGCCAGCCAGGGGGGTGTCGCCAAGACCCTCCATTGTTGCAGCCGCAGACAGTGCAGGAGGGGAAGAGCAGCGCTGGAAGGAGGGGTGACTGTGATAGCGGCAGGGAGGGGGGATAGATCCCCCCCTCCCTCAACCTGGGTCCCCTCCTTCCGCCTCTCTTCCCCTCCAAATGACAGTGGGGGCAGCGGGCAACTTAGAGTAAGGGCGGGCGGGCAGAGACTACTCACTTTACTTCTGCGTTCCAGCAGCTGGAATGCTGGGTCGCCGTCACGTGCCTCTTCTGCGCCTCCAATGCTGTGACACGCATTGGAGGCGCAGAGGCACGTGACGGCGACGGAGTGCTCCAGCTGCTGGAACGCAGACGTAAAGTGAGTAGTCTCTGCCCGCCCGCCCTTACTCTAAGTTGCCCGCTGCCCCGCTGTCATTTGGAGGGGAAGAGAGGCGGAAGGAGGGGACCCAGGTGAGGGAGGGGGGGGATCCTTCCCCCCTCCCCGCCGCTGCCCCCATTGCCCCTCCTTCTAGCGCTGCTTCCCCCCTCCTGGAGCAGCTATACTGGGGGCCACTAAACTAGCTATACTGGGGGCATCTATACTAGCTATACTGGGGCAACTATACTAGCTATACTGGGGGCAACTATACTAACTATACTGGGGGCAACTATACTAGCTATACTGGGGCAACTATACTGGGGGCATCTATACTAGCTATACTGGAGCAACTATACTAGCTATACTGGGGGCATCTATACTAGCTATACTGGGGGCAACTAAACTAGCTATACTGGGGCAACTATACTAGCTATAGTGGGGGCAGCTATACTAGCTATACTGCGGGCAACTATACTAGCTATACTGGGGCAACTATACTAGCTATACTGGGGCAGCTCTGGGGGCAACTATACTATCTATACTGGGGGCAGCTATACTAGCTATACTGGGGCAACTATACTAGCTATACTGGGGGCAGCTATACTGGGGGCAACTATACTAGCTATACTGGGGCAGCTCTGGGGGCAACTATACTATCTATACTGGGGCAGCTATACTAGCTATACTGGGGGCAGCTATACTGGGGGCAACTATACTAGCTATACTGGGGGCAGCTATACTAGCTATACTGGGGGCAACTATACTGGGGCAGCTCTGAGGGCAACTATACTATCTATACTGGGGGCAGCTATACTGGGGGCAACTATACTAGCTATACTGGGGACAACTATACTGGGGGCAATTATACTAGCTATACTGGGGCAACTATACTGGGGGCAACTATACTAGCTATACTGGGGGCAACTATACTAGCTATACTGGGGGCAACTAAACTAGCTATACTGGGGACAACTATACTATCTATACTGGAGCAGCTCTGGGGGCAACTATACTATCTATACTGGGGGCAACTATACTAGCTATACTGGGGTGCAACTATACTAGCTTCACTGGGGCAGCTATACTGGGGCAACTGTACTAGCTATACTGGGGGCAACTATACTAGCTATACTGGGGGCAACTATACTAGCTAATACTTTAAACTACAGTTAGCTCCGCCCTCATCCGGTCATGACCACGCCCTATTTTTTGACGGTTGTGGCCACGCCCATTTTAAAGGGGGGGGGTGTCTTTTAATACCCAGCACCGGGTGCCAAATGCCCTAGGTACGCCACTGCCCAAACTTCCAATTTTTTTTTCTTTTTTTGCTTTACACAGATTTCAGCTTCTTTGAAAATGACAAAAGACCCAGTAACGGGCATAGACAGTGACTATTTTTATGGACACTTTAAGGAGTAACGCTTGAAACCTCATTTTATGCTATTTGAAGGAGGATTCCCTCACCTCCATTGACTGCAACGCAACACATATTCAGAAATATATATATATATATATATATATATGTATATACATATATATATGTATATACATATATATATGTATATACATATATATATACATACATATACATATATATATATATATATATATATATATATATATGTATATATATATATATATATATATATATATATGTGTATATATATATATATATATATATGTGTATATATATATATATATGTGTATATATATATATATATATATATATATATATATATGTATATATATATATATATATATGTGTGTGTATATATATATATATATATATATATGTGTGTAATTATTCATACCCTGCCAAATTTTGACTTAAAGTTACTTTTATTCAACCAGCAAGTAGTCTCTTGGTGGGAAATGACATAGGAGTCTCCCAAAAGATAATAAGACGATGTACAAGAGGCATTATTGTGGGGAGAAAAAACATTTCTCAGCTTTTATTTACATTTGAGCAAAAAGTGTTCAGTCTAAAATTACTCATACCCTTCACAAACTGTCACAGTCTGTGGGAAAACCCAAAGTTCTGTACTATTCCAAACAGTCCAAGCTGTTCTAAAGCATCCTAATTACCCTGATTAATTGGGAACAGCTGTTTTAATCAACTCAACAGGTGAAAAACAGCAGCTCTCTGCAGTTGGTTTGTGGACAATCATGGCTAAGACAAAGGAGCTCAGTGAAGTCATCTCATTGTCAGCGCATTGTGGCTGCTCATGTCAAGTAAGGAAGGTTCTACAAGGCCATTTCTAAATGTTTTCAAGTTCCAGTGGCTACAGTGGAAAGCACTGTGGAAAATCTGAGAGGACGTGGTCAGAAGCCAAAAGTGACACCTGTGCTGTCAGGAGGGTAGTTAAAGAGGTGAAAAAGAATCCAAGGATCACCACTAAGGCCATCCTGGTGAATCTGGGCTCTGCTGGTGACATTGGCCCCAATTCACTAAGCTTAACTCCTGTCTTTAATAACTCTTCTGAGCTGTTTTACAGTTATCACAATTATATCACCATGGTGATAACTGTAAAACAGCTCAGAAGAGTTATTAGAGACAGGAGTTAAGGTTAGTGAATTGAGGCCATTAATGTCTTAATGCAGACAATCCAACAGATACAGCACACTGCTGGGTTCCATGGATGCAGACCAAATAGGATGCCACTTCTCCAGATAAGGCCCACAAAAGCTCGCTTGGCATTTGCAAATGCTCATCTGGACAAATAAGACTTCTGATCTTCTGTGTTAAGGTCAGATGAAATAAAAATTGTATTGTTTGGTCGCATTGTTGTTTTCTTCATTTGGCATAAGAAAAGGAGAAGCCTTCATCGCGAAGAACACCATGCCTACTGTCAAACATGGTGGTGTGAACCTAATGCTTTGGTGGGTGTTTTTCAGCCAATGGACCAGGGAACCTAATCACAGTAAACAGCACCATGAAAAAAGAGCAATACACGAGGATTCTAAACAACAACATCAGGCAGTCTGCAGAGAAACTTGGCCTTGGGCACAATTGGACATTTCAGCACGACAATAGCTCAAACCACACAGCAAAAGTGGTGAAGAAAAGGTTAGCTGACAACAACATTAACGTTTTGGAGTGGCCCAGCCAGAGTCCTGACTATTCAAGTCAGGACTCTGGCTGGGCCACTCCAAAACGTTAATGGATTCACCAATTGAGAATCTGTGGAGGGAGCTAAAGATCAGGGTGATGGCAAGAAGACCCTCCAACCTGAAAGATTTGGAGCTCATTGCTAAAGATGAATGGGCAAAAATCCCTGCGGAGGCATACAAAAAGCTGATCTGCAATTATAGGAAGCATTTGATTGCTGTAATAGCCAATAAAGGCTTTTTTATTGATTATTGAGAAGGGTATGAATAATTTTGGACTGGACACATTTTGCTCAAATATAAATAAAAGCTGAGAATTTTTTTTCTTCATAATAATGCTTCTGGTTGAATAAAAGTAACTTTAAGTCAAAATTTGTCAGGGGTATGAATAATTATGGGCAGCACTGTATATATAATTTTTTGTTGTTGTTGTTGCAAAAAGTACCAAAATTAATTCTAGTTAAGTTTTAATTATACATTAAATCCTAGAACAAAACTACATGGATGATCAGTCACATTTCTGGAGTTTGTTAATACAGACTGCAATAATGGCTGCACTGTATGCCTCTTCTCTGAGGATTTTCTTTTTTTTATATATTTTAAATGTCGTCGTCGATTTTACAGATTGTTATTTTTAGCTCAAGTGCAAAAACATTTACAGGTCGAGCGTATTCAGTTATGTCAAATGTGGCTGAAGAAGGAATGTGTGTTCTACCATTTTGAATGGCAACCCATTCCTAAATAGTAAAACAAACAATAATCAGTGCAACTGTGTTAACAAGTGAGGTATGTTTTGTACGTATGCTTATTTGACAGGAAGTCCACTTCCCAGAAGATCATGTGTTTTGGTGCTCAGCTGTCTGAGGTGGAGGTCTCAGAGGTTTGGATTAAGGCAAGTGTCAACTTAGCCCTGGCTAGAATGTTTCATACATAATATGTTTATATCTTCATCTTATTTAATTTCTGCCAAATGAAGAACCTCAGAAACACTCTGAAAGAGCTTCTTTCATATACAGGCTCATTTTTTTAAACATAAGCTCAAAGTCCTGGATGTTGATGAAAAATGCAGAGGTTACAGTCATTTTTGAATTTAGTGTTCAAGGTCTCCATATTGTTTTTTTAAGCTTTGACCATCCTTCATTCTTTTTATTAAATCAAAAAAGTGAAGCTAAAAGACATCAACATATTAAAATGTATTTTTGACACTTGAGTGATGTAAATAACACTATGAACATTTGTAAAAATATTATCTTTATCGAAATGTAAACATTCCATGTAAAAGAGGAATGAACCGAAGGTTTATAGTTTGATATATTCCAAGTTCCAGGCTGTTTTTGTCTAAAAGCAATCCTTTTTTAAGGGTAAACTAATGGTTAGCTGCAGAGTAGGTAACTATTTCCAGATCAGTGCACTCTGCTTTGTAAGGAGGAGTTATATTGAGTTCCATTTCCAGAGTATGCCATGTAAGGAGGGGTTAAGTTGAGTTCTACAGTCCTCTGCATGGACATTCAAGCATGTCCCCCTCCCTACTATGTCACAGTAATTATAGTATGACTGCTCTCTGTGCAGCTTTATCACCCTTTTCCCCTTTAAATTATCCCTACAGGAGCTCTTTGCCATCTGAAAAAGACTTTTTGTTTACATGACTGATTTTATGGGGATTGATGATTTAACCATTTTTGACTAAAGGTACCAATACACATTAAACGATATCCCACCGATAAACAGCAGATTCGATCACTGTTATCGAATCTGCTGTGAAATTGTTACCCAATTGTTTACCGATCGACCGATTTCCACCCGAAATCGAAAGAAATTGGTTGATCTGTCCAGGCGGTAAAATTAGCTCGATCGCCGGTGTGTCAGTAGCGTGCCGTTAGCAGTGTTCGATACGGCGATGACCGATGCAGCATAGCGGCAGCAATACATCACCTGTTTGCCGGTCC